>NC_053028.1:514971665-515274401 GCF_003073215.2 Triticum urartu | reverse complement strand
AGGGAGGCTAAACCCTAGAAGCTAGCCTATGGTATGATTGTTGTGTATGGAGTTGATTGCCTACGGACTACAACCCTCCGGTTTATATAGACACCGGATAGGGTTAGGGTTACACAGAGTCGGTTACAATGGTAGGAGATCTTGAATATCCGCATCGCCAAGCTTGCCTTCCACGCCAAGGAAAGTCCCATCCGGACACGGGACGAAGTCTTCAATCTTGTATCTTCATAGTCCAGGAGTCCGGCCGAAGGTATAGTCCGGCTACCCGAACACCCCCTAATCCAGGACTCCCTCAATGAGAAAAGCTGGTATGAACTAGACCTCTTTTGTTTTTGTAAATATGATTAGTTCATCGTTCCTGATTCAGCCTATTATGAATAAACATGTTTGCAATGACAACTAGAGATCATAGTTTCTTGTGCCATGCTTGATTAGCTATGAGTTATAATGGTTTACCTTGCGTGCCAACATGCTATTGAGATGGTTATGATGTGGTATGATAGGGTGGTATCCTCCTCTGAATGATTTAAGTGACTTAACTTGGCACATGTTCACGCATGTAGTTGAAACAAAATCAACATAGCCTTCACAATATTTATGTTCATGGTGGATTATATCCTACTCATGCTTGCATTCAGTGTTGATTAATTTTAATGCATGTTCATGACTGTTGTCGCTCTTCAGCTGGTCGCTTCCCAGTCTTTTGCTAGCCTTCACCTGTACTAAGCGGGAATACTGCTTGTGCATCCAAACTCCTTAAACCCCAAAGTTATTCCACATGAGTCCACTATACCTACCCATATACAGTATCTACCTGCTGTTCCAAGTAAATTTGTATGTGCCAAACTCTAAACCTTCAAATAAATATCCTGTTTTGTATGCTCGAATAGCTCATGTATCAACTAGGGTTATCTGTATCTTCCATGTTAGGCGGGTTATTCTCAAGAGGAGTGGACTCCGCTCCTCACTCACGAGATAAATGGCTGGTCACCGGGATGCCCAGTTCCATGCTTTATGCAAACTAAATCAAAATAATTGCAAACAAAACTCCCCCTGGGACTCTTGTTAGTTGGAGGCACTCGTTGTTTCGAGCAAGCCATGGATTGATGCTTGTTGGTGGAAGGGGGAGTATAAACTTTACCATTCTGTTTGGGAACCGCCTATAATGTGTGTAGCATGGAAGATATCACCATCTCTTGGTTGTTATGTTGACAATGAAAGTATACCGCTCAAAATATTATCCACCTCTGTTTCAAAACCGAGGTCTGGCACCTCTACAAATCCCTGCTTCCCTCTGCGAAGGGCCTATCTATTTACTTTTATGCTGGGTCATCATCCTCTTATCAAAAAGCACCAGTTGGAGAGCACCGCTGTCATTTGCCTTCATTATTGTTAGTTTACATTGAGTATGACTTGACTGGATCTCTTTTACCATGAATTACAATGTCTAGTCAGTCCTTGGTCTTAAAAGGTGCTCTGCATTTATGTTTTGCGGTCTTAGAAAGGGCTAGCGAGATACCACCTTGTATATCATATTATGATTGTTTTGAGAAAGTGTTGTCATCCGAGATTTATTATTATTGCTCGCTAGTTGATTATGCTATTGATATGAGTAAACTTGACACCTATGCGTTATTACAAATGTGGTTAGTTATAATCTTTGCTGAAAACATGAATGCTGGCTTTACATATTTACAACAACATGAGCAAACAGACTTTGTAAAAGTTTTTCTTTATCACTTTCAGTTTGTCAACTGAATTGCTTGAGGACAAGCAAAGGTTTAAGCTTGGGGGAGTTGATACGTCTCCAACGTATCTACTTTTCCAAACACTTTTGCCCTTGTTTTGGACTCTAACTTGCATGATTTGAATGGAACTAACCCGGACTGACGCTGTTTTCAGCAGAACTACCATGGTGTTATTTATGTGCAGGATCAAACGTTCTCGGAATGACCTGAAACTTCACGTAGACACTTTTCAGAAAATAAGAAAAATACCTGCCAAAGATGAAGGCCAGGGGGGCCACCATCTTGCCACGAGGGTGGGGGGCGCGCCCCCCTACCTCGTGGGCCCCCTGTTGCGTCTCCGACTCCAACTCCACCTCCATATATTGAGTTTCGATGAGAAAAAATCAGAGAGAAGAAATCATCATGTTTTACGATACGGAGCCGCCGCCAAGCCCTAAAACCTCTCGGGAGGGCTGATCTGGAGTCCATTCGGGGCTCCGGAGAGGGGAATCCGTCGCCATCGTCATCATCAACCATCCTCCATCACCAATTTCATGATGCTCACCGCCGTGCGTGAGTAATTCCATCATAGGCTTGCTGGACGGTGATGGGTTGGATGGGATCTATCATGTAATCGAGTTAGTTTTGTTAGGGTTTGATCCCTAGTATCCACTATGTTCTGAGATTGATGTTGCTATGACTTTGTTATGCTTAATGCTTGTCACTAGGGCCCGAGTGCCATGATTTCAGGTCTGAACCTATTATGTTTTCATCAATATATGAGTGTTCTTGATCCTATCTTGCAAGTCTATAGTCACCTATTATGTGTTATGATCCGTTAACCCCGAAGTGACAATAATCGGGATACTTACTGGTGATGACCGTAGTTTGAGGAGTTCATGTATTCACTATGTGTTAATGCTTTGTTCCAGTTCTCTATTAAAAGGAGGCCTTAATATCCCTTATTTTTTGTAAGGACCCCACTGCCACGGGAGGGTAGGACAAAAGATGCCATGCAAGTTCTTTTCCATAAGCACGTATGACTATATTCGGAATACATGCCTACATTATATCAATGAACTGGAGCTAGTTCTGTGTCACCCTAGGTTATGACTGTTACATGATGAACCGCATCCGGCATAATTCTCCATCACCGATCCATTGCCTACGAGCTTTCCATATATTGTGCTTCGCTTATTTACTTTTCCGTTGCTATTGCTATCATCACTACAAAATACCAAAAATATTACTTTTACTATTGTTACCTTTTGCTACCGTTATCACCACTATCATATTACTTTGCTACTAAATACTTTGCTACAGATATTAAGTTTCCAGGTATGGTTGAATTGACAACTCAGCTGCTAATACTTGAGAATATTCTTTGGCTCCCCTTGTGTCGAATCAATAAATTTGTGTTGAATACTCTACCCTCGAAAACTGTTGCGATCCCCTATACTTGTGGGTTATCAAATAGCGATAAGTGGATGAATAAGAGGTGCACTGGCATGAGAAATTATTTGAACTAAGGAAAGGATATGATCGACAAAGCTTGAATTGAATCCACCGGAGAAGAAAAAAAGAATGAAGAATAATAAACTTGAAGCTCCGTTAGTATCTTCGTGAGAATCACCGGATAAGAACATTGACGGAAAAGAATGGAGAGACTTCCCATCAATAAAATGGATACTTGATTAAGAAATATGAGTCCTTGAAGAAAAAGAGTTGGGAGGGCGGGAAAAACAAAGACAACTTGGGACGGATGAAACAAACACCATTGAGACGAGCTGAAATTTAATCTCGCGAATGTTGAAATGATCGGATCCACTTGAAGAGGAGCACACCGCTTGGGAAGAATTTAAAAGATAACCTTGATGATCAAGAAGGATTAGCATCCACATAGAAATATGAGAACACCCTTTGGAAAAGGTATGGAATCAACATTTGACATTGAAGCAACTCGAATACCACAACAAAAACAAAACAAGGATTGGCTTGCAGAATAAGCCGGAAAAAAACATATGATAGACCCCATATCGTATCATGTGTCTGTTGGAAAGATATGCTACGAGATACTTGAATTCCCACTTATAAACTCCCGAAACTTTCTGGTTATGCAATCTGGTGTTGGGGATACAGGGGAAGCATAATATCTCACCCAAACTAACAACCCCTACATCTAGCTGTATCCATCATCCAACACATAACCAAGAGACCTTCGGAAATCATGTACCTCAACCTTCGAAAAGCATCCATTATATGAGTTATGGCATCGAGGTTATCTCACCAACAACTGCATAAAAGAGATTTTCGATGTCGGTGAACTCAGGTATTCCAGACCTGCAACGACAAAATTGTGACGACAACACCTCGGAGGTCAACTCCCCGGGACACTGCCACAACCCCTAAATGTCAGGAGGCACCAAGAACAATGTTCTCGTCACAAGACTATCAGAACGATTCCAAGATACCCGCTTGATCCTAAAAAAATGTCGTGAAATTTGAGGAGAGAAAAATCAAAACTTCTACGTTTGGAGGCCTCACCAGAGCGACGAAGGGACTGAGGAGTAAAAAGAATCCTACTCTCTGATATATACAATCCTAAGACTCAAAACATTTTGTTCTAGACTCAACAACGTCAGCGATTTGATCAAGCAGGGGGCTCCTAAGTCGGGGATGGCTCTGATTACCAACTTGTAACACCCACGGTGCGGCTATATCTCCCACGTGTCGAGACACGACTTAGAGTCATAACCGCATGGTGGTTTAGTCGCAAGTGGGGTAATCTTCACACAATCCCATGCACTGTATAAGAAAGGGATAAAGAGTTGGCTTACAATCGCCACTTCACACAAATAACAAATTAAACATACATCATCCAGAGTACAATCATGGTCCGACTACGGAACCAAAATAAAAGAAGACAACCCCAAATGCTAGATCCCCGATCGTCCCAACGGGCTCCACTACCGATCAACCGGAAAAGACGCATAACATCAATCAAGATCTTCATCGAGCTCCCACTTGAGCTCGGTTGCGTCACCTGCACTGGTATCATCGGCACCTGCAACTGGAAACGCTATTAGAGGGGTTGAGCAAAGCGGTAACATAGCCAAACAATGATTTGCTAGGAAGGTGGGTTAGAGGCTTGACATGGCAATATGGGAGGCATGATATAACAAGTGGTAGGTAGCGTGACAAAGCGATAGAACGGGCAACTAGCAAGCAAAGATAGAAGTGATTTTGAAGGTATGGCCATCTTGCCCGAGATACCGCAAGGAAGAAGAATGAGTCCAAGAAGTAGACGACCCAATGTAGTCGAACGAATCCTCACAACTCCGGAATGAAACTGAAGCTAACGAGAGAAGCAACCCAGAAAGAAGCAAGCAACATAGTAAACCAACAAGCATAAACATGGCATGATGCACAATCAAGTATGATGCATGTCCGGTTTAAAGAGGCATGGCATGGCAAAGTGCAACAAACAATACTACAAATTAAGTGGAGCTCAATATGCAACGAGTTGCATATTGACGAAACACCACATTCAATCATTTAGTTCACTCTTGTTTATGTACCCAACAATATTAAATGTTATTAAACATGGCAAGAGTTGAATCATAATAAAACTACCTATCTAGGCAAGTTTAAATGAGGCCGGAACAACAAGCAACAAGTCCGGAAAAATCCTCATGTGCATATTTTTAAAGTTGGTACTGTTCTGCCCTATACACAATTTTAGAGTTGTTAAACATGCAAAGTAAGTACAGCATGTTAATCTATGCATTTTTCTACCCCATTTACATATAAAGATTATTTAAAATGGAGCTACGGTTATTTAGTTATGAATTAAATCATTTTAACATGGCAATATGGCAAATTATATGCAAACATCATTTTAAACATGCATGAAAGTTGGATATTATGAAACTAGACAAGATTCTAAGCATTTTTCATATAAGGTTTGTTTAATTCTGATGCATGGTTGTAGAGTTTTTATACGCATGAAGACTAGGGTCTTTTCTGTAAAAACCACAGTCCATGGATAAATGCGAAAATCACAGCATCAGGAAAAAAAATACAACGGGCTGAATAGCTGGGCGCTGGGCTGGGCTCTCACCATGGGGCAAAGCCCAGTCGGCGGGGAGGAGCGCTGGCTGGGCCCAGACGCGCGAGGCGGGGAGGCTACGGGTGCGTCACCCTTTGTTCGACAGAAGACAGAGGAGCAGCGGTGCTGGAGCTCGCGATGCTGGCTCGCGCGGGACTCCGGCGAAGCGAAGAGGCAGGGGACGGACTCGGGAAAGCGAGGGAGGCCCGGATCCCCCAGATCCGACGGTGCTTGGCTTGTGGAGGCCGGTAGCGAGCTACACGGCCATGGAAGCTGTTGTTGCCTCAAGAAAAAAATACAGAGAAATTCAGAGGGGAAACAAGGAAAGAAGAGGGACCGTAGGGAGATGGCAGGGGCATGCCGGCCTGAGGAGAACCTATGGTTCGGCAGCGAAGAGGTTAGGAAAAGAGCGGGTCCGGCGAGAGAGGTTCAAGGCGGCATCGTCGTGGAGGACGACCGGCGGGGACTTGAAGCGGGGCTCCGGCAGCTCGGCGTGGTTCAGCAAGTTCGGGGACGGACGGCTTCGGCCATGGGACACTAGTTCCCGGCGACAGCGAGGCGAACTGGAGCTCGGGGGGCATCCATGGTGTTCGAGTGACGACGGAGACTCGCGGGAGCACGAGACGCGGAGGTACCTGGCATCGCTAGTGGCGGAAGGTGCGCAGGGCGTGCAGGCGCGGCGGCACTGGAACCAGGCGGACATGAGCAGGTCCGGGTGGCGGCGGATCTTGGTGGTCGGGCGCCAAAGGATGGCGGCAACGTGAGGCTCCATGGTGTTCCTGTTACAGAGAGCGGGAGAATGAGAGATAGAGAGGAAGTGGAATCATAGGGAGGTAGAGAAGATGGAGGAAGAGTGACAGGAGGCGAGGCGACCTGGCGGTGGCCTTCGCCGGCGGCGATGTGGTACAAGATTGGTGGCGGCAGGGTCCTACTGGAGCTCGCCGGAGCAGCTGTTGGTGGAGCCGCGAGGGACTTGGCGGGGCGATGGGCGGCGTGCAGAACGAGGAAGGTGGTCGGGGATCTGGTTGGTGGAACGAATCAGGAGGGGATCAAGGGGAGGAGGCCGTTGGCCCGGTGGATTTTTTTTGGATCGGGAGCGATCCCAAGGAAGAGAGTGGCGGCGGTGGGTGAGGTGACTTGGTGGACGGGACAAGCCCCTAGGATCTAGGGTTAGACTGATATTTATATCAGATGAATTTAGGTTAGGGGCTACCTCGTCTCTCCAATCGCAATCAGACGGTCGAGAAAAATAGGTTAGAAAGTCCAATTAAGAAAACGGAGATTTTTTAGGGATGTTTGGGGATGATCCGGATCCAACGGTGACGACTGCCCGGGTCGGGTTCGGGTAAGTTTTGGACGCACACACGAGGGGGTTTGTGCACTATACAGAGAGACTCCGGTTTAAGCAAGAGGGAAAACGAAGAACAAGGTTGGTAGTGGACTGTGTATGGTCTAGGGAGGAAAGAGAGGGAAAGCCCGGCAATAGCTTTCCGAGACCAAAAGTGTCCGACGTTTGACCGACTATAATGCCGCTATAGTTATCCGTTGGGGTGTCAAACGGACTCCGAATGTGATGAAATTTGGCAGGCGGTCTACTGACAACATAACAACACCGCATGCCAATTTTCATCCCATTCCGAGAACATTTTCCGGTCACTTATAAAATAATATTTCGGACGTGCCGCGGGCGCGTGCAAGTGTGTCTGGGCTCAGAACTAACAACGGAAGGAACGAGGAGACCGGGACGGATGCAAGTTTTAAAGACATGAGGATGCAATGCACATGATGACATGACAAGATGCAACACGCAAGCGAATGACATGGCAACGACAACGAAATACTGGAAGACACCTGGCGCAACGGTGTCAGGGCGTTACATAACCATATTCACAATAACATTTAGGTCTCATGTTTACTCATGTCAATGGCATAATCAACTAGCGAGCAATAATAGTAAATCTCAGATGACAACACTTTCTCAAAATAATCATAATATGATATAACAAGATGGTATCTCGCTACCCCTTTCTGAGACTGCAAAACATAAATGCAGAGCACCTCTAAAGATCAAGGGCTGACTACAAATTGTAATTCATGGTAAGAGAGATCCAGTCAAGTCATACTCAATGTAAACTAATAACAATACATGCAAATGACAGCGGTGCTTTCCAACTGGTGCTTTTTAATAAGAGGATGATGACTCAACATACAAGTAAATAGACAGGCCCTTCGCAGAGGGAAGCAGGGATTTGTAGAGGTGCCAGAGCTCGATTTTAAAATAGAGATGAATAATATTTTGAGCGGTATAGTTTTATTGTCAACATAACAACCGAGAGATCTCGATATCTTCCATGGTACACACATTATAGGCGGTTCCTGAAGGAAATATGCCCTAGAGGCAATAATAAAGTTATTATTTATTTCCTTATATCATGATAAATGTTTATTATTCATGCTAAAATTGTATTAACCGGAAACATAATACTTGTGTGAATACGTAGACAAACAAAGTGTCACTAGTATGCCTCTACTTGACTAGCTCGTTAATCGAAGATGGTTATGTTTCCTAGCCATAGACATGAGTTGTCATTTGATTAACGAGATCACATCATTAGGAGAATGATGTGATTGACTTGACCCATTCCGTTAGCTTAGCACTTGATCGTTTAGTATGTTGCTATTGCTTTCTTCATGACTTATACATGTTCCTATGACTATGAGATTATGCAACTCTAGTTTACCGGAGGAACACTTTGTGTGCTAACAAACGTCACAACGTAACTGGGTGATTATAAAGGTGCTCTACAGGTGTCTCCGAAGGTACATGTTGGGTTGGCGTATTTCGAGATTAGGATTTGTCACTCCGATTGTCGGAGAGGTATCGCTGGGCCCTCTCGGTAATGCACATCACTTAAGCCTTGCAAGCATTGCAACTATTGAGTTAGTTGCAGGATGATGTATTATGGAACGAGTAAAGAGACTTGCCGGTAACGAGATTGAACTGGGTATTGAGATACCGACGATCGAATCTCGGGCAAGTAACATACCGATGACAAAGGGAACAACGTATGTTGTTATGCGGTCTGACCGATAAAGATCTTCGTAGAATATGTGGGAGCCAATATGAGCATCCAGGTTCCGCTATTGGTTATTGACCGGAGACGTGTCTCGGTCATGTCTACATTGTTCTCGAACCCGTAGGGTCCGCACGCTTAAGGTTTCGATGATAGTTATATTATGAGTTTACGAGTTTTGATGTACCGAAGGAGTTTGGAGTCCCGGATGAGATCGGGGACATGACGAGGAGTCTCGAAATGGTCGAGACGTAAAGATCGATATATTGGACGACTATATTCGGACATCGGAAAGGTTCCGAGTGATTCGGGTATTTTTCGGAGTACCGGGGAGTTACGGGAATACGGGGGAAGAAGTATATGGGCCTTATTGGGCTTTAGGGGAGAGGAAGAGGCAGGGCCCCCCCATTGACTAGTCCGAATTGGACTAAGGGGAGGGGCGGCGCCCCCTCCTTCCTTCTCTTCCCTCTTCCCCTTCCTTGTCTCCTACTCCTACTACTTGGAAGGACTCCTAGTTGTACTAGGAAAGGGGGAATCCTACTCCCGGTGGGAGTAGGACTCCCCTAGGGCGCGCCATAGAGAGGGCCGGCCCTCCCCTCCTCCACTCCTTTATATACGGGGGCAGGGGGCACCCCAAAGACACAACAGTTGATCATCGATCTCTTAGCCGTGTGCGATGCCCCCCTCCACCATAGTCCTCGATAATATTGTAGCGGTGCTTAGGCGAAGCCCTGCGACGGTAAAACATCAAGATCGTCACCACGCTGTCGTGCTGATGGAACTCATCCCCGACACTTTGCTGGATCGAAGTCCGGGGATCGTCATCGAGCTGAACGTGTGCTAAAACTCAGAGGTGCCGTAGTTTTGGTGCTTGATCGGTTGGGCCGTGAAGACGTACGACTACATCAACCGCGTTGTGCTAACGCTTCCGCTTCCGGTCTACGAGGGTACGTAGACAACACTCTCCCCTCTCATTGCTATGCATCACCATGATCTTGCGTGTGCGTAGGAATTTTTTTAAAATTACTACGTTCCCCAACAGTGGCATCCGAGCCAGGTTTTATGTGTTGATGTTATATGCACAAGTAGAACACAAGTGAGTTGTGGGCGATATAAGTCATACTGCTTACCAGCATGTCATACTTTGGTTCGGCGGTATTGTTGCATGAAGCAGCCCGAACCGACATTACGCGTACGCTTACGCGAGACTGGTTCTACCGACGTGCTTTGCACACAGGTGGCTGGCGGGTGTTAGTTTCTCCAACTTTAGTTGAACCGAGTGTGGCTACGCCCGGTCCTTGCGAAGGTTAAAACAACACCAACTTGACAAACTATCATTGTGGTTTTGATGCGTAGGTAAGATTGGTTCTTGCTAAGCCCGTAGCAGCCACGTAAAACTTGCAACAACAAAGTAGAGGACGTCTAACTTGTTTTTGCAGGGCATGTTGTGATGTGATATGGTCAAGACATGATGCTAAATTTTATTGTATGAGATGATCATGTTTTGTAACCGAGTTATCGGCAACTGGCAGGAGCCATATGGTTGTCGCTTTATTGTATGCAATGCAATCGCCCTATAATGCTTTACTTTATCACTAAGCGGTAGCGATAGTCGTAGAAGCATAAGATTGGCGAGACGAGAACGATGCTACGATGGAAATCAAGGTGTCGAGCCGGTGACGATGGTGATCATGATGGTACTTCGGAGATGGAGACCACAAGTACAAGATGATGATGGCCATATCATATCACTTATATTGATTGCATGTGATGTTTATCTTTTATGCATCTTATCTTGCTTTGATTGACGGTAGCATTATAAGATGATCTCTCACTAAATTTCAAGATAAAAGTGTTCTCCCTGAGTATGCACCGTTGCCAAAGTTCCTCGTGCCCAGACACCACGTGATGATCGGGTGTGATAAGCTCTACGTCCATCTACAACGGGTGAAAGCCAGTTTTGCACACGCAGAATACTCAGGTTAAACTTGACGAGCCTAGCATATGCAGATATGGCCTCGGAACACTGAGACCGAAAGGTCGAGCATGAATCATATAGTAGATATGATCAACATAAATGATGTTCACCATTGAAAGCTACTCCATTTCACGTGATGATCGGTTATGGTTTAGTTGATTTGGATCACGTGATCACTTAGAGGATTAGAGGGATGTCTATCTAAGTGGGAGTTCTTAAGTAATATGATTAATTGAACTTAAATTTATCATGAACTTAGTCCTGGTAGTATTAGCATATCTATGTTGTAGATCAATAGCTCGCGTTTAGCTCCCTGTTTTATTTTTGATATGTTCCTAGAGAAAACTAAGTTGAAAGATGTTAGTAGCAATGATGCGGATTGGATCCGTGATCTGAGGTTTATCCTCATTGCTGCACAGAAGAATTATGTCTTTCATGCACCGCTAGGTGACAGACCTATTGTAGACGCAGATGCAGATGTTATGAATGTTTGGCTAGCTCAATATGATGACTACTTGATAGTATAGTGCACCATACTTAACGGCTTAGAATCGGGACTTCAAAGACGTGTTGAACGTTATTGACCATATGAGATGTTCCAGGAGTTGAAATTAATATTTCAAGCAAATACCCGAGTTGAGAGATATGAAGTCTCCAACAAGTTCTATAGCTAAAAGATGGAAGAGAATAGCTCAAGCAGTGAGCATGTGCTCAGATTGTCTGGGTACTACAATCTCTTGAATCAAGTGGGAGTTAATCTTCCAGATAAAATAGTGATTGACAGAATTCTCTAGTCACCATCACCAAGTTAGTAGAACTTCGTGATGAACTATAATATGCAAGGGATAACGGAAACAATTCCAAGCTCTTCGTGATGCTGAAATCAACGAAGGTAGAAATCAAGAAAAGCATCAAGTGTTGATGGTAAACAAAACCACTAGTTTCAAGTAAAGGGACAAAGGGAAGAAAGGGGAACTTCAAGAAGAATGGCAAGCAAGTTGCTGCTCAAGTGAAAAAACCCAAGTCTGGACCTAAGCCTGAAACTGAGTGCTTCTACTGCAAAAGGACTGGTCACTGGAAGTGGAACTACCCCAAGTAATTAGCGGATAAGAAGGATGGCAAAGTGAACATAGGTATATTTGATATACATGTTATTGATGTGTACTTTACTAGTGTTTATAGCAACCCCTCAGTATTTGATACTAGTTCAGTTGCTAAGAGTGGTAACTCGAAACGGGATTTGCAGAATGAACAGAGACTAGTTAAGGGTGAAGTGACGATGTGTGTTGGAAGTGGTTCCAAGATTGATATGATCATCATCGCACACTCCCTATACTTTCGGGATTAGTGTTGAACCTAAATAAGTGTTATTTGGTGTTTGCGTTGAGCATAAATATGATTGGATCATGTTTATTGCAATACAGTTATTCATTTAAGTAAGAGAATAAATTGTTGTTCTATTTACATGAATAAAACCTTATATGGTTACACACCCAATGAAAATGGTTCATTGGATCTCGATCGTAGTGATAAACATATTCATAATATTGAAACCAAAAGATGCAAAGTTAATAATGATAGTGCAACTTATTTGTGGCACTGCAGTTTAGGTTATATTGGTGTAAAGCGCATGAAGAAACTCCATGCTGATGGGATTTTGGAATCACTTGATTATGAATCACTTGATGCTTGCGAACCATGCCTTATGGGCAAGATGACTAAAGACTCCGTTCTCCGGAACAATAGAGCGAGCAACTGACTTATTGGAAATAATACATAATGATGTATGCGATCCGATGAGTGTTGAGGCTCGCGGCAAGTATCATTATTTTTCTGACCTTCACAGATGATTTGAGCAGATATGGGTATATCTACTTGATGAAACACAAGTCTGAAACGTTTGAAAAATGTTCAAAGAGTTTCAGAGTGAAGTGGAGAATCATCGTAACAAGAAAATAAAAGTTTCTACGATATGATCGTGGAGGAGAATATTTGAGTTATGAGTTTGGTCTTCAATTAAAACAATGTGGAATAGTTTCACAAACTCACGCCACCTGGAACACCACAGTGTAATGGTGTGTCCGAACGTCATAACCGTACTTTATTAGATATGGTGTGATCTATGATGTCTCTTACCGATCTACCACTATCGTTTTGGGGTTATGCATTAGAGACAGCTGCATTCATGTTAAATAGGGCACCATCTAAATCCGTTGAGACGACACCGTATGAACTATGGTTTGGCAAGAAACCTAAGCTGCCGTTTCTTAAAGTTTGAGGTTGCAATGCTTATGTGAAAAAAATTCAACCTGATAAGCTCTAACCCAAATCGGAGAAGTGCGTCTTCATAGGATACCCAAAAGAAAATGTTGGGTACACCTTCTATCACAGATCCGAAGGCAATATATTTGTTGCTTTGAATGGATCCTTTCTAGAAAAGGAGTTTCTCTCGAAAGAAGTGAGTGGAAGGAAAGTAGAACTTGATGAGGTAACTGTACCTGCTCCCTTATTGGAAAGTAGTTCATCACAGAAATCTGTTCCTGTGACTACTACACCGATTAGTGAGGAAGCTAATGATGATGCTCATGTAACTTCAGATCAAGTTACTACCGAACCTCGTAGGTAAACCAGAGAGAGATCACACCAGAGTGGTACGGTAATCCTGTTCTGGAGGTCATGTTACTTGACCATGACGAGCCTACGAACTATGAGGAAGCGATGATGAGCCCAGATTCCGCGAAATGGCTTGAGGCCATGAAATCTGAGATGAGATCCATGTATGAGAACAAAGTATGGACTTTGATTGACTTGCCCAATGATCGGTGAGCCATTGAGATTAAATGGATCTTCAAGAGGAAGACGGACGCTGATAGTAGTGTTACTATCTACAAAGCTAGAATTATCGCAAAAAGGTTTTCGACAAGTTCAAGGTGTTGACTACGATGAGAGTTTCTCACTCGTATCTATGCTTAAGTCTGTCCGAATCATGTTAGCAATTGCCGCATTTTATGAAATCTGGCAAATGGATAACAAAACTGCAATCTTAATGGATTTCTTAAAGAAGAGTTGTATATGATGCAACCAGAAGGTTCTGTCAATCCTAAAGGTGTTAACAAAATATGCAAGCTCCAGCGATCCATCAATGGATTGGTGCAAGCATCTCGGAGTTGGAATATACGCTTTGATAAGTTGATCAAAGCATATAGTTTTATACAGACTTGCGGTGAAGCCTGTATTTACAAAAAGGTGAGTGGGAGCACTACAACATTTCTGATAAGTATATGTGAATGACATATTGTTGATCGGAAATAATGTAGGATTATTCTGCAAAGCATAAATGAGTGTTTGAAAGGAGTTTTTTCAAAGAAAGACCTCGGTGAAGCTGCTTACATATTGAGCGTCAAGATCTATAGAGATAGATCAAGACGCTTGATAAGTTTTTTCAATGAGTACATACCTTGACAAGATTTTGAAGTAGTTCAAAATGGAACAGTCAAAGAAAGAGTTCTTGACTGTGTTACTAGGTGTGAAATTGAGTAAGACTCAAAGCCCGACCACGGCAGAAGATAGAAAAAGAATGAAAGTCATTCCCTATGCCTCAGCCATAGGTTCTATAAAGTATGCCATGCTATGTACCAGATCTATTGTATACCCTACACTGTTTTTGGCAAGGGAGTACAACAGTGATCTAGGAGTAGATCACTGGACAGCGGTCAAAATTATCCTTAGTGGAATAAGGATATGTTTCTCGATTATGGAGGTGACAAAAAGGTTCATCATAAAGGGTTATTTCGATGCAAGTTTTGACACTGATCCAGATGGCTCTAAGGCTCAATCTGGATACATATTGAAAGTGGGAGCAAATAGCTAGAGTAGCTCCGTGCAGAGCATTGTAGACATAGAAATTTGCAAAATACATACGGATCTGAATGTGGCAGACCCGTTGACTAAATTTCTATCACAAGCAAAACATGATCACACCTTAGTACCCTTTGGGTGTTGGTCACATGACAATGTGAACTATGGGTGTTAGTCACATGGTGATGTGAACTATTGATGTTAAATCACATGGCGATGTGATCTAGATTACTGACTCTAGTGCAAGTGGGAGACTGAAGGAAATATGCCCTAGAGGCAATAATAAAGTTATTATTTATTTCCTTATATCATGATAAATGTTTATTATTCATGCTAGAATTGTATTAACCGGAAACGTAATACTTGTGTGAATACATAGACAAACAAAGTGTCACTAGTATGCCTCTACTTGACTAGCTCGTTAATCGAAGATGGTTATGTTTCCTAGCCATAGACATGAGTTGTCATTTGATTAACGAGATCACATCATTAGGAGAATGATGTGATTGACTTGACCCATTCCGTTAGCTTAGCACTTGATCGTTTAGTATGTTGCTATTGCTTTCTTCATGACTTATACATGTTCCTATGACTATGAGATTATGCAACTCTCGTTTATCGGAGGAACACTTTGTGTGCTACCAAACGTCACAACGTAACTGGGTGATTATAAAGGTGATCTATAGGTGTCTCCGAAGGTACATGTTGGGTTGGCGTATTTCGAGATTAGGATTTGTCACTCCGATTGTCGGAGAGGTATGTCTGGGCCCTCTCGGTAATGCACATCACTTAAGCCTTGCAAGCATTGTAACTAATGAGTTAGTTGCAGGATGATGTATTATGGAACGAGTAAAGAGACTTGCCGGTAACGATATTGAACTAGGTATTGAGATACCAACGATCGAATCTCGGGCAAGTAACATACCGATGACAAAGGGAACAATGTATGTTGTTATGCGGTCTGACCGATAAAGATCTTCGTAGAATATGTGGGAGCCAATATGAGCATCCAGGTTCCGCTATTGGTTATTGATCGGAGACGTGTCTCGGTCATGTCTACATTGTTCTCGAACTCGTAGGGTCCGCATGCTTAAGGTTTCGATGACAGTTATATTATTAGTTTATGAGTTTTGATGTACCGAAGGAGTTCGGAGTCTCGGATGAGATCGGGGACATGACGAGGAGTCTCGAAATGTTCGAGACATGAAGATCGATATATTGGACGACTATATTCGGACATCAGAAAGGTTCCGAGTGATTCGGGTATTTTTTGGAGTACCAGGGAGTTACGGGAATACGGGGGAAGAAGTATATGAGCCTTATTGGGCTTTAGGGGAGAGGGAGAGGCAGGCCGCGCGCCCCCCATTGACTAGTCCGAATTGGACTAAGGGGAGGGGCGGCGCCCCCTCCTTCCTTCTCTTCCCTCTTCCCCTTCCTTGTCTCCTACTCCTACTACTTGGAAGGACTCCTAGTTGTACTAGGAAAGGGGGGACTCCCCTAGGGCGCGCCATAGAGAGGGCCGACCCTCCCCTCCTCCACTCCTTTATATACGGGGGCAGGGGGCACCCCAAAGACACAACAGTTGATCATTGATCTCTTAGCCGTGTGCGGTGCCCCCTCCACCATAGTCCTTGATAATATTGTAGCAGTGCTTAGGCGAAGCCCTGCGACGGTAAAACATCAAGATCGTCACCACGCCGTCGTGCTGACGAAACTCATCCCCGACACTTTGCTGGATCGGAGTTCGGGGATCGTCATCGAGCTGAACGTGTGCTAAAACTCGGAGGTGTCGTAGTTTCGGTGCTTGATCGGTCGGGCCGTGAAGACGTACGACTACATCAACCGCGTTGTGCTAACGCTTCCGCTTCCGGTCTACGAGGGTACGTAGACAACACTCTTCCCTCTTGTTGCTATGCATCACCATGATCTTGCGTGTGTGTAGGATTTTTTTTGAAATTACTACGTTCCCCAACAGTTCCCAAGCAGAATGGTAAAGTTTATACTCCCCCACCACCAAGAAGCATCAATCCATAGCTTGCCCGAAACAAGGGGTGCCTCCAACTAACAACAATCCTGGGGGAGTTTTTTTTTGCAATTATTTTGATTTGATTTGAGCCTGGGATTGGGCATCCTGATGACCACCCATTTTCTCGTGAGTGAGGAGCGGAGTCCACTCCACTTGAGAATAACCCGCCTAGCATGGAAGATACAAACAGCCCTAGTTGATACATGAGCTATTCGAGCATACAAAACAGAATTTCATTTGAAGGTTTAGAGTTTGGCACATACAAATTTACTTGGAACGGCAGGTAGATACCGCATATAGGAAGGTATGGTGGACTCGTATGGAATCACCTTTGGGGTTTATGGAGTTGGATGCACAAGCAGTATTCCCGCTTAGTACAAGTGAAGGCCAGAAAGAGACTGGGAAGTGACCAGCTAGAGAGCGACAACAGTCATGAACATGTATTAAAATTAATCAACACTGAATGCAAGCATGAGTAGGATATAAATCACCATGAACATAGATATCATGGAGGCTATGTTGTTTTTGTTTCAACTACATGCATGAACATGTGCCAAGTCAAGCCACTCGAATCGTCCAAAGGAAGATACCACCCTATCATACCACATCACAACCATTTTAATAGCATGTTGGTACGCAAAGTAAACAATTATAAACTCCTAGCAAATTAAGCATGGCATGAACAACTATAATCTCTAATTGTCATTGCAAACATGTTTCATTCATAATAAGCTGAATCAGGAATGATGAACTAATCACATTTACAAAAACAAGAGAGGTCGAGTTCATACCAGCTTCTCTCATCTCAATCAGTCCATCATATATCGTCATTATTGCCTTTCACTCGCACAACCGAATAGTGTGGATAATAATAATAGTGCACGTGCATTGGACTAAGCTGGAATCTACAAGCATTCAATTCAAGGGAGAAGACAAGGTAATATGGGCTCTTTGTTAGATCAACAATAATGCATATGAGAGCCACTCAATATTTTCATCATGGTCTTCTCCTCTCGACCCCCAAAGAAAAGAAAAGAAACAAAGGTATTTACACGGGAAAGCTCCCAACAAGCAAAAGAAGATCGAGAAATCTTTTTAGGTTTTCCTTTTTAATTACTACTACTACATGCATGGAAAGTAAACTAGCTAAAAGCTACAACTAATTTTTTTGTTTTTCTTAAGGTTTTTCAAACACACAAGAAGAAAGCTGGAAAAGAAAATAAACTAGCATGGATGACACAATGAAAAAGTATGAGCACCGACAACTGGCATGAGTGTGTGAACATGAATGAAATGTCGGTGAGAAATACATACCCCCCAAGCTTAGGCTTTTTGCCTAAGTTGGTCTATGCCCATGTATCAAAATGGTCCTCTCCAGTGTACTAAGGAGGATCCTAGGTGCCACCGGTTGGTGATCTCCTCAGGATGCCACTGATAAACAGACTGACGGTGAGGATCAAGTGGTGGCTCCGGCTCAGGCTTTGGAGCTGATGTCAGGCTCCGGTATGCATGAACAGCCTCTGACAAAACAAGGTACGTGCCTGAAAATATGTTGAACAAAGAGGGAGCAGGCAAGGTAATAGTCTCAAAGTAACTTTTATCAAATATCAGTCTATAGTTAAGCATCTTCTTCTTATTCTTAACAATGAAATCATGTGCTACCATACTCTTATAATCTAGAAAAATAGGAGGCGGCAACTTTTTCTCTTTCTCATAATGCCTAATAGGTATGTTAAAGTGCGCAACAAGGCGCGAGGCAAAGATGCCTCCAAAGACGGGACACTTTGTACGGTTCAGATTTAACCGTTTAGCAACAATAGCGCGTAAACTAAAAGTGGTATCACGAAACAAAGCATGGCGCAAAATAACAATATCAGGGGTACTAAGGTTTCCACAGTTCCCGCGGCCAGTTAAGCATCTACTAGCAAATATTGCAAAGTAACGTAGAACAGGAAAATGTATGCTAGTAATTCTTGCATCGGAAACTTTCCTCATTTCCCCTACAACAATCATATCAATAAACCCTTCCACATCATTACAATGTGGTTCCTCTATGCTGTCCTCAAAAAGGCAACTTGCAAACCCCACAAAAGTCATAAAGTGACATCTCCTTATACTCATCATACAAATATAAATCCACAGAAGGTGGCGACCTCCTAGCATGGAAATGAAAATTTTGCACAAAAATATTAGTGAGTAGGAGATACTGTTCGAGTTGGTCGTTGAGGAAGTTGGTGAGGCCCGCATTCTCAGCCAACTAATAAAAGTCTTCATAAATCCCGGCTTCTCTCAAGAACTCATCACAAGACCATTCACACGGCCGAACTTCCGCAGTGCGAGGGGGATTATATTTGGACTTCTTATTTTCTTCACCTTGCTTATCCTTCGAGCTTCGTCTCGAAGAGCCCCTAAAAAATATCTTCATCTTTTTCTGAAATTTTTAGTGACTCAAAATAAAAGTGAACCAAGCTCAACAAGATTGATAGCAACTACTCCTACAAGTGCCTAGAGGCCATATCATGCATTAAAACTACTTTTGACCACATAAATTTGACATGCAAGCTCAAGAACAGGGTCACCTAAGCAGCAAAAATTTACAATAAATAAAGCACTAGAACAAAAACTAATTGGACCATTGGAGGAGTCATATACCGAAGAACAATCCCCCAAAGCAGTTTTGTGAATGGAGCTTTGAGCAAGGAGATTGAAAATGGCAGCAAGATGAGCTAGAACTCGGGTTTGAGCTGGTGGATGATTTTTTATGGAGAAAAATGAAGTGTGTGGGCGCAAGAATAAGTGGAGGGGACCCACGTGGGGTCCATGAGGCAGGGGGCGCGCCCAGGGGGTAGGGCGCGCCCTCCACCCTTGTGGGCACATGGTGGGCCCCCTGGTGTGTTCTTAGTGCCAATAGTTCTTAAATATTTTAGAAAAAATCATATTAAATTTTCAGGGCATTTGAAGAACTTTTATTTTCAGGGTATTTTTATTGCAAGGATAATTCAGAAAACAGACAGAAAATACTATTTTTACTTTATTTAAACTACATAACAGAAAGTAAAAGGAGGGTATAGAGAGTTGTGCTTTCTAACTTCATCCATCTCATGCTCATCAAAAGGAATCCACTAACAAGGTTGATCAAGTCTTGTTAACAAACTCATTCCGAATTGCATGCAACCGGAGAAATTTCGAATAACACTAGGTTACCTCAACTGGGATATGCACATCCCGAACAATAAGAATATCATATTTCTTCTTGACTGTAGGAAGAGGAAATTCAAAACCTCCATTAGTAACTGTTGGAATTTTCCCAATAGAATTAATACTGTGGACATGAGGTTGTTTCCTCGAAAAGTGTACCACATGCTCATTACCATCAACATGAAAAGTGACATTTCCTTTGTTGCAATCAATAACAGCTCCGGTAGCATTCAAGAAGGGTCTTCCAAGAATAATAGACATACTATCGTCCTCAGGAATATCAAGAATAACAAAGCCTGTTAAAATAGTAACGTTTGCAACCACAACAGGCACATCCTCACAAATACCGACAGGTATAGCAGTTGATTTCCCAGCCATTTGCAAAGATATTTCAGTAGGTGTCAACTTATTCAAATCAAGTCTACGATATAAAGAGAGAGGCATAACACTAACACCGACTCCAAGATCACATAAAAGCAGTTTTAACATAGTTTCTCTTAATGGAGCATGTTATAGTTGGTACTCCTAGATCTCCAAGTTTCTTTGGTATTCCACCTTAAAAGTATAATTAGCAAGCATGGTGAAAATTTCAGCTTCCGGTATCTTTCTTTTATTTGTAACAATATCCTTCATGTACTTAGCATAAGGGTTCATTTTAAGCATATCAGTAAAACGCATATGCAAAAAGATAGGTCTAATCATTTCAGCAAAGCGCTCAAAATCCTCATCATCCTTTTTCTTGAATGGTTTAGGAGGAAAAGGCATGGGTTTCTGAACCCATGATTCTCTTTCTTTACCGTGCTTCCTAGCAACGAAGTCTCTCCTATGATAACGCTGATTCTTTGATTGTGGGTTATCAAGATCAACAACAGATTCAATCTCCACATCATTATCATTGCTAGGTTGAGCATCAACATGAACATCATCATTAACATTATCACTAGGTTCATGTTCATTACCAGATTGTGTTTCAGCATCAGAAATAGAAATATCATTGGGATTCTCAGGTGTGTTAATGACAGGTTCACTAGAAGCATGCAAAGTCCTATCATTTTTCTTTTTTTTCTTCTAGAAGGACTAGGCGCATCAACATTAGTTCTCTGAGAATCTTTCTCAATTCTCTTAGGATGGCCCTTAGGATACAAAGGTTCCTGAGTCATTTTACCCCCCTCTAGTCATAACTCTAACAGCATTATCATTTTTCTTATTATTTAATTCATTGAGCAAATCATTCTGAGCCTTAAGCACTTGTTCTACTTGAGTGGTAACCATAGAAGCATGTTTACTAATAAATTTAAGTTCACCTTTAACTCTAGACATATAATCACTCAAGTGTTCAATCATATAAGCATTATGTTTCAACTGTCTACCAACATAAGCATTGAAGTTTTCTTGTTTAATAATAAAATTATCAAACTCGTCTAAGCATTGGCTAGCAGTCTTATAACGAGGAATATCACATTCATCAAATCTATAGAGAGAATTTACCTTTACTACCCGTGTCGGGTTATCAAGACCATGCATTTCTTCAATAGGTGGTAAATTCTTAACATCTTCAACTTTAATACCTTTTTCTTTCATAGATTTCTTTGCCTCTTGCATATCTTCAGGACTGAGAAATAGAATACCCCTTTTCTTCGGAGTTGGCTTAGGAGTTGGTTCAGATCATTTTCATTACTCAACATATTATTCAATAGCAATTTAGCTTGATCAACTGTTCTTTCACTGAAAACACAACCAGCACAACTATCCAGGTGGTCTCTGGAAGCATCAGTTAGTCCATTATAAAAGATATCAAGTATTTCATTTTTCTTGAGAGGATGATCACGCAAAACATTAAGTAATTGGAGAAGCCTCCCCCAAGCTTGTGGGAGACTCTCTTCTTCAATTTACACAAAATTATATATTTCCCTTAAGTCAACTTGTTTCTTATGAGCGGGGAAATATTTAGCAGAGAAGTAATAAATCATATCCCGGGACTATGCACACAACCAGGATCAAGAGAATTAAACCATGTTTTAGCATCACCCTTTAATGAGAACGGAAACAACTTAAGGATAAAGTAATAGCGAGTTTTCTCATCATTAGTGAACAAGGTGGCTATATCATTTAATTTAGTAAGATGTGCCACAACAGTTTCAGATTCATAGCCATAAAAAGGATCAGATTCAACCAAAGTAATTAACTCAGGGTCGATAGAGAAATCATAATCCTTATCGAAAATATAGATAGGCGAAGTAGAAAAAGCAGGGTCATATTTATTCTAGCATTCAAAGACTTTTCTTTCAGCTTAGCTAATAATTTCTTAAGATCATATATATCATTGCAAGCTAAAAAGTCTCTAGCAGTTTTTTCATCCATAACATAACCCTGAGGCACAACAGGCAGTTCATATATAGGAGGAGAATCTTCATCATCACTTTCATCAATATTATCAGTTTCAATAATTTCATTCTCTCTAACCCTAGCAAGTTTTTCATCAAGAAATTCACCTAGTGGCACAGTATTATCAATTATAGAAGTAGTTTCATCATAAGTATCATGCAAAGCGGAAGTGGCATCATCAATAACATGCGACAGATCAGAATGAATAGCAGGAGTATGTGTCGCAAGTTTACTCAAAACAGAAGGTGAATCAAGTGCAGAGCTAGATGGCACTTCCTTACCTCCCCTCGTAGTTGAAGGAAAAATCTTGGTTCTTTTATCTTTCAAGTTTTTCATAGTGATCAGTAGATATAAATCCCAAGTGACTCAAAGAATAGAGCTATGCTCCTCGGCAACGGCGCCAGAAAATAGTCTTGATAACCCACAAGTATAGGGGGTCGCAATAGTTTTCAAGGGTAGAGTATTCAACCCAAATTTATTGATTCGGCACAAGGGGAGCCAAAGAATTTTCTCAAGCATTAACAATTGAGTTGCTAATTCAACCGCACCTGAAAGACTTAATATATGCAACAAAGTATTTAGTAGTAAAGTAATATGATAGTAGTGGTAACGGTGGCAAAGGTAACAGTAGCAGTTTTGTAGTAATTGTAACAGTGGCAACAGAAGAGTAACTAAGCAAAGATCAATATGTGAAAAGTTCGCATGCAATGGATCAGTGATGGATAATTATGTCAGATGTGATTCCTCATGCAATAGTTATAACATAGGGTGACACAGAACTAGCTCCAGTTCATCAATGTAATGTAGGCATGTATTCCGAATATCGTCATACGTGCTTATGGAAAAGAACTTGCATGACATTTTTTGTCCTACCCTCCCGTGGCAGCGGGGTCCTATTGGAAACTAAGGGATATTAAGGCCTCCTTTTAATAGAGTACCGGAACAAAGCATTAACACTTAGTGAATACATGAACTTCTCAAACTATAGTCATCACCGGGAGTGGTCCCGATTATTGTCACTTCGGGGTTAACGGATCATAACACATAATAGGTGACTATAGACTTGCAAGATAAGACCAAGAACTCACATATATTCATGAAAACATAATAGGTTCAGATCTGAAATCATGGCACTCGGGCCCTAGTGACAAGCATTAAGCATACCAAGTCATAGCAACATCAATCTCAGAACATAATGGATACTAGGGATCAAACCCTAACAAAACTAACTCGATTACATGATAAATCTCATCCAACCCATCACCGTCCAGCAAGCCTACGATGGAATTACTCACGCACGGTGGTGAGCATCATGAAATTGGTGATGGAGGAAGGTTGATGATGACGATGGCGACGGATTCCCCTCTCTGGAGCCCCGAACGGACCCCAGATCAGCCCTCCCGAGAGAGATTAGGGCTTGGCGGCGGCTCCGTATCGTAAAACGCGATGAATCCTTCTGTCTGATTTTTTTCTCCCCGAACGTGAATATATAGAGTTGGAGTTGAGGTCGGTGGAGCACCAGGGGGCCCACGAGGTAGGGGCGCGCCCCCACCCTCGTGGACAGGGTGTGCCCCCTGGCCTTGATTCTTTCGCCAGTATTTTTTATATATTCCAGAATTTTTCTACGTTGATTTTCAGGTCATTCCGAAAACTTTTATTTCTGCATAAAAATAACACCATGGCAATTCTGCTGAAAACAACGTCAGTTCGGATTAGTTCCATTCAAATCATGCAAGTTAGAGTTCAAAATAAGGGCAAACGTGTTTGGAAAAGTAGATACGATGGAGATGTATCATTAGGCATCACTGAAATCTTTCTGTGTGCGTGACCTGAAGACTTGTTATACTTGAGGACTGTGAATCCTCCAGCCGGTTGGGCGTCGCGTTCTGAGCATCCAAGAATCATTGTGGATCGCCGGTGAACGAAGTCTGTGAAGATTTAGAAGTCTACCTTGAAGACTTACCAGAGTGATTGAGCGAGGACTGGGTGTCCTTAACTCAAGGGGAATAAGGTGAAGACGCGGTCTTCTGAGTTGAATCTCAGTCTCCCTAACCAGACTTACAGTTGTCACATCAACTGGAACTGCTCTACCAACTCCTTGTCTTCACCAAATAACTGGTTCTATCCTTCGCTTTCCTTTACTTTACAGTTTGTCTTCGTGAAATCATTAATTGCCTGCATGATCTGATTGACTTCACTGAGTGAAAACTGTTTACTGTTTGGTTTCATACTGTCTTCCATCCTGATCCTTACTACCTAGTTGCTGATAGTCTTCCTGCCTTCACTTCATTGCAATCTTGACTATGGCTTGTTAGTGTAGTCTACCTTCCGCTGCATATCAATAGGTTCATTTCTATTGTTTGTCTTCAAAGACCTTGTGTTTTGAAGACTTTCATAAAAATCGCCTATTCACCCCCTCTAGTCGATAAGTAGCACTTTCACACCTTGCGGTCGGGCTGGAGGCACAACCTGATAATGCACGTCGTGCTCCCCTCGCAAGCAGCAGAGCAAGATTTTGGGAGTCGGTGGTCCTGGTGGGCGTCCTGCGACAACGAACGACCTGCCTGATGAAGAGGTTGGGGACGACGGGCGACGGCGACGGCCGTAGCTTCCCCACTGGCAACAAAGAACCACGAACGCCGGTAAAATGCTTTCCGGAATGCCGGTGTGAGACAGCTATGGCATGGTGTGGTGGTGGTTCGGACGACCCTGGTGGAAGGCGACGCGGCTGGGGACGATGGTGGCGGCGACAATGTCAGAGGGCGGAGGGAAGTAGAGGAAGAGAAAAGGGGAGGGTCTGTGTCCCTGACGGGCAGGCCAGGGCAGGACAAGGGCACGCGCCCCGCCCGTCCGCGGGTGTCCGTTCGGCCGCAAACTCGGTCCAAAATTTGGCCGGGAAAGGGTCGAAAGCGGACAGAAAACAGACGACTGTCCGTTTGCTCCCGCACGTTGAAGGGTCTATTCTATCCATTTACCCTAACCCATTTGGGGTTGTGCGTTGGATTTGTTTTAATATCAATACAGACACAAATACTTATATACACAGGCGTACACTTATGGGATACCAACGACCTGATCCAGCTATTCACCCGGGAACATACTCACCCACCCTCAACGACCTGATCCAGCTATTCACCCGGGAACATACTCACCCACCCTCACTTACTCACGGGTCAAAACCACTCCACCGCTCACTCCGAAAGCTCCTCCAAAAGTCGTCTGCGTAAACCCGGGGCCGGCGGCGAGGAAAAGATCTGGACGCGTCGCCGGCCGCGCACCGCACCGCCTCGCTGCATCCCTATCCCGCTTTCCCCTTTTCCACCCAGCGCCACGCGGCCGCGGCGCCAACAGATTCAGAGGAACCCGGTGCGAACCCGTCCACCGCCTCCGCTCCCGCCGCGTGATTACCGCGCCGGATCCACCAATCCCTACAGCCCAGCCCAGGGCCAAATAACCCTCGCACCCCTCTTAATCCCCCGCAAATATCCAATAAACCCCCGGGAAAAATCTCTCCCCAAATCCGAGTCCACGAAACAGACAGATAACCCACACACCCACGCCCTCCACCCCCCCCTCTGTTTCTCTCTCCACACTGCCCTGCCCTGCCCTATTCGCCTCCCTCCCCTCCCCATCGCCTCTCTCCCCTCCCGGACCCCTCCCTCTCTCTCCTCCGCCACCCCTCGCCCCCGCCGGAGCCGGTGCGGCGGCCCGCCGTACCGCCTCCTCCCCGACCCCCGCGGCCGGCGGATCGCCGGATCCGTGTCCGTGCCCGATCTCGAGGCGCGTCCTCGGCCCCCGCCGATCCAGTCGGGGTCTCGATCCGATCCGGGCGGCGCGATCCCGTCGGGCTCCGTGGGGCGATTCTGCAGCCGGGGGCTCGGATTCAGGGGGGTGGGTGAGGGGGGGGGGGGGGGGGGGGGGGGGGGGGGGGGGGAGTTTCCTGGGTGATGAAGGTTTCCGCGTCCTTGTTGTTTGGATCCGTGTATCGCACGACTCCCCTGGTCGTGTCCGACTAGTGCTCCCGCTTCCGTCGAGGGCCAATATAGAGGCGGAGGCCGTGGGCTCTGGGTTCATCCGAGGCAGGTCGTGCTCCGCTCGGTTCCGTGCGAAAAGCTTCGATTTTTGGGCGGTTCGGCTTGAATTTTGCCAACCCTTTTTCGTGCCTCGAGGTGCCGATCTGTGCGATTTGGCGTCTCCTGTTCCTTGAGATTTTGTCCCGAAGGCGGCTTGTCCGGGGGTGAGGGTTACTTAGTTGCATTATCTTAGACTAGAGGTGCTGCCGTTTTTGTGCGATAAATGGCGACCTCTAATAAGCCAATATCGCTGGCTGGGCCGTTGGATGCTGATGTCCAGAGGACGGCTGAATTGAACAAGGTTAGTAGCTACTCATTCGGTTACTTTACTGATTGTTTCCATTGAAGAAGATGTTTTGTTACTCACTGTTTTGTCTGTTACAATAAATTGCAGTTCTTGGTTGAAGCGGGCTTATATGAAAGTGCCGATGAGTCTGCTAGGCGGGAGGAGGTGCTGGGGGAGCTTGACAAGGTGATTACTCTCTCGCAACGCGGTTTCTTGCCTGCTTTTGTACGATATAAAAGAGACATGCAGTTTTCTGTGAATCTTTGACTCTTTTGTTCTAATCATTGCTTACTGATTGAAACAATGCTTGATAGATTGTTTATTGCTAAACAAGACCCTTGTTTGAATTTGCAGATTGTAAAAGATTGGGTGAAACAGTTAACTAGTCAGAGAGGATATACTGATCAAATGATTGAAGAGGCAAATGCCGTGCTTTTCACCTTCGGGTCATACCGTCTAGGGGTAAGTGTATGCGTTGCTTTCACGAAATTCCGTCCTCTACCGTGCATATTACAGCTTAAAAGTTTCTAACCTATCAGGCCAGTAAAAGCGGCACTGTTTGTTGGGCTCCCTTTGTTTCCATTTGATGATTAGTTGAATGATTGCTTGCTTCAGTAGGGATGGGGTTTCGGTTTAAACTGGCATTTTGGGTTTGTTATATAGCATTTTTTAATATTTTGGTTTTTGATAAACTATGACTGAACAAGCCATGGAAACTATTAAGTCCAACACTTGAAACTGATTTTATTTTGGTATAAACTAAAATAACATATGTGCTGCATCTGTTTGAACAACAGAACACAATACTATGGAAGTGGGCACCAAATCGAACAAAGAATCCGAGATCCAGATATCTCACCAATTTGCTTGATGTTGGCAAAATGGGGTAGGTGATGCCAGACACCAGATATAGAGCTGGCAGCTAGGGTTTGGCATTGGGGTCCAGTTGGAGATGGTGAGCTCTGAGCAGTGGAGCTGCTGCTGTGTGCTTTTCTTGATGGAGCACTGATGATGGTTTTTGCCTTGAAGAGCTGGTGGCCTGCTCTGTTTTACTGATGCGCTAATTAACAGCTTGTTTGTGCTCATGTTAATTAATTTTGGTTTATATATTCAGTTAAACTACAGAAGTGACCAAATTCAATTTGTTTGTCCGCAGTTTGCTACTGAAATTCCAGGCGAGTACCAAATTAACTGGAAAGTCCAGTGTATTTGGTTTGGTGTTTAGTTTTCATTTTTATGTCCACCCCATGCCCTAGTCAATTGGACCTCACTGTTTTGTAACACTTGAATTTCCTTTTTCTTTTTTAGCGGCATGCTCATTTATGATCAACACCATAGCACAAAATGAGCTTATGGGGAGCTCGGACCATTGTTAAAATAGGCATCGGCGGCAGTAATAGGTTGTAAAATCTTTGTTGTAGGCCGATGGATGCACTGGAGATGGATGAATGTGTGTTCCTAGGGAATCTAAATTGCTTGTTCTGCTTCTGGCACTTGCTTACTGCCTTCTTTTGTGTGCCGTGACTGAAACTAACATTGATGGCTATTCTTGTTTGAATAGATTTGGTCACTTGGACAAACATCCGAGTAGCTGTCAGTTATCTCATAAATATTCAGCATGATTGTTGAACAACAGTTTTGTTCATATTCCTTCCATTTGTAATCAAATATGTCTGGCGCTAATATTTACCAATATTATTTTAGTTGCCCTATATGGGAGGTTTCCAGTTAATTGTGAACTTAGGCATGTTTTACGGTGTCCATAAGGTGGCGCTTGAGCGTTGCTTATGCGGTAAGGTGCCCTGGCAGCGCCCAGGCGTTAAGGCGCGGGTTGATCGCCTTAAGACGCCTTACTACATTGGAAACCTTGAACATAGCCTAACCAAATAGTATTAAGAGTTCTTTTAAAGAGGCATAGGAACGCAGGAAAGCCAAGCACCCTTACGGTTGCTAGTTACATGGTCAGTTTATTCCTCGTTCTGGCTTGTGGGAGTACATGTCACTTTTTTAGCGTGGTAGCATGGTGCTTTTGGTGTCCATACAGCTACAAGTTATTTGGTTTGCTTTGCACTTGGTTCAAGCCTGTATTACTAAGAAAAAAAACACATGCTCATGTTTGCCCCTGTTGCTAATTTGTTCATTCTTTTACCTTGCATTGCCTTATTTTTCTTATGAACGTTCGTTGTCATCTTTTCACATATTCCCCAACTGATTTGAGCTCTGACATCTGCAACTTAGAGATAATTATGTACACTTGTTCACTGGTTCTCCACATTTTTGTTTAGTTACAGCATATTTTATGTTACTGGATGTGCATGCATCTCATTTTGTGGTGCTTGCTTATTACAAATTCTTTGTGCAGGTTGTTCATGTTCCATTGAATAATCTAATTTTCTTGTTTGTATTATATATGCTATTCAACCCTTTTTTGCAACCTACTGTTATATCGCATGTTAATGTTTTTTCTCTTCTCATAAAATTATCCACCTGTGCATAATTTGACACTTATGTTTTAATAGGTCCATGGACCTGGGGCTGACATCGATACTCTATGTGTTGGACCTTCATATGTGAATCGCGAGGTAATATTTTCTTGTTGTGTGCTTCCTTTGTAGTTTTTGTGTTAGCTATAGCATTTGTTGTTCTCTAACAATAGTAGTTTTTCACAGGAGGACTTCTTTATTGTACTGCATGACATATTAGCACAAACGGAGGAAGTGTCTGAATTGCAACCTGTACCTGATGCACATGTACCTGTGATGAAATTTAAGTTCCATGGGATATCCATCGATCTTCTTTATGCCAGCGTTTCTCTCTTAGTAGTACCATCTGTAAGTTTGTACTTTCTATAAATATATTCATGCATTTGTTTGTTTCTCGATTCATACCAAGTTAAGTAAGGATGGATATGAACTAGTACTGTTCCTCCCAATATCTGCCTTTCTTATGATCCTGATGTCTGTTCCTCCTAAATCTGCCTTATGACCCTGATGAATTAATTCTTCTGTGGTATTTCGTAGTAATCACATAGACCCTGTTGTCAGCTTGATGTGCTAGTATTGTAGGTGTGTGATGTAGGTTTGTTCTGCTATCCATAGTGTGATCTACTTCTACTTCTGTGCTGATTTTGTAGTGTTTTCTAACATCTGTGTTAGTGTCAGAGCAGTTATATCAAAGGCCTCTATTTTGTAGTGAAACTGTGAAAAATAGTTCTCTTAGCAAGCATATTGAAGTTGCAGTGTTCGTATTATTTTGGATGTGAATGTAACTTTTGATGTTGAACTTCTTGTGGTGAATAACATTTGAACTTCCATCATCATTGTCCACTAGTCTCCTGTCCGCTGACCTCACGGTAAAGCCCAGTTGTCGTCGTTGTCAGAACTCCTTCTGTTTAGCTCTAGGGAGTTGTATAGAATGAACCATCCAATTCCTTATTCTTATGCATATTGCAAAATTGTATCTTTGAAAGTTACTTCTTTTGCTACTTGGGACAGTTCTTCACTAACAGTCCTGCGGTGATTAGAGGACAATTCACAGCCATCATTGCAACTTGTCCTCTGCTGTTGATATTATCAGCTGTTTAATTCCATTCACGCTTGTGTTCTTTAAACTGTGGAAGGGAAATACTCTTAGAAGTCCACTTCCTGCTTCTTGCCTATATTGATCTCGAATATTTCAAGAGATGCATCTTTGTCTTGACATGTTGCTGCAGGATTTGGATATCTCTCAGGAAGCAGTGCTTTATGACATTGATGAGGCAACTGTTCGTAGTCTTACTGGCTGCAGAGTGGCTGACCAAATTCTTAGGCTTGTTCCGAATATTGAGGTTGACTGGAGGAACTATTATCTACTTTTATTCTACTCGAACATTTTTTTTCATCTTTGTTTTCTAGGATGGCAATGTTAACAATATACATACTTCTATTGTAGAGCTTTCGAACAACACTAAGGTGTTTAAAGCACTGGGCAAGAAGAAGAGGTGTTTACTCTAATGTAAGTGTGGTTTTACTATTATGTTGGTAACTTTCTATGAATTGCTAGGATTAATCTAATATCTGGCTTGATAGGTCACTGGTTTTCTTGGAGGTGTGAATTGGGCTTTACTGGTTGCACGAGTCTGCCAGCTCTATCCTAATGCTGTGCCAAGTATGCTGGTCTCGAGATTCTTCAGGGTTTTTACCCAGTGGCGCTGGCCAACTCCAGTGATGCTTTGTGCCATTGAGGAGGAGGAACTTGGCTTTCCTGTGTGGGATCCACGCAAAAATCCTCGTGACAGAACTCATCATATGCCAATTATCACTCCAGCATATCCATGCATGAACTCCAGCTATAATGTTTCGACGAGCACGCTGAGGGTTATGATAGAACAATTCCAGTTTGGCAATAAAATATGCCAGGTATTTTCTTTGGCACAATAATTACTATTCACCAACTGCTTATTTTGACTGTTCTATATATACTCTTTAATGCAGGAAATTGAGATGAATAAGGCTAGTTGGTCTGCCCTTTTTGAGCCTTTTAATTTTTTTGAGGCGTATAAAAATTATCTGCAAGTTGACATCATCGCTGAGGATGATGCAGATCTCAGACTCTGGAAGGGATGGGTCGAGTCTCGATTGAGACAACTGACTTTAAAGGTAATAGTATGTTGTTTATGCTCAGATTATTGTGCACAGCTTGTAATAAGTTCACTTCCTTTTGAGGCTATATATACTGCATCAGGGGAGTTGTTACGGGGATTCCTGGTTGTGAGATTGGGAGTCATTGCATTGTTTTGATTCTTGGGTTATGTAAAGTTAAGCCTGTCTGAACTGCAGAACAATTATAATGGAGGGTTAGAGTGGAAATTAATAATTGAGTTGGGAACTTGTAGGGTGACAATTCGCATGCCTGTTTTAAACAGCAAACAGCCCGTGTTTTAATTTCAGCTGCGTTCTTATACTATTTATTAGCCTACCCTAACTTGTTTAGTACTAAAGGCTTTGTTGTTGTTGTGGTGGTTGTGTTCTTACTATTTATGTCTGATGATTGACTCTTTAGCCTTTGGTTTTTGGTTGACACTTGCAGATTGAACGGGACACCTATGGGAAATTGCAATGCCATCCATACCCATATGAGTATGCAGATCCTTCTAGACAGTGTGCTCATTGTGCTTTCTTCATGGGCTTATCAAGGAAAGAAGGTGTGAAAATACAAGAAGGTCAGCAGTTTGATATTCGTGGAACAGTTGATGAGTTCAGGCATGAGATCAACATGTATATGTTCTGGAAACCTGGGATGGAGTTGGCTGTTTCTCATGTTCGGAGGAAAGAGATTCCAGCTTATGTGTTTCCAGAAGGATACAAGAGACCTCGTCCCCAAAGGCATGTGAACCATCAACACCAGTCTGATAAAAATAACACTGCAAATGGCGCATTGACTGGATCTCCAGACAGCCAGCTGAAGAGAAAGCATGATACTACTGGGATTGATGATACCGAACCTTGCCGATCTGTTAAGAGGGCTTCAATCAGCCCAGTTCACCCAAGAACTTTATCACCTCGGTCGGGCAACATTAGTGATGAGCCCAGAAGTGACAGCCAACAGAAAGTTACTTCTAATGCAAGCGGTGGGAGTCAGGATTCACCTGGCAGTGGCAATCGAGATCAAACAAAGTGTTCAAGTTCATCACATGCATCTGAGAAAAGCTTGGATTCAGTCGCATCAGGCTCCAAGTGTGTGAAAATGGAAGCGGTTTGTTCTGATGACGTAACTAGCAAGCATGTCGATTGTATTTCACCTGTCAAGGACAGCACTGCTCCAACCGTAGCAGTGAGTACAACTTTAAAGCGTGTTGCCGAGAAGGTCGTTTTGGAGCTTGTTGGAAGTGAAAGCATTGGCGGCAATAATGCAGAGTTACTGCAGATTGCAGAAAAGGACATGGGAAATGTCCTTGTTGAAAATCTACACTTTGGTGGGAATGGAGTTCCTCAGAGCGGCCTCCCTGAAGAATTAGAGGTCTCGCGTTCTTTCCTTCTTGAAATGATTTGCGTTTGTTTCCAGATATGATCTGAACTTCTTTATTTTGCTCATTTGGTTTATAAAGCTGAACAATGGGATTGAAGTGCGTTCTAAAGCTTATGCAGGTGTGAAGTCAGATGGATCCCAGAAGTCGTCATTGAGGCATGATCTTGAACTCAATCCTTATACATTGAGTATCTATGTTGCTCCGTTTTCTTTATACTCTGCTGTTTGGTATTTGTTTGCTACTTTGCGCAGAGTTAGTTTGACATCAACAGCATGAGGTTCCAGAGCCGGCTGGAATGGAGGGTCTGGTGTCCCTTTGGTAAGTTGTTCAACTCACAAACTTTCCTTTTCGACACAGATCTGCAAACACTGGGGACTTGGAAGGAAGATGGTGGTAAAATCATGTCTGGCAATGGCATGGCAAAAACAACAAACAAGTGAAGTTTCTTTCATGGAAGGTCGCAAGATCTTTGCCAACTCTAGTCTAGATTGGTGGCAAGTTCGTTTATGGAACCAGCTCGCTCCGCAGCTTAATTTGTCGATTCTGTCTGGAGTTGCGGTGTAGCTTGCCCTAATGTATGGATCGAGCTCCAGCAGTCTCCTTGGGTGGACTTGTTTACGTCCCAGGGATTCCGCTGTAGGTCTAGATTAGAGAGAGATGTGCTACTAATCCTTGTTTCTCAAGACCCCTTTGTACCTTCCCAACCTTTGTAATATAAGATCTGCAAGATGGTTCCTTGTACTTTGGCATAGCTCGCTTTTTTATCTTTTGTTTCATGTTCAGTCTGCGGGTTGCATGTGAGTTAGGGTAATTATGTTATCTGTCAAGATAACACCTTTTAAAACTATTGTATTCCCTCTGTTCCTAAATATAAGTCCTTTATATATTCCGATATGGACTACATATGGATCAACATGAGTGAATTCACATCACACTCTAAACTATATATTATATATATATATATATATATATATATATATCCGCATGTAGTCTTTATTGAAATCTCTAAAAAGGACTTGTATTTAGGAATGGAGGAAGTACATGCTGTTTCTCTCCTACATGGTTTCTCTTCTACAGTCAGAAAACTTAATACTCCCTCAGTTTTTTTATAAAAGGCTACTATCCCATTTTTCAGATACCAAGTAAACAAAGCCATCAAATAAATAACCTTTTGTGGTCTGGACTGGGCTAATTGAACATGTTGCAATGGTGCCTCTTTCTTTGCTGCATGCAACAAATAAATAGCATGACTAATTGTGTGGAAAACCTCTTGTGTTCTGGGCTAATTAAACATGTAACGTTTGCGTTATTAAGCACCATCGAGGCAAAATCAAATCAATTCTTCTGAAGATGGGACAGTGACCTTGAATAATGCGTCATCTTTGGAGCCCTTGCCTGCTGGTGGGGCCATACTAAATTGGGGAGGTAGAGAACCAATGGGATTGATATCAGCTGTTCTACTCACTGCATGTTGATTAAAGGTGGAAAAAGTGGAAAAATCGGCTTCCAAATGATCTTCGCGTTTTTCTAACCCCTGATTATTGCGTGGGTTTGAAATTAGCCGGCAATCTAAATCTCCCAATCCCAAACCAGGTTTCCCACGTGTTTCTCCTTGGGGAAATTTGAGTCTTCACATGCCCCATATATCCCTACCCGCCACAAATTGGCAAGATGGATTTCACTGTAGGTCTAGATTAGAGAGAGACTAGAGGTAACACGCGCTTTGCGGCACTGTCCTTTGGTTTTGGAAGTAAATTCCACTTTATCCCAAAGGATATTCGTATTTCATGCATATCGCGGAGGTGGTCGGGCAAACGCGGATCCCTGCAGGTACTATTGAGTATGTCATGTACTCCTTCCGTTCCTAAATACCTGTCTTTCTAGGCATTTTAACAAGTGACTACATACAGAGTAAAATGAATGAATCTACACTTTAAAATATGTCTACATACATCCATATGTGTTAGTCATTTGAAATGTTTAGAAAGACAAATATTTAGGAACGAAGAGAGTAGGTCGGTTAGTCTGGTTGTCGGAAAGTTCCGTTTAGGTTTTTTTTACCTTTTTTTTGTCATGTTTTACTTTCCTGTTCATTTTTATATTTGTTTTCTTTACTTAATTCGTGAATGTTTTTCACATTTACGAATAATTTTGAAATGCAGGAACGTAATTTATATTCTTGAACATTTTTTCAAATGCATAAATGTTTTATTAAAAATTTGTGAACATTTTTTAGAATATATGAAGATAACTTTGAAATTCTCAAAAGCCTTTATTCCTAGGGAGCTTAGTAACCGTGCGTTGCCGTGGGAATTGGTTGATGAAAATTTGAGTTGATAACATAATAAGCAAAAACAAAAATACATATGATTTACTATATTCGATTATGTATAGTTGTTACATTATTTTGAATATTTTAAATAATTGAATGGAAAACAATTTCCCATGCATGATTGAATATTCTGGTTGGCCTTCTTCTTTTCATAATTGTATGGTGAGGTGACATGCTTGCATGTTGAGATAAATAAGTCAGTGGGGATAACTCTCTTATGTATATATATTCTACTCTCTTTTCCCGTTTCTCAAGACCCCTTTATACCTTCCCAACCTTTGTATTATAAGATTTGCAAGACGTTTCCTTCTTAATGCTAAGGCAGGATTGTAGCGATCCGACCCGAAATCGGTCAATTCTCTGTCTATCTGTACCATCCTAAGATCATGCAGGCACACACAGTACATTGATGAAAATATCAAAGTTTAATCACACCTGATTAATTACACGATTCTCATATAGAGTCTTTATTACATCAGAATAAATTCGACCGAAGACGAACTCATGAGAAAAACTAATGCGGAAGCGCAGACGATAAGCGAGTCCATCCGACTCCAAAGGGTAATCACCGAGCGTGGATCGGCGATCTAACGGAGCGCTGGCTTACAGAGGGCGGTCGATGGCGACTGACGGCGACGGCTCGGGCGTCGAACGGGGCGGTGGCTCCAGCGGTCGAGGGAGGCGGTGGAGTGGCCGAGCGGGTGCGACGGAGTGAGGGGAGGTCGAGGGTGGCCTCTGCGTCAGTCGGGGAAGACGGGGGCGACCGGGGCGTTGAGGTGCAGAGCCCAGTGCTCTGCAACTCTGGTGGCGGACGACGATCTCCGAGGTGGCGGCTCTGGTGCAACCTAGAGGGCAAAACGATGTCACATGGATGCACAAGGCTGAGGGGGTCCAGCTGACAAGATTTGGAGACAGGGGAGGCTCACCGACGATGACAAGGGCGACGAACTGCGGCGGCAGAGATGAGATCGGGACGATGGAGGCGCGAGCTAGGGTAGGGTTGAGCGTAGGGTTTTAGGGGTGTTCGATCGAGCATGTCTAGGGCTACTTATAGGACATGAGCTTCGGGAGGGGGTCGACTTGGGGTCGTGATATCAGGGTGACGGTGTGCTCCGGAGCACTCTAGTGTGGCGTGCCGTGGGTGAGGGGTTAGGAATGGGGCGAGGCTCACATGTTGGTGTGAGAGAGAGGGAGAGAGGGTAGCGGGCGACCGAGCCAGGGAGGTTTCGGGCACGGGCGGCTGGTGAGGTAGGCCGCGACAGTAGGGCTAGTTGGCTGTTGGGCCGGCTGGCTTGGCTGGCACTAGAAGGTATTTTTAACAGTAAAGAAAACACGGAAATAATGAATCTAAAATAGTTTTATATAGGACATATACACACACACACACGTATATATGTACACACACACACACACATATATATCAAAATAATCAGCAAAAAAACCCCAAAATGATGAACTATTTTTTAGACATAGAAAACAAACTTTATAAAAATCATTTTTGAAAATTCCCAATAAAACCAAATTTGAATTCAAAAACTTTTGGCATTATTTTCTTATGAATTTTTAGAGTGTCATGTTACCTCCTCTCATACTTTTTGATCAAAGTATCTGTCATGGATTTTTGAAATGAATTTCAAATGCCAGGTTGAAGTGAATTCAAATTCATCAAAAAATAGTCAAATGCATCTGAATTTTTCAAAATTCCACCACAATTCAATCAAGATGCATTAGATGCTCAGCTATAATTGTAAAACAATCCAAATTGAAAATTTGGGATGTTACGAACCTACCCACCTTAAGATGAATCTCGCCCTTGAGATTCGGGTTGGCTACCAAATAGGTGCGGGTGGTCTCGACGGAGGTCTTCTTCTCATTCCTAGGTGGCTTCCTCCTCGGAGTGGTGACTCCACAGTACCTTGCAAATCTTGATGATCTTGCTGCGGGTAACTCTGTTCGCAGTCTCGAGAACCCTGACGGGTTACTCCTCATAAGTCAGATCACTGTCAAGCTGTATGGCCTCTAGGGGCACTGTGTCTCTCAAAGGAATATTGGCAATCTTAGCATGACATTTCCTCAGCTGGGAAACGTTAAATACATCATGAACTCCTGACAATTCTTTCGGTAATTCTAGCTTGTATGCAACTTCTCCTCTGCGTTCAAGAATTTTGTATGGGCCTATGAACCTGGGTGCTAACTTTCCTTTAACACCGAACCTCTTGATTCCTCGAAGTGGAGACACACGGAGATATGCTCAGTCTCCCACTTCGTATGTTATCTCCTTGCATTTACTATCGGCATAACTCTTTTGTCTCGACTGAGCTATCTTGAGTCTGTCACAAATCAACTTGACCTTCTCTTTGGAGTCTCTGATAAGATCAGGACCAACAAGTTTTCGGTCTCCAACACTATCCCATAGCAATGGTGTTCTGCACCTCCTTCCGTACAGAGCCTCGAAAGGGGCCATCTTCAAACTGGTCTGATAGTTGTTGTTGTATGAGAACTCTGCGTAGGGAAAATTATCATCCCAGCTAGCTCCATAGTCTAGCGCACAAGCTCTCAACATGTCCTCCAGAATCTGATTGACTCTCTCGGTCTGTCCATCTCTTTGCGGATGAAAAGCCGTATTGAACTCCAGCCTCGTACACAAAGTTTCATGCAACTGATTCCAAAATTTTGAGGTAAATTTTGTTCCTCTATCTGACACGATACTCCTCGGAACTCCATGCAGACATATGATCCTGGTCATGTATATCTTGGCTAACTTAGCACTGGTATATGTGGTCTTCACAGGAATGAAATGAGCCACCTTGGTCAAGCGATCAACCACTACCCAGATAAAATCATAACCTGAACGAGTCCTGTGATAAAATCCATTCCAAGTTTTTCCCATTTCCACTCAGGTATTGGCAAAGGTTGGAGTAACCCTGCTGGCTTCCGATGTTCTGCCTTTACTCGCTGACAAACATCGCATACTGCTACATACTTTGCAATATCCTTCTTCATACCTGTCCACCAAAAACTATCCTTCAAATACAGATACATTTTGGTGTTGGCTGGGTGTATCGAGTATAGTGAATCATGGGCTTCTTGAAGAATTAGCTTCCCGACCTCTGAATCATTGGGCACGTAGATATGATCCTCAAACCATAAAGTTCTGTGTTCATCCTCGAGAAAACCTTTGGCTTTTCCTTTACTCATCCTTTCCTTTATCTCTGGAATTTCCTTGTCTGACTTCCGGGCTTCTTGGATTCTTTTGGTCAGAGTGGACAAAATATCTAGGTGATGGAAATATGCCCTAGAGGAAATAATAAAGTTGTTATTATTATATTTCCTTATTCATGATAAAGGTTTATTATTCATGCTAGAATTGTATTGACTAGAAACTTAAATACATGTGTGAATACATAAGCAAATACCAAGACCCTAGTAAGCCTCTACTAGACTAGCTCGTTGATCAAAAGATGGTTAAGGTTTCCTGACCATAGACGTAAGTTCATTTGATAACGGGATCACATCATTAGAAGAATGATGTGATGGACAAGACCCATCCGTTAGCTTAGCAGATGATCATTCAGTTTATTGCTACTACTTTCTTAATATCAAATACATTTTCCTTCGACCATGAGGTCATGCAACCACCAGATACCAGAGGAATACCTCGCGTGCTATCAAACGTCACAATGTAACTGGGTGATCATAAAGATGCTCTATAGGTATCTGCTGAGTTGGCGTGAATCGAGATTGGGATTTGTCACTCCGTATGATGGAGAGGTATCTTTGGGCCCTCTCAGTAATACAAGATCACAAGAAGCTTGCAAGCAAAGTGACTAAGGAGTTAGTTACGGGATGATGTATTACGGAACAAGTAGAGAGACTTGCCGATAACGAGATTGAACTGTTGGAAATATGCCCTAGAGGCAATAATAAATTGGTTATTATCATATTTCCGTGTTCATGATAATCGTTTATTATCCATGCTAGAATTGTATTGACCGAAAACTCAGATACATCTGTGGATACATAGACAACAACGTGTCCCTAGTGAGCCTCTACTAGACTAGCTTGTTGATCAAAGATGGCTATGGTTTACTAGCCATTGACATGAGTTGTCATTTGATAACAGGATCACATCATTAGGATAATGATGGGATGTACAAGACCCAAACTATGAACGTAGCATGTGATCTTGTTAAGTTTATTGCTATCGTTTTCCGCATGTCAAGTATATGTTCCTATGACCATGAGATCATGCAACTCACTAACACAGGAGGAGTACCTTGTGTGTACCAAACGCCGCAACATAACTAGGTGACTGTAAAGGTGCTCTAAAGGTATCTCCGAGGGTGTCTGTTGAGTTGGCATGGATCAAGACTGGGATTTGTCACTCCGTATGACGGAGAGGTATCTCAGGGCCCACTCGACAATACAGTGTCACAATGAGCTTGCAAGCAATGTGACTAATAAGTTAGCCACGAGATCTTGCATTACAGAACGAGTAAAGAGACTTGCTGGTAACGAGATTGAACTAGGTATGGAGATACCGATGATCGAATCTTGGGCAAGTAACATACCGATAGACAAAGGAAACTGCATACGGGATTAGCTGAATCCTTGGCATAGAGGTTCGACTGATAAAATATTCATATAATATGTAGGAACCAATATGGGCATCCATGTCCCGCTATTGGTTATTGACCATAGAGGTGTCCCGGTCATGTCTGCATAGTTCTCGAACCCGCATGGTCTACACACTAAACGTTTGGTGACGATATAAGTATAGTTGAGTTGTGGTGGTTATCGAAGGTTGTTCGGAGTCCTAGATGAGATCCCAGACATGATGAGGAACTCCATAATGGTTCGAAGGTGAAGATTGATATATTGGACGAAGGGTACCAGAGTCCAGAATTGTTCCGGGGGTACTGGGTGATGACCAGCATGACTGAAAGGGGTTTTTTTGGGGGGGGGGCAGCAAGTGTCGGGAGGCCTCATGGGCAAATGGGAGGGGTCAAACCAGCCCACTAAGGGGCTGTGCGCCCCTCTCAACCTTTGCCATGTTGCCAGAAGGGGTGGGGGCGCCTCCCTAGGGTTTGCCTCCACCTGGCTTGGGGGCCAAGTCTCCTAGGGGGGAGAACCCATCTAGGGTTCCCCTCTTGTGGCCGCCGGCCCTAGATGGGATCCCCTAGGGGCACCCCCTTTCCCCCTCCCCCTATATATAGAGAGGTAGAGAGAGGGCAGCCGCACCCATACAGATCTATTCGTGCCATGGCGCTGCTCCTCCTCTCCCTTGTAGTCCATCTTCTTCTCCGTAGTGCTTAGCGAAGCTCTGCTGAGATTTCTCCACCACCACCGCCATCATGCCGTCGTGCCGCTGGAGGACTCGAGCTACTACTTCACCATCGCTCGCTGGATCGAGGAGGTGAAGGCGTCATCAAGCCATACGTGTGTTGAATGCGGAGGTGCCGTCTGTTCGGCACTAGATCGGGAGTTCGCAGGCCGAATCATGATTGGATCATGAAGATGTTCAACTACATTAACCGCATTTCTTAACGCTTCCGCTTAGCGATCTACAAGGGTATGTAGATCCAATCTCTCCTCTCGTAGATGGTCATCTCCTAGATTGGATCTTGGTGAGCATAGCAAAATTTTTGTTTCCCATGCAACGGTCCCCAACATGAACTAGGTATGGAGATACCAACGATCGAATCTCGGGCAAGTAACATACCGACGGACAAAGGGAACTATGTAAGTTGTCATAAAGGTTTGACCGATAAAGACCTTTGTGGAATATGTAGGAACCAATATGGGCATCTAGGTCCCGCTATTGGTTATTGACATGAGAAGCGTCTTAGTCATGTCTACATGATTCTCGAACCTGTAGGGTCCGCACACTTAACGTTCGTTGACAATATAGTATTATATGAGTTATGTATGTTGGTAACCGAATGTTGTTCGGAGTTTCGGATTAGATCACGGACATGACGAGGAGCTCCGGAATAGTCCTGAGATAAAGATTGATATATGGGGTAATAGTGTTTGGTCTCCGAAAGGGTTCCGGAATTCACCGGAAGGGGTTTCAGATGTCTCCGGAAATGTTCGGGTACGAGAACACTTTATTTGGGCTAAAGGGTAAAGCCCACAAGGCTTTAGGAAGGTGCATAAGGAGTTTTGCAGAGGCCAGAGGCTAGACGTCAGGGACCCTTGCGTCTGGGGCCAGACATCAAGGACCCTGGCGTCTGTTCCTGGAGTCTGAGAAGGACTCTTGCCTTATGGGATAAACTGACTTTGAGGAGGCTCTTTCTCCAAGAAACGACCCCAGGGCTCAACATAAAAATAGAGGGGCAGGGCTAGCACCCGGAACACATCAAGATTCACCAAGCCGTGTGCCGGCAACCCCACCCCCTCTAGTTTATCAGCCGTCTAGTTTCCGTTGTGTTTGGTGAAGCCCCGCGGAGATTGTTCTTCACCACCACCATCACCACACCGTCGTGCTGCCGGAACTCATCTACTACCTCGCCCCTCTTGCTGGATCAAGAAGGCGAGGACATCATCAAGCTGAACGTGTGCTGAACGCGGAGGTGCCGTACGTTCGGTACTTGATCGAGACGGATTGTGAAGGTGTACAACTACAACAACCACGTTGATAAATGCTTCCGCTTAGCGATCTACAAGGGTATGTAGATGCTCTCCCCCTCTCATAGCTATACATCTCCATGGATAGATCTTGCGTGTGCGTAGACTTTTTTTGTTTTCCATGCAACGTTCCCCAACAATTGCATCATGAGCCATGTCTATGCGTAGATGATATGCACGAGTAGAACACAAAGGAGTTGTGGGCGGTGATGTTCATACAGCTTACCACCAACTCTTATTTTGATTCGGCGGTATTGTGGGATGAAGTGCCCTGGACCAACCTTACATGTCCACGTACATGAGACCAGTTCCACCGACTGACATGCAACTTGTTTTGCATAAAGGTGGCTGGCGGGTGTCTGTTTCTCCTACTTTAGTTGAATCGAATTTGACTACGGACGGTCCTTGCAGAAGGTTAAAACAACAAACTTGATAATCACCGTTGTGATTTTGTGTAGGTAAGAACGGTTCTTGCTAGAAGCCCGTGGCATCCACGTAAAACTTGCAACAACAAAGTAGAGGACGTCTAACTTGTTTTTGCAGGGCATGTTGTGATGTGACATGGTCAAGATGTGATGTGATATATGTTGATGTATGAGATGATCTTGTTTTGTAATAAGTTCATGACTTGCATGTCGATGAGTACGACAACCGGCAGGAGCCTTAGGGTTGTCTTTAATTATTGTATGACCCGCGTGTCAATCACTAAGCGCCATGTAATTGCATTACTTTATCGCTATGCGTTAGCAATAGTTGTAGAAGCAATAGTTGGCGAGATGACGCCGACACTACTATGGAGATCAAGGTGTCGAGCCGGTGAGGATGGAGATCATGCCGATGCTTTGGAGATGGAGATCAAAAGCACAAGATGATGATGGACATATCATGTCACATATTTTGATTGCATGTGTTGTTTATCCTTTATGCATCTTATTTTTCTTAGAACGACGATAGCATTATAAGATGATCCCTTCACTTAATTTCAAGATAAAAGTGTTCTCCCTGAGTATGTACCGTTGCCAAAGTTCATCGTTTCGAAGCACCTCGTGATGATCGGGTGTGATAGACTCTATGTTCACATACAACGGGTGTAAGACAGTTTTTCACATGTAGAATACTTAGGTTAAACTTGATGATCCTAGCATTTACAAACAAGGTCTCGGAACACTGGAGACCGAAAGGTCAAACATGAGTCATATAGTAGATATTATCAACATGGAGATGTTCACCATTGATGACTACCCCATCTCGCATGATGATCGGACATGCGTTAGTTGATTTGGATCATGTATCACTTAACTTGAGGGATTTTAATTTAAGTGGGAGTTCATTAGTAATTTGATTAATTGAACTTAATTTATCATGAACTTAGTCCTGATAGTCTTTGCAAATCTATGTTGTAGATAAATGGCCCGTGCTACTATTCTGTTGAATTTTAATGCGTTCCTAGAGAAAGCTAAGTTGAAAGATGATGGTAGCAACTACATGGACTGGGTCCGTAACTTGAGGATTGTCCTCATTGCTGCACAGAAGAATTATGTCCTTGATGCACCGCTTGGTGATAGACCTGCTGTAGGAGCTGAAGCAGATGTTATGAACATCTGGCAAGCTCGATCTGATGACAACTCGATAGTTCAGTGTGCCATGCTTTACAGCTTGGAACCGGGGCTTCAAAAGCGTTTTGAACGCCACGGAGCATATGAGATGTTCCAAGAGCTGAAATTGATATTTCAAGCTAATGCCCAGGTTGAGAGATATGAAGTCTCCAACAAGTTCTTGAGCTGTAAGACGGAGGAGAACAGTTCTGTCAGTGAACACATACTCAGAATGTATGGGTACCACAACCACTTGACTCAGTTGGAAATGGATATTCGAGATGAGTGTGTTATTGATAGAGTTCTTCAATCACTTCCACCAAGCTACAAAGGCTTCGTGATGAAATATAATATGCAAGGGATGACGAAAAGGATTCTCGAGCTCTTCACAATGCTGAAATCGATGGAGGTAGAAATCAAGAAAGAGCATCAAGTGTTGATGTTTAACAAGACCACTAGTTTCAAGAAAAAGGGCAAGAGAAAGAAATGGAACTTCAATAAGAATGGCAAGCAAGTTTGTGCTCCCGTGAAGAAGCCCAAAGCTGGACCCAAGCCTAAAACTGAGTGCTTCTACTTCAAAGGAAATGGTCACTAGAAGCGGAACTGCCCCAAATACTTGGCAGATAAGAAGGATGGCAAAGTGAACAAAGGTATATTTTATACACATGTTATTACGTGTTCCTTACTAATGCTCGTAGTAGCGCCTGGGTATTTGATACTGGTTCGGTTGCTCATATTTGCAACTCGAAAAAGGAGCTGCAGAATAAACAAAGATTGACTAAGGACGAGGTGGCGATGCGCGTCGAGAATGGTTCCAAGGTTGATGTGATCGCCATCGGCACACTACCTCTACATCTACCTTCGGGATTAGTTTTATATCTGAATAATTGTTATTTGGTGCCAGCATTGAGCGTGAACATTATATCTGGATCTTATTTATTGCGAGACAGTTATTCATTCAAGTCAGAGAATAAAGGTTGTTCTATTTATATGAGTAACATCTTTTATGGTCATGCACCTTTAGTGAATGGTCTATTCTTGTTGAATCTCGATCGTAGTGATACACATATTCATAATACTGATGAAAAAGATGCAAAGTTGATAATGATAGTGCAACATACTTGTGGCACTGCTGATTAGGTCATATTGGTGTAAAGCACATGAAGAAACTCCATGCGGATGGACTTTTGGAATCACCTGACTATGAATCATTTGATACTTGCGAACCATGCCTCATGGGTAAGATGACTAAAACTCCGTTCTCCGGAACAATGGAGCGAGCTAATGACTTATGGGAAATAATACATACCAATTTATGTGGTCCAATGAGTGTTGAAGCACGCGACAGGTATCGTTATTTTCTAACCTTCACAGATGATTTAAGTAGGTATGGGTATATCTACTTGATGAAACACAAGTCTGGAACATTTGAAAACTTCAAAGAATTTCAAGGTGAAGTGGAGAATTATCATAACTTTAAAATAAAATTTCTACGATCTGATCACGGAGGCGAATATTTGATTATGAGTTTGGCCTTCATTTAAAACAATGTGGAATTGTTTCACAATTCACGCCACATGGAACACCACAACCTAATTGTGTGTCCGAATGTCGTAGCCGTACTTTATTAGATATGGTGCGTTCTATGATGTCTCTTACTGATTTGCCGCTATCATTTTGGGGTTATGCATTAGAGATAGCCGCATTCACCTTAAATAGGGCACCATATAAATCCGTTGAGATGACACCGTATGAAGTATGGTTTGGCAAGAAATCTAAGCTGCCGTTTCTTAAAGTTTGGGGATGCGATGCTTATATCAAAAGGCTTCAGCCTGATAAGCTCGAACCCAAAGCGGAGAAGTGCGTATTCATAGGATACCCTAAACAAACTATTGGGTATACCTTCTACCACAGATCTGAAGGCAAGTTCTTTGTTGCTAAAAAAGGGTGATTTCCAGAGAAGGAGTTTCTCTCGAAAGAAGTGAGTGGGAGGAAAGTAGAACTTGATGAGGTAGTTGTACCTTATCTTGAATTGGAAAGTAGTACATTAGAGAAAACTGTTCTTGTGATGCCTACACCAACCAAAGAGGAAGCAAATGATGATGATCATGAAACTTCAGATCAAGTTACTACTGAATCTCGTAGGTCTACCAGAACAAGTTCCACACCAGAGTGCTACAGTAATCCTGTCCTGGAAGTCATGTTATTAGACAACGGCGAACCTATGAACTATGAAGAAGTGATGATGAGCCCAGATTCCAAAAATGGCTTGATGCCATGAAATCTGAGATCGGATCCATGTATGAGAACAAAGTATGGAATTTGGTGGATTTGCCCGATGATCAGCAAGCCATTAAGAATAAATGGATCTTCAAGAGGAAGACATACGCCGATGGTAATATCACTGTCTACAAAGCTCGACTTGTTGGAAAAGGTTTTCAACAAGTTAAAGGAGTTGACTACGATGAGACTTTCTCACCCATAGCGATGCTTAAGTCTGTTGGAATCATGTTAGTGAAGGAAATATGCCCTAGAGGCAATAATAAAGTTGTTATTTATATTTTCTTATGTCATGATAAATGTTTATTATTCATGCTAGAATTAATTGTATTAACCGGAAACTTGATACATGTGTGAATACATAGACAAAACAAAGTGTCCCTAGTATGCCTCTACTTGACTAGCTCGTTAATCAAAGATGGTTAAGTTTCCTAACCATAGACATGTGTTGTCATTTGATAAACGAGATCATGTCATTTGGAGAATGATGTGATGGACAAGACTCATCCATTAGCTTAGCATTATGATCATTTAGTTTTATTGCGATTGCTATCTTCATGACTTATACATGTTCCTCTGACTATGGGATTATGCAACTCCCGAATACCGGAGGAACACCTTGTGTGCTATCAAACGTCACAATGCAACTAGGTGATTATTAAGATGCTCTACAGGTGTCTCTGATGGTGTTTGTTGAGTTAGCACAGATCGAGATTAGGATTTGTCACTCCGTGTATCGGAGAGGTATCTCTGGGCCCTCTCGGTAATGCACATCACCCTTGCAAGCAATGTGACTAATGAGTTAGTCACGGGATGATGCATTACGGAACGAGTAAAGAGAGTGCCGGGGACGAGATTGAACTAGGTATGATGATACTGACAACCGAATCTCGGGCAAGTAACATACCGATGACAAAGGGAACAACGTATGTTGTTATGCGGTTCGACCGATAAAGATCTTCGTAGAATATGTAGGAGCCAATATGGGCATCCAGGTTCTGTCGGCGTTCTAGGAACGGAGGTCCCCAGACTTGCCTGTCCGCGGCCCACGGCGTGGCTCTACAAGTGGGCCCGTACGACCCATCTTCACCAACAAGCATTCAAGACCCTCGCGAGGCGGACGACACAAGACCTCCTCAAGAGCAGCCTCACCGGGCTAGCTTGTGAGGGGTGGAGAGATCAAGGCAAGGTAAACCTCGCGAGGTTCCAATGACGTGAGCCATGACGATCGAGACCATGCGGGCGCCAGTGTTGGGGATCGTAGCAGAAATTTAAAATTTTCTACGCATCACCAAGATCAATCTATGGAGTAATCTAGCAACGAGGGGAAGGAGAGTGCATCTACATACCCTTGAAGATCGCTAAGCGGAAGCGTTCAAGTGAACAGGGTTGATGGAGTCGTACTCGTCGTGATCCAAATCACCGATGATCCTAGCGCCGAATGGACGGCACCTCCGCGTTCAACTCACATACGGAACGGAGACGTCTCCCACGCCTTGATCCAGCAAGGAGGAGGGAGAGGTTGAGGAAGAGAGTCCAACAGCAGCACGACGGCGTGGTGGTGATGGAGCTCGTGGTTCTCCAGCAGGGCTTCGCCAAGCACTATGGAGGAGGAGGAGGTGTAGGAGGAGGGAGGGCTGCGCCAGGTTCAAGGGTGTGGCCGCCCTCCCACCCCTCCACTATTTATAGGTGGGGAGAGAGGGGGCCGCCCCCCCTAGATCCCATCTAGGGTTGGGGGCGGTGGCCAAGGGGGGGAGGAGTGCCTCCCAAGTCAAGTGGAGGCCCTCCCCCTTAGGGTTTCCCCTCTCCCATGCGCATGGGCCTTGGAGGGGCTGGTGCCCTTGGCCCATTAACGTTAGGGCGCCCCCTTACATCCCATGCTGCTGTATTGGACGTGGTGGAACATTTTCCGGACCTCCGGACCCCTCCGGAATCCTCCGGAACCTTCCGGAAGCTTCCCGGTACAATACCGGAAAAAACCGAACTTTTCCCGGAACCCGAACAACAACTTTCCATATATAAATCTTTACCTCCGGACCATCCCAGAACTCCTTGTGACGTCCGGGATCTCATCCGGGACTCCGAACAACATTCGGTAATCACATACAAGTCTTCCTAATAACCCTAGCGTCATCGAACCTTTAGTGTGTAGACCCTACGGGTTCGGGAACCATGCAGACATGACTGAGACAACTCTCCGGCCAATAACCAACAATGGGATCTGGATACCCATGTTGGCTCCCACATGTTCCAGATGATCTCATCGGATGAACCACGATGTCGAGGATTCAATCAATCCCGTATTCAATTCCCTTTGTCCAGCGGTATTGTACTTGCCCGAGATTCGATCGTCGGTATCCCGATACCTTGTTCAATCTCGTTACCGGCAAGTCTCTTTACTCGTTCCGTAACACATCATCCCGTGATCAACTCCTTGATCACATTGTGCACATTATGATGATGTCCTACCGAGTGGGCCCAGAGATACCTCTCCGTTTACACGGAGTGACAAATCCCAGTCTTGATTCGTGCCAACCCAACAGACACTTTCGGAGATACCTGTAGTGTACCTTTATAGCCACCCAGTTAGTTGTGATGTTTGGCACACCCAAAGCACTCCTACGGTATCCGGGAGTTGCACAATCTCATGGTCTAAGGAAACGATACTTGACATTAGAAAAGCTTTAGCAAACGAACTACACGATCTTGTGCTAGGCTTAGGATTGGGTCTTGTCCATCACATCATTCTCCTAATGATGTGATCTCGTTATCAACGACATCCAATGTCCATGGTCAGGAAACCATAACCATCTATTGATCAACGAGCTAGTCAACTAGAGGCTTACTAGGGACATGGTGTTGTCTATGTATCCACACATGTATCTGAGTTTCCTATCAATACAATTCTAGCATGGATAATAAACGATTATCATGAACAATGAAATATAATAATAATAACTAATTTATTATTGCCTCTAGGGCATATTTCCAACAGTCTCCCACTTGCACTAGAGTCAATAATCTAGTTCACATCACCATGTGATTAACACTCACAGGTCACATCGCCATGTGACCAACATCCAAAGAGTTTACTAGACTGAATAATCTAGTTCACATCACTATGTGATTAACACTCAATGAGTTTTGGGCTTGATCATGTTATGCTTGTGAGAGAGGTTGTAGTCAACGGGTCTTGCCATATTCAGATCCCTATGTATTTTGCAAAACTTTATGTCATATCGTAGATGCTTCTACCACGTTCCACTTGGCGCTATTCCAAATTGTTGCTCCATTATACGTATCCGGTATCTCTACTCAGAGCTATCCGGATAGGTGTTAAGCTTGCATCGACATAACTCTTTACGTCGAACTCTTTATCACCTCCATAACCGAGAAACATTTCCTTATTCCTCTAAGGATACTTTTGACCGCTATCTGGTGATCTACTCCTAGATCACCTTTGTACCCTCTTGCCAGACATGTGGCAAGGCACACATCAGGTGCGGTACTTCAGCATGGCATACCGTATAGAGCCTATGACAAAAGCATAGGGGACGACCTTCGTCCTTCCTCTTTCTTTTGCCGTGGTCAAGCTTTGAGTCTTACTCAACTTCACACCTTACAACTCAGGTAAGAACCCCTTCTTTGACTGATCTATTTTGAACTCCTTCAAAAACATGTCAAGGTGCGCGTTCTTTGAAAGCACCATCAGGCGTCTTGATCTATCTCTATAGATCTTGATGCCCAATATGTAAGCAGCTTTATCCAGGTCTTCCTTTGAAAAAAACTCTTCAAACAACCGTTTATGCTTTCCAGAAATTCTACATTATTTTGGATCAACAATATGTCATCCACATATACTTATCAGAAATGTTGTAGTGCTCCCACTCACTTTCTTGTAAATACAAGTTTCTAGAAAACATTGTATAAACCTAAAAGCTTTGATCACTCCATCAAAACATATATTCCGATTCCGAGATGCTTGCTCTAGTCCATAGAAGGATTGCTGGAGCCAGCATACCTTTTAGCATCCTTAGGATCGACAAAACCTTTTATTGTATCACATACAACTTTTCTTACGAAAACTGGTAAGAAAACTTGTTTTGACATCCATCTGTAAGATTTCACAATCAAAAAATACAGCTAATGCTAACATGATTCCGACGGACTTAAGCATCGCTACGGGTGAGAAATTCTCATCGTAGTCAACTCCTTGAACTTGTGAAAAGATTCTTTCCCACAAGTCGAGCTTCATAGATGGCAATATTACCGCCCACGTCCGTCTTCTTCTTAAAGATCCATTTATCTCAATGGCTTGCCGATCATCGGGCAAGTCCACCAAAGTCCATACTTTGTTCTGATATATGGATCCTATCTCGGATTTCATGGCTTCTAACCATTTGTCAGAATACGGGCCAACCATCGCTTCTCCATAGCTCGTAGGTTCATTCTTGTCTAACAACATGATATCTAAAACAGGATCACCGCACCACTCAGGAGTAGCACATATCCTTGTCGACCTACGAGGTTCGATAGCAACTTGATCCGAAGCTTCATGATCACTATCATTAACTTCCTATTCAACAGACATAGGCGCCACAGAAAACATCTTTCTGTGTTGCATCACTTTCTGGTTGAAATAAAGGTTCAACAACCTCATCAAGTTCTATCTTCATCCCACTCAATTCTTTCGAGAGAAACTCCTTCTCAAGAAAGGACCCGTTCTTAGCGACAAACAATTTGCCCTCAGATCTGAGATAGAAGGTATACCCAACTGTCACCTTTGGGTATCCTATGAAGATGTGTTTGTCCGCTTTGGGTTCGAGCTTCTCCGGCTGAAGCCTTAAGAATCGCAGCCCCAAACATTAAGAAACGACAACTTTGGTTTCTTGCCAAACCAATGTTCATACGACGTCATCTCAACGGACTTAGATGGCGTCCTATCTAAAGTGAATGCAACTGTCTCTAACGCATAACCTCAAAATGAAAACAGTAGATTGGTAAGAGACATCATAGATCGCACCATATCTCATAAGGTTCGATTACGACGTCCGGACACACCATTACCCTGTGGTGTTCCAGGTGGCTTCAACTGTGAAACAATTCCACAATGTCTTAAGTGATTGCCAAACTCATAACTCAGAAAATCCCCTTTTGATCAGATTGTAGGAACATGATCTTATTGTTATGATGATTCTTAACTTCACTCTGAAATCGCTTGAACTTTTCAAACATTTTAGACTTGTGCTTCATTAAGTAAATATACCTATATCTATCCAAATCATCAGTGAAGATGAGAAAATAGCGATATCCACTGCACGCTTCAATTCTCATTGGATCACACGTATTAGCATGTATGATTTCCAACAAGTCACTTGCCCGTTTCATTGTACCTGAAAACGGGGTCTTAGTCATCCTGCCCATGAGGCATGGCTCGCATGTGTCAAGTGATTCAAAATCAAGTGACTCCAAACATCCATCGACATGGAGTTTTTTCATGCATCTTACGCCAATATGACCTAAGCGGCAGTGCCACGAGAAAGTGGTACTATCATTATTAACTCTACATCTTTTGGCGTGTACATGTGTATTACCACGACCGAGATTCAATGAACCATTCACATAGGGTGCATGACCATGAAAGGTATCATTCATGTAAACAGAATAACCATTATTCTCTAACTTAAATGAATGACCGTATTGCAATGAACATGATCTAATCATATTCATGCTCAGCGTAGACACCTGATAACATTTATCTAGGTTCAATACTAATCCCGAAGGCAGATGGAGCGTGCGATGGTGATCTCATCAACTTTGGAAACACTTCCAACACACATCGTCACCTCGCCCTTAGCCAGTCTCCGTTTAGTCCATAGCTTTTGCTTCAAGTCACCAATAATGGTAACTGAACCGGTATCCAATACCCAGGTGCTACCAGGAGTACTAGTGAGGTACACATTAATAACACGTATATACTTTGAAGTTGCCAGCCTTCTTATCTACCATGCATTTGGGGTAATTCCGCTACCAGTGTCCGTTCCCCTTACAATAGAAGCATTTAGTCTCGGGTTTGGGTTCAACCTTGGGTCCCTTCACTGGAGCGGCAACTGGTTTGCCATCCATGAAGTTTCCCTTCTAGCCCTTGCCCTTCTTGAAACCAGTGGTCTTGTCAAATGATCAACACTTGATGCTCCTTCTTGATTTCTACCTTTTGCGGTCTTAAGCACCGCGAACAGCTCCGGGATCAACTCCATCCCTTGCATGTCGTAGTTCATCACGAAGATCTAGTAGCTTAGTGATAGTGGCTAGAGAACTCTATCAATCACTATCTTATCTATAAGTTTAACTCCCACTTGATTTAAGTGATTGTAGCACCAGACATTCTGAGCACATGCTCACTAGTTGAGCTATTCTCCTCCATCTTGTTGGCAAAAGAACTTTTCAGAGGTCTCACACCTCTCAACACGGGCATGAGCCTGAAATCGCAATTTCAGCTCTTGGAACATCTCATATGTTCTATGGCGTTCAAAACGTCATTAGAATCCTGATTCTAAGCCGTAAAGTATGGTGCACTAAACTATCAAGTAGTCATCAGGATGTGTCTGTCAGGTGTTCACAACATCCACAGATGACGTTGTAGGGGTTTGCACATCGAGCGGTGCATCAAAGACGTAAGCCTTCTGTGTAGCAGTGAGGACACTCCTCGGACTATGGACCCAGTCCGCATCATTGCTTACAATATCTTTCAACTTAATCTTTCTCTAGGAACGTATTGAAACAGGGAGCTACAACGTGAGCTATTTATCTACAACATATTTGCAAAGACAATTTAGACTATGTTCATGATAATTGAGTTCATCTAATCAAATTATTTAATGAACTCCCACTCAGATAGACATCCCTCTAGTCATCTAAGTGAAACATGATCCGAATTGACTAGGCCGTGTCCGATCATCACGTGAGACGGACTAGTCATCAACGGTGAACATCTCGTGTTGATCGTATCTTCTATACGACTCATGTTCGACCTTTCGGTCTTCCGTGTTCCGAGGCCATGTCTGTACATGCTAGGCTCGTCAAGTCAACCTAAGTGTTTCGCATGTGTCCCGAGGCCATGTCTGTACATGCTAGGCTCGTCAACACCCGTTGTATTCGAACGTTAAAATCTATCACACCCGATCATCACGTGGTGCTTCAGAACAACGAACCTTCGCAACGGTGCACAGTTAGGGGGAACACTTTTCTTGAAATTTTAGTGAGGGATCATCTTATTTAAGCTACCGTCGTTCTAAGCAAATAAGATGTAAAACATGATAAACATCACATGCAATCAAATAGTGACATGATATGGCCAATATCATTTTGCTCCTTTTGATCTCCATCTTCGGGGCTCCATGATCATCGTTGTCACCGGCATGACACCATGATCTCCATCATCATGATCTCCATCATTGTGTTTTCTTGAAGTTGTCTCGTCATCTATTACTTCTACTACTATGGATAACGCTTTAGCAATAAAGTAAAGTAATTACATGACGTTTAAGTTGACACGCAGGTCATAAATAAATTAAGACAACTCCTATGGCTCCTGCCGGTTGTCATACTCATCGACATGCAAGTCGTGATTCCTATTACAAGAACATGATCAATCTCATACATCACATATATCATTCATCACATCCTTTTGGCCATATCACATCACACGGCATATGCTGCAAAAACAAGTTAGACGTCCTCTAATTGTTGTTGCAAGTTTTTACGTGGCTGCTATAGGTTTCTAGCAAGAATGTTTGTTACCTACGCGAAAACCACAACGTGATATACCAATTTCTATTTACCCTTCATAAGGACCCTTTTCATCGAATCCGATCCCACTAAAGTGGGAGAGATAGACACCCGCTAGCCACCTTATGCAACTAGTGCATGTCAGTCGATGGAACCAGTCTCACGTAAGAGTACGTGTAAGGTCGGTCCAGGCCGCTTCATCCCATGATGCCGCCGAATCAAGATAAGACTAGTAATGACAAGTAAATTGACAATATCGACGCCCACAACTGCTTTGTGTTCTACTCGTGCATAGAAACTACGCATAGACCTAGCTCTGATACCACTGTTGGGGATCGTAGCAGAAATTTAAAATTTTCTATGCATCACCAAGATCAATCTATGGAGTAATCTAGCAATGAGGGGAAGGAGAGTTCATCTACATACCCTTGTAGATCGCTAAGCGGAAGCGTTCAAGTGAACAGGGTTGATGGAGTCGTACTCGTCGTGATCCAAATCACCGATGATCCTACCGAGCGGACGGCACCTCCGCGTTCAACACACATACGGAACGGAGACGTCTCCCATGCCTTGATCCATCAAGGAGGAGGGAGAGGTTGAGGAACAGAGTCCAACAGCAGCACGACGACATGGTGGTGATGGAGCTCGTGGTTCTCCAGCAGGGCTTCGCCAAGCACTATGGAGGAGGAGGAGGTGTAGGAGGAGGGAGGCTGCGCCAGGTTCAAGGGTGTGGCCGCCCTCCCACCCCTCCACTATTTATAGGTGGGGAGAGAGGGGGCCGCCCCCCTAGATCCCATCTAGGGTTGGGGGCGGCGGCCAAGGGGGGGAGGAGTGCCTCCCAAGTCAAGTGGAGGCCCTCCCCCTTAGGGTTTCCCCTCTCCCATGCGCATGGGCCTTGGGGGGGCTGGTGCCCTTGGCCCATTAAGGTTAGGGCGCCCCCTTACATCCCATGCTGCTGTATTGGACGTGGTGGAACATTTTCCGGACCTCCGGACCCCTCCGGAATCCTCCGGAACCTTCCGGAAGCTTCCCGGTACAATACCGAAAAAACTGAACTTTTCCCGGAACCCGAACAACAACTTTCCATATATAAATATTTACCTCCGGACCATTCCGGAACTCCTCGTGACGTCCAGGATCTCATCCGGGACTCCGAACAACATTAGGTAATCACATACAAGTCTTCCTAATAACCCTAGCGTCATCGAACCTTAAGTGTGTAGACCCTACGGGTTCGGGAACCATGCAGACATGACCGAGACAACTCTCCGGCCAATAACCAACATCGGGATCTGGATACCCATGTTGGCTCCCACATGTTCCACGATGATCTCATCGGATGAACCACGATGTCGAGGATTCAATCAATCCCATATTCAATTCCCTTTGTCCAGCGGTATTGTACTTGCCCGAGATTCGATCGTCGGTATCCCGATACCTTGTTCAATCTCGTTACCGGCAAGTCTCTTTACTCGTTCCGTAACACATCATCCCGTGATCAACTCCTTGGTCACATTGTGCACATTATGATGATGTCCTACCGAGTGGGCCCAGAGATACCTCTCCGTTTACACGGAGTGACAAATCCCAGTCTCGATTCGTGCCAACCCAACAGACACTTTCGGAGATACCTGTAGTGACCTTTATAGCCACCCAGTTACATTGTGATGTTTGGCACACCCAAAGCACTCCTACGGTATCCAGGAGTTGCACAATCTCATGGTCTAAGGAAACGATACTTGACATTAGAAAAGCTTTAGCAAACGAACTACACGATCTTGTGCTAGGCTTAGGATTGGGTCTTGTCCATCACATCATTCTCCTAATGATCTGATCCCGTTATCAACGACATCCAATGTCCATGGTCAGGAAACCGTAACCATCTATTGATCAACGAGCTAGTCAACTAGAGGCTTACTAGGGACATGGTGTTGTCTATGTATCCACACATGTATCTGAGTTTCCTATCAATACAATTCTAGCATGGATAATAAACTATTATCATGAACAATGAAATATAATAATAATAACTAATTTATTATTGCCTCTAGGGCATATTCCCAACAGCCAGGCGGGTGCTAGCGCGCACAATGTCCTTGTTTCCTCTTTGGTGCTAAGGAGGCAAGCGCAAACGAAGAGTACCGAGGCGTCAAGCAAAGGTTTCCATATCGGTGCAATGAGACCAAGACCAGCAGGACGGCAAGATAGAGGTCACCGTGGAGCCCAAGGCGGCGTCACCACCAGAGCCTTTGGCAGGGGAAGACTGCTTTTGTCAGGGTAACTTGTACTAGCTGTCCCCTTTCAAATTGGCCGTTGTTGGCTCCCTTCCCGCTCAATATTTGGGGAGAGGACCAGGGCCTCTATAAATAGGATTAGCCACCACAGTAGGAGGGGGAGAACCTCAGCCATCTCAACTTGGACTAGATCCAACCCATCCTCACATCCACTAAGCACAAGAACACCTCTCCTAAGGAGGTTGTTCTTCCCCTTGTACTGTTCATCCTCAGACCGAGAGGCAATACACCACACCACACTAGAGTAGGGTATTACACCACAACGGTGGCCCGAACCAGTATAAATCTTGTGTTTCTTGTGTTGCGAGTTCGTCGAGCTAGCCTTTGAGATCGTGAAGTGCTTGAGGGCGTGATCAGTGAGGGAGAGATCTTCGCGCGCACCCTAGTGTTCGAACCTTAATGGTTTTGCCGGAACCCGAGATCCGACATTTGGCGCGCCAGGTAGGGGTGCGCTGGAGTTTTCCTTCCGTCGATTCGCGCTCCACCATCTTCACACCCATTATCCATGGCTGGCACCCTTCCGGCTGGATCTACCGGTGCCCACAGTGATGCTTGGGGGCTCCGAGCCCTTTGCGGCAGGTGCGGTGGCCACCCAAGTTCAAGCCGGAGATGCCGCCGCGCTACGACGGCGCGGCGGACCCGTCGGCTTTCCTGCTGGCGTATGAGGAGGCCGTCCTTAAGGTTGGGGGCGACGACAAGGTCATGGCCAACTGGCTTCCCATGGCCCTCACTGGCGCACCTCGCGCCTAGCTGCTCAACCTCCCCGGATCCACGGTGGCATCTTGGGAGGAGTTGCGCGACCTCTTTGTCGCGCGCTACGCGGCGCCGGCGCACCACGCGGTTGCGTCCCTCCTCGACGGCTCACAAGAACCACCCTCGGATTGTCACGTCAAGCCGTTCTTTCACCAGATCGGCGCCACTTCCAAGCGCCCGGGGGCTCTGCCGGGCTGGGCCGCGCCCGAGGCTGACCTCACCTTCGACTCAGGGGATCATCCCACCTCCACCGTCGGCTCGGGTGCGCTCCCAATGCTTTGCACGCCCACCATCTGCCGCGTGTCCATCATGAAGACGCTCATCGATGGTGGCGCCGGCCTCAACATGCTCTCCATTGAGGCCTTCAGTCTTCTTCACGTACCGCTCGAGCGGCTCCGCCCTAGCAAGCCTTTCTCAGGGGTTGGTGGAGGCTCTGCCCGCTCCCTGGGGAAGATCCGCCTCCCCGTGACCTTCGACACGCGCGACAACTACCACACCGAGGTCATCGATTTTGACATCACCCACATTGGCCTCCTGTACAATGCCATCCTCGGGTACCCGGCCCTGGCTCAGTTCATGGCAGCGACCCATCCGACCTACAACCTCATGAAGATGCCCGGGAGCAAGAGTGTCCTCACAGTAGTTGGGGACACCAAGGAAGCCTTGATGACACTCAAGCTCGCCCTCAAGACCGCCGCGACAGTGCAGCCCGCCAACGCGGATACCTCCAGGGCCAAGGGAGCCGCACCAACCAAGAAGCAGTTTTTCACTCAAGACAAGGCAGAAACCAAGCAAGTGCTAGTCGAGGAGGACAGGTCCTCGGGAGCAACCTTTACCATAGGCGCCAACCTTGAGCCTGATCAGGAGGAGGCGCTGGTGAAGTTCTTGCGCGCAAACAAGGGAGTGTTCACTTGGGAGCCCGATCAGCTGGTAGGGGTCCCAAGAGGAGTGATAGAGCACCACCTGAAGGTGTGCCCCAATGTACGCCCCGTAAAGCAGAAGGCGAGGTGGCAGTCCACGGAGAAGCAAGCTTTCATCGTCCAAGAGACCCGCAAGTTGGAGGCTGCGGGTGTCATTCGCGAGGTTCGGTACCCCGAGTGGCTAGCAAACCCCGTCGTTGTGCCCAAAAAAGGCGGGAAGGAGCGAATGTGCGTCGACTTCACCAACCCCAACAAGGCCTGCCCCCAAGATCCGTTGCCCCTTCCGCGTATCGACCAGATCGTCGACTCCACTACCGAGTGCGACTTGCTATGCTTCCTGGATGCATTCTTAGGATATCACCAGATCAAGATGGCGGTAGAAGATGTGGAGAAGACAGCCTTACTGACCCCATGTGGGGTGTACTGCTACACTTACATGCCTTCCGGACTGCGCAACGGAGGCGCAACCTTCCAGCGGCTCATGCACATCGCCTTCGGTCGGCAGCTCGGGAGGAACACTGAAGCCTACGTCGACGACATCGTGGTGAAGTCTCGGGAGGCGAGGACCTTGATCCAAGACCTGGAGGAGACCTTTGAAAGCCTATGCCAGGTGGACTTGCGGCTCAACCCGGAGAAGTGCGTGTTTGGCATCCCTTCCGGCAAGCTGCTGGGCTTCCTTGTGTCCCACAAGGGGATCGAGGCCAACCCAGAGAAGGTCAAGGCCATCGAAGACATGAGTCCACCGCAAACCCTCAAGGAAATGTAGAAGCTTGCTGGACGGGTGACTGCGTTGGGACGCTTTATTTCCAAGCTGGGAGAGCGTGCCCTACCCTTCTTCAAGCTGATGAAGAAGAAGGGCCCATTCGAGTGGAACCTGGAGGCCGACCGAGCATTTCAAGACCTCAAGAGATACCTGACCAGCCCTCCAGTGATGGTGGCGCCGCGACCTCTCGAGCCCCTAGTGCTTTATCTTGCCTCCACTCCCTACTCCGCCAGCGCGGCTCTAGTGGCAGTTCGGGAAGAAAACCAAGCCAAGGGCGCATCACACCGAGCTACGCCCCCAGCAGAGACGACGCAAGACCAGGAGGGCGCCACAAGGGCCGTAGCAGCGATAGCAGAGGATCAAGCTCAGTAGGATGACGCCCCCGAACCCGCAAAGGCCCCAACAAGCGATCAAGCGTTGGGGGCTCCACCACCTCAGGAGGCACCCCAACTCCCGGAAGGCGCAAGCCTCATCAGCGCGCCTACCCTCGTCGAGCACCCGGTATACTTCGTCAGCACGGTGTTGCGGGATGCAAGAGCACGATACCCCATGCCTCAGAAGCTCCTACTAGCGCTCCTGGTGGCCTCACACAAGCTGCGGCACTACTTCCAAGGCCACCCCATCAAGGTTGTCTTGTCCTACCCACTGGAGAGGTGCTCAGGAGCCCCAACTCCGCCGGGAGGGTCGCCGGGTGGAACATCTAGCTGCAGGCATTCCAGTTGGAGTTCAGCACCACCAGGGTCATCAAGGGGGCCGCGCCCGCCGATTTTGTGGAAGAATGGACGGACGCCCCGGCGCTTGAAATAGGCGAGGATCGGTCCCTCTCGCCGGGAAGCGAGGCGCCCGACGGCTGGGTCATGTATTTCGATGGTGCCTTCGCGCGCCAAGGCGCGGGGGCTGGAGCAGTGCTCATCTCGCCCACTCAGGACAAGCTCTACTATGCCGTGCAACTTTGCTTCCAGCAGGGCGAGAAGGTCTCCAACAACATTGCAGAGTACGAAGGCCCCATAGCCGGCCTGAAGGGTACATCAGCACTGAGGGTGAAGCGTCTCACCATCAGGGGCGACTCGCAGCTCGTCGTCAACTTCTCCAACAAGGTATACGAGCCAAAGGACGAACACATGGAGGCATACCTCGCGGAAGTACGCAAGATGGAGAAGCAGTTCCTGGGCCTGGAGTTGCAGCACGTGCCCCAGGGAACCAACAAGGAAGCTGACGACATCGCCAGAAGGGCATCCAAGCGACAACCCCAAGAGCCTGGCGTCTTCGAGGAGCGGCTCTTCAAGCCATCGGTGACACCACGACTTTCAAGGATAGCGCAACCTCGGGAGGAGCTCCAGCAGCCACCTGCCGCGGGAGCCCCAGCCTGTGGCCCGACTTCGGGAGCGTGTCTACTCTTGGCGCTCGAGCCCCAGGAGGGATGCTGGACCGAGGAATTCAAGGAATACCTGATGCAAGGGACGCTGCCAGAGAAGGAGGAGGATGCGAAGCGTGTGGCCCGGCAAGCCACGACATACTGCATCCAGGACGGTGAGTTATACAGGAAGCGACCAAATGACGTTTCACTGCGTTGCATCTCCAGGGAACAGGGGAAGGAGCTGCTAGCCGACATACACAGCGGGGAATGCGGGCACCACTCGTCGTCACGAACCCTCGCCGGCAAGGCATTCCGCAGCGGATTCTACTGGCCTACGGCGCTCAATGACTCAGCTGAGCTGGTGAAGTCCCGTGAGGCGTGCCAATTCCACGTGAAGCAAATCCATCAGCCAGCTCAGGGCCTCTAGACCATTCCACTCTCATGGCCGTTCGCAGTCTGGGGACTAGATATCCTGGGCCCGTTCCCTCGGGCGCATGGGGGCTATCGATACCTCTATATCGCCATCGACAAGTTCATTAAGTGGGCGGAGGTGGAAGCCGTCCGCACCATCCTAGCTGGCTCTACGGTCAAGTTCATCAAGGGTCTCGTGAGCCGCTTTGGAGTCCCCAGCCGCATCATCACTGATAATGGTTCGCAGTTCATCGGTAATCTCTTCAAAACGTACCGTGCTAACCTTGGAATATAGATCTGCTATGCTTTGGTGGCGCACCCCCGGAGCAATGGTCAAGCCGAACGCGCCAACGCAGAGGTCCTGAGAGGCCTCAAGACCAGGACCTTCAAGAAGAAGCTCGAAGCCTGCGGCAGGGGCTGGCATGACGAGCTCCAGTTCGTGCTGTGGTCCATCCACACCACCGCCACCAAGCCAACGGGCGAGACCCCATTCTTCCTTGTCTATGGAGCAGAAGCGGTTCTCCCTCACGAGGTCATACATCGCTCCGCACGGGTCCTGGCGTTTGATGAGACGCAGCAGGACGCCACGCGGGGGATGGACCTCGTGCTGGGGGAGGAACGCCGCCGCGAAGCTGCACTACGGGCAGCAAGATACCAGCAGGCGCTGCGGCGGTACCACTGTCACAGCGTCCGCTCCAGGACGCTCCAGGTGGGTGACCTCGTCCTGAGGTGGGTGCTCTCCAGGGAAGGGCTGCATAAGCTCTCACCCGTGTGGGAGGGCCCGTTCAAGGTTGTCCATGTCTCCAGGCCTGGCGCCGCGTGCCTGGAGACACAGGACGGGGTACCCATCCAGAACGCCTGGAACATCCAGCACCTCCGGAAGTTCTACCCATGAAGCAAGGCCCAGCGCCTGTGAAGAAAGGCCCCGTGCCCGTGAAGGTCTCCGCCGTGACACTCTCACGTAATAATGAGTGGGGCTGTACACGCCCTGGAGTCTCAGGAGTGCCTCCCTCGGGCCTCGGGGTCTCCCTCCCACGTCCTAGTGGTAGCACTTAGCTCCACGCTGGTGAGAAGACATGAAGACTAGACTAGGTGCCGGACGCGACTTTTCATTTGCTTTCAGTATTTGGCTCGCCTCTTTTAATTGAAGTTTGCTTCTGGTGTTGTTCGCTGATTTGGTTCCGTCGCCTTCTGCCTCTGTTTCCGTCTCCAGTTTAGCCTGTACTCTCTCTCGCATTCCTCGCGAGGGGGCTGGACGGGTGCCCTCATGTGCGTGTTCCCTTTTCTGCCTTTCGTCTGTTTTTCGTGAGGCACCCTCATTCGAGCTCACAAGCTGGCACACCTCTCCTAATCCGTGCCCCTCGGGTATTGTGATACGAAGTGCTGGGTCAAGGCCAGTGGCGCCTGTGACCAAGGCTCGGCCGAGCGATAGGCCTCTTAATGAAATTTTTGCAGTTCCTAAGCGCCTACCAGGCCAAGGAGGCCTCGGCAGGCACCAGGAAACAAGCGCCTTGTGAGGAGGAGGCTACTTCGAGCAAGTCAAGCTAAGTTATCCCTACATAAAACGACGATGTTGCGACACAGCACATGAACGATAAACATAGCATAATACTTGGAAATCATAGTTCGTTGCATGCCCCTCGGGGCCCATACTGGCTTCTTTCTTAAAACAGGAAGGAAAGTAAGAACGAAATAAAAGCGGCACGTGCCCCTACAGCGATCCACGAGGGCGTGCTCTTGGTGCCATCCCGAGCTCAGCCAGACCCCTCCTCGCGCTTCACGGAGGCGTGACGACGAGACGACCCACTGCCGCCTTCGAAGCAGGCGCGACAGCTGGTCGTAACCGCCGCCGCTGGAGCTATCACCGGAGGAAGATCCGCCGTAGCTGGACGAGACGTGGTCGGCCCCAAGGGCGGGTTCGCCCTCATCCTCATCACGAACATTGCCAAGGCCGAGCACATCCTCGCCGTCGTTGACTTCGGGGCAGCACCCGGCGCAGCGACCATCTTCCCCAAACACCCTCACGTAGAGGGTCGCATCACCGTCATACTTGAAATGGAGGGTGTACCGCCTGCCCAGGCTGCGCGCGGGCAAACGTTTGCCAGCCGTGGGCCAGGGCTTGCAGGGTAACACAATAGAAAACAAAAATTTCTGACCTACGCACCAGCCCAGGACCACTATGGTGTTGGATGTGGGGTTCCGGCTAACCCTTAAGGTTCGAACACTAGGGTGCGCGCGAAGTCTTTCCCTTCTACCAATCTACGCTCTAGCTCGCTAAGATCTTGCGAATGAACTCGATGAACTCGCAACACAGAAAGACACAGAGTTTATACTGATTCGGGCCACCGTTGTGGTGTAATACCATACTCCAGTGTGGTGGTGGTGGATTGCCTCTTGTGTTGATGATGAACAATACAAGGGAAGAACAGCCTCCTGAGGTTCAGGCGTTCTTGTGCGTATGAACTTGTGTGTGAGGATTCGATCTCTGGGTCTCATCGAATCTGTCCATGGTGGCTAGTCCTATTTATAGAGGCCCTGGTCCTCTTCCCAAATATCGAGCGGGAAGGGAGCCAACAATGGCGGGCAAATTTGAAGGGGGACAGCTAGAACGAGCCATCCTGACAAAAGTAGTCTTTACCTGCACAAAGCTCTGGGGTGACGCCGTCTTGGGCTCCACGATGACCTCCGCCTTGCCATCCGCCTGGTCTTGCTCTTGTTGCACCGGAATGGCAACCTTTGCCTGAGGCCTCGGTACTCCACGGCTGCGCTTGGCCCCCTTGCACCAAAGAGGAAACAAGGACGCTGCGCACGCTGGCGCCCGCCTGGTGTCGATCGTCATGGCTCATGTCACGGGAGCCTCGTGAGGTTCGCCTCACCTTGATATCTCCGCTTGTCGTGAGCCTGCCTGACCAGGCCACTCAGGAGGAGGTCTTGCGTCATCCACCTCGTGAGGCTTGGACCCTCGCGAGGGTCTTGGGTGCCTTGTTGGTGAAGACGGGCCATACGGCCTGCTGCTTGGCCACGCCATGGGCCGCAGGTAGGTAGTTCTGGGGACCACCGTTCCCAGAATGCCGACAGTAGCCCCCGGGCCCAAGGTGCGCGCGAGCTTGGCTTCGCGGGGAAGCCAAGGGTCAAGTTCGAAGCACCGTGGGCCCCCAAAGCCTGCGGCCTCAGTTGACGCGTGGCGGTTGATTGGACGTGGGCGTCTTTGCTTCCCTACGCTGCCTTTGAATCCGCCTGGCTATGCAGCCCCTGCTGCCTACATAGTTATTCTTCCTTCGCCACGCCTGGCCTTCCAATCTCCCTGCTTCCTCGACGCCCTACTCCGCCTTCCCAATCCGACCAGTGTTCCGCCCGCTTCACCGCCATGGCGCCGAAACAAGCCAACAAGGGGAAGAAACATCTATCCTCGCCAACTGCGCCTCCATCCTTCAAGCCGGCGCTCAACCAACCTCGGGCGCTCAACGACGAGGCCATGGGCAAGGTGCGCCCCATGCTCGCCTCCAGCTTCAACGAGTGGGGAGAGACGCCGGCCTGGCCCGCGTCTCGCTCCAGCATGGCTCGGGCAGTCACCGAGGTCCCGATCTTCATTGACGCCCTCTAGGCTGGCCTACTTCCTCCCTTCTCCGCCTTCTTCAACGTGGTGGTGGGCATCTCGACCCTCAATCTGTGACCCTTCTTGCCGTCTTTGCCTTCGTGTGTGAGGCCATGGTGGGCATCACCCCCCCCCGTGGCGCTCCTCCGCCACTTCTTCATGCTGCATCTCACCGGTGCCCGGCAGAGCTCAGGGTGTGTGGGCTTCCAGGCCGTGGCTGTGACGGCAGGCATGGGGATCGACTTCGAGCTCCCTTCATCCGGCGAGTTCCGCACGTGATGGGTGTTCGTTGATACCGCCGTGCTCAACCCTATGCTCCAAGCTCCGGTGGGGCCTGCCATTCCAAACTCCGGCCGGGGTCACTAGAGGCTCGCGAGCCCCTACCTTGCCCCCGTCTGGGCCAGGCTGCGGTGGTTGAAGGACCTTGGTGTGACTGCATCCATGGTGGTGAGGGAGTTCGTCAAGCGTCGAGTTGCTCCGCTTCAGCGCCATTCTCGCCCGATGTGGGCCTTGCTCAGCGGACAGGACAACATGAGGTTTCAGGAGGAGGGGCTTCCTCTCGCCGTGCGGCAAACAGTGCTCACGGTCCTATCTGGTGTCCCTCTGCCGGACGAGATACCTAGGAAAAGCTGCATGTTGTACCGCTGCGAGAACAAGGTTACCTTTGCCGCGAACATGCCTTCCTTTGATGAGTGGGGGCTGCGCCCAATTGGCTTGGTGGGGCCCCGCGAGAATCCCGTCATCATGGTCCCCGTCTTCACCGCCGGTGCCGAGCTCGCCCCAGGTGACGGTGCGGGGGAGCGAGCTGCGACAGGGGCGGCTGCTCAGGTGCTGAGGAGCACATGCTGAGCGGTGATCCAGGGGCGTCATCCTCGGGAGCTTGCGACGCCCCTCCTGAGGCGTCGGTCGCTGATGAGATGCGGCATGCGGCTCCCGAGGCCGAGGCTCTAGGAGCCTCGGGAGGTCGCAATGAGAGAGGGCCGGGCTGTTCGCCGCAGCCGGGCTCCCCTGAAGCCATCCCTCTTGGTTCTTCTTCGGCTCCTCCGCGCTCCGGCCGTCACGTCCAGCGCTTTGGTCGCCTTTGTGTGGACTTCAAGGAGCTCCGCAAGAGGAAGGGATCCCCTAGTGGCGGCAGCATCTTCGGACCGTTGAACCGACGGAAGTACATCGCTATCGACGAGTAAGTACCTTATCTGGGTGATCTTCTATGTGCCGCCTTCCTTTCCTGACGATTATCCTCTCAGGTCCCCTTCTGCTAAGGCCGCGAAATCTCCAGAGAAGCAGCTCCCTCTTGTCTCATTGCGCCCGCTAAGCTCCAACACTGCAGGCTCGGATGCTGCCCACGACGTGGGGTAAGCTAGGGGAGTTGGGCCGTTATCAAGGCGCCCCGAGCTTACGCCTTCGCCGTCCTTTCTTCACGGCCTTGCTCGAAGCGCAACAGGCGTGCCAATGGCTCCTCCCTTGGTCACGGTTGGTAGCTGGCTAGCCTCGATCCTGAAGTCTTCTTCAAGCAGTGGGCCTTGCTCGGTTCGGGCCCCTCGTGAAGGTCAGCTGGTGCCTGGGGCCGTGCCAGCCCCCAACCGGGAGGTGGTGCGCCACTTGATGCTCCACCCGCAGCCCCTGAGGTGGAGGACGAGATGGGCCGAGCGTCCGAGCTTGAGCGCAGGCACAGCATGGTTTGCCATGAGCTCTTCCAGGAGGCGATGGGCGCGATGAACCGCCTTGGTGAAGAGCTTGCTAGTGTCGACTCGCATCTTGAGGCTGAAGGTCTTTGGTTGGTGGAGGAGCGGCGCAAGCTGCGAGTGGCCATCAACCTTGGTCGTTATCATCGCGACCTCGAGAACGTGAAGGCTGAGGCGTCCCTCAGGATTGCCAATGAGGCCCGCTCACGAGCTTTGGAAGAAGCTCACGAGGCTGATCGCCGCCGCGAGGCTGCGGAGGAGCACGCGTGGGAGCTCTAGTCCTGGAGCGCGTCCCTTGAGTAGCAGGTCGAGGCACGGGAGGCCGCCCTTGCATCGATGAGGGGGACGCCTGCGGAGGAAGAGGAGGTCCGGCGGCGCGAGGAGACGCTGGCCCTGGAAGCCGTGGAGCGCAGCCTTGAGCTCGAGCGACTGGAGACGAGGGAGCGTCAAGTCGCTCAAGCTGAAGATGCCATCGGGGCCCGCAAGGCCAGAGTTGAGGAGGAGATCAATCGTCGGGTGGCCGTGGTTCGTGCGGATTTGGAGAGCAGGTATGACTTGAAGCTGAAGCTCGCCGGTCAGGGGGCGCGGGCAAGGCCGCCGCCCTCAGGCCCAGGTTGGACGAGGCCGAGAGACGTGCGGAGGCCACAACCGCCGCCTTGGTTACGGCGCAGGCGGACTTGGCCTCCGCCCACGCCGAGCTACTTTCCCTCCGGAGACGAATTGATGACGCCGAGGCTGTCGCTCGGCAAAACAGGGAGGAAGTGCTTCAACGCCGAACGCTGGAGCGCGAGCACGCTCCTATGCTTCAAGACCTTCGGAACAGGGCCACCACCACCCTGGGTTATATCTACGACAAGAACGCCCCGGCCCCTCACTCAAGTGACTACCCAGCCACCTGACCTTCTTCACCGAGGTGGTGACACGCCTGGAGGCTCAATCTGCCAGAGCTCGGCAGCTTGTGGAGGAGAGGGGTCGTGTCCTGCTTCAGCGCGCCTTCTCCCGTGTCTTCAGCCACCTTCTAAACACCGACCCCAACTTCGACTTCAATGCCGCCAATGCCCCTGTACCCATGGCCATCTGGGGCGACCTGGCGCGTTGGGTAGAGGACCATGTCGATGCATTGGTCAGGGCCTTCACCTTGGAGAACGACGGGGTGGTGGTCATCGCAGACAAAGGTGACGTGGTCAACGACGACGATGGGGGCGTCGCCGCTGGCGGTGATGATTCCGACGAAGATGATGACGACGCGAGTGACGCGTCCATGGACGAGGCAGCGAGCGATATCTCTGGTTGATCCCATATTCTCCTATTGTTTTATTCTGCACGCAAAACTCGGGCGTGGCCCTTGGAAAACTTGTAAGAGCATTCTGAGAGGGGGAGCCCCTCGTGTAAGCAAATCGTAGTTTTTTACTTTCCTATGCGATGTGGGTATGTGTCCTTGTGAGCTCATGAAGCTGGGGGTGAGTTTCCCGACGTGGTTTACCTTAGTTAGCGCCTGCTTAGGGCTGGGTCGTGAGGCGACGAGTTCCTAAGAATCGTGCGGAGCTTATCGCCCCGTTTGAAGGGGCCCCGCAAGGGGTGAGGACCAGGCATAGTGCTAGCGCGTGCTTTGCGCGGTCCGGCTCATGAGGAGCTTTGCGAGGGAAAGGCGATGGATGTGAGTCCCAAACCAAACAAGATCCAGAAGGCGAGAAACGGCTCGAACGAGAAAAGGCACCCCCGTGCGCAACGATAAAAATTCAGCTTCAACTTAAGTCCAGAATCAGAAAGCAAAGCCACAGAAAGAAAGATCCAAAGCAAAAGGCCGCGTCCAACACCTAGTCTAGTCTTCGGGTCTTCAAGTCTTCTCACCAGCGCGGAGCTAAGTGCTATCCACTAGGCGTGGGAGGGAGCCCTAGGGCCTGAGGCCGGCGCTCCTGAGACTCCAGGGTGTGTACAACCCCAACTCATTATTACGTGAGTGTCACGGGCGGCGAGCTTCACAGGCACTGGGCCTTCTTCACAGGTACCGGCCTTGCTTCATATCGCCAGACGAGGGCCCCGCCTTGCGCCACCCTCGACCTCCTTTGAGCCGACCAGAGACCAGGACGACACAAAGGAGGGAAAGGGGATGCCAGCGGTTCCCTCGGCGACCACGGGTCCTCTGCCGGGGGAAGGGTCATTGTAGCCACCCCGGTAGAGGGCCTACCTCCGGGTGTCCCCTAGTTTTGCGTGCCTTGGGGAGGGGCCTTGCTCCTGGCTCCCTCCCGGCGGCCCCCAGCGTGTCTCCCTTGTTGAAATGGGTGCCGCCGTGCCAGGGTCGCCGATCGATGCTGCAACCTGATTCATCTGCAACCCATGGTTAGCATATGCCTGTTCCTGAGAGGTTAGCGGTAACCTGTAGTTGCCGTCACTGACGCGATCGTTGTGGTTCTCCACTGGCTCTTGGAAGGCTTCGACTCCTAGCGCCCCTTCTCCCCAATCTTCTCCAACGAATGAGCCGATGTCGTCCTTTGGTGCGTACCCTTGGTCCATCATGCGGGGCACGTAGGCTTCCGGGGCCGTCACCCCGAACACCTCGCCGTGGTGCCCCACGCTCCATGTTGCTCCGCCCATGATAGCGTCCTGGGGATGATAATATGGCATCTGGCTGGGACCATGAGGGGTGACGCTTGCGCTCGTGTTTGTCAAGGGCGGCATGGGGGGGGGGGTTGGAGCCCCCTACGCTGCCGCCATGCTGATGTTGACGAAGCCCCTGGGCGTAGTTGATGGCGCGTAGGTGTGGTGAGGCTCGCCGCGCGACCTTGCAGTGGTCTGGGAGGGGAGTCGATAGTAGAAGGGTGGAGCTCCCGATGCCGCTGCGTCCAGCAGCTCAGCAACACGCTCAAGCAGCGTGTCTCGGCCGCTCTCCATCAGCCTGCATCGTAGCAGCTCCCTTGCTACTGTGAGTGCCGCCCGCATGTTCGCTTGCTCCTGCCGTGAGTGCGACGCTGTTGCTGCGGCATGACTCGCTGCTCTTGCCGCGGCTCGTACTTGCCGCGGGGTGAGGGTGGGTGATGCCTGGCCGCGCTGTCCACACCCGACGGAGCTTGGTGGCGCCCGTGCCGCTTGGGGTGCGGGGTCGAGACCTTCATGGGCAGGCGGCGCCTTCCGGGCTGGCCAAGCTGCCCAGCGGTCGGATCCGGCCCTTGGGTCGCCAGACATCGTAGCCGGTGAATGTTGGAGAGCCGATTGGCAGAGAAGAAGCTCTGGCGCACCCTTACCTAGGGCGCCAAATGTCGGATGTGGGGTTCCGGCTAACCCTTAGGGTTCGAACACTGGGGTGCGCGCAAAGTCTTTCCCTTCTACCAATCTACGCTCTAGCTCGCTAAGATCTTGCGAACGAACTCAAAGAACTCGCAACAGAGAAAGACACAGAGTTTATACTGGTTTGGGCCACCGTTGTGGTGTAATACCCTACTCCAGTGTGGTGGTGGTGGATTGCCTCTTGGGCTGATGATGAACAGTACAAGGGAAGAACAGCCTCCTGAGGTTGAGGCTTTCTTGTGCGTATGAACTTGTGTGTGAGGATTCAATCTCCGGGTCTCATCGGATCTCTCCATGGTAGCTAGTCCTATTTATAGAGGCCCTGGTCCTCTTCCCAAATATCGAGCGGGAAGGGAGCCAACAATGGAGGGCAAATTTGAAGGGGGACAGCTAGTACGAGCCATCCTAACAAAAGTAGTATTCGCCTGCACAAAGCTCCGGGGTGACGCCGTCTTGGGCTCCACAATGACCTCCGCCTTGCCATCCGCCTGGTCTTGGTCTTGTTGCACCGGAATGGCAACCTTTGCCTGAGGCCTCGGCACTCCGCGGCTGCGCTTGCCCCCCTTGCACCAAAGAGGAAACAAGGACGCCGCGCGCGCTGGCGCCCGCCTGGTGTCGATCGTCATGGCTCACGTCACGGGAGCCTCGTGAGGTTCGCCTCGCCTTGATATCTCTGCTCCTCACGAGCCTGCCTGACCAGGCCACTCAGGAGGAGGTCTTGCGTCGTCCGCCCCGCGAGGCTTGGCCCCTCGCGAGGGTCTTGGCTGCCTTGTTGGTGAAGACGGGCCGTACGGGCTGCTGCTTGGCCACGCCATGGGCCGCAGGTAGGCAGGTCTGGGGACCCCCATTCCTAGAACGCCGACATATGGAGACTGCATACAATGTTTGATCTTTTTCGTTACCGACTTGTAGCGCAGCAGGAAGTAGAGTCGATGACGATCGGCGGTGCAGATCCCCGCAGGTAGGATTTACAATCTCCCAACCGCGAGGATGTATACCCTCATCTGCCCCTCGCACAGCCCTCTGGGAGGCGGTCGGACAGTCCCCCGGACGGTGTCGCGGACAGCCCTCCGGGAGGACCTTCAAAACACGGACGATCACTCGGACAACCCTTCGGGAGGACCTTCAAAACTCGGACGATCACACGGACAGTCCTTCGGGAGGCACTCCCAAACTAAGATCGAAACTACGGTCTCTCTACAGAGTTGCACACATATGGTATCATCTATCCGGCAGGGCTTCGCCGTCCAGAACTAGTTCCCACCAGAACCCAGACAACCTTTCGACTATACGAAACTATTTCGTGGGGAGGGAGAGAGAAGCCAGATCATTGCAATGGCACTTGTATGTGAGAAAGAGTGTGTCTTTAGGCATCCCCTCCACCCCTATTTATAGGCCAAGCCCAAGGGTGGCTTCTCCAAGAAGCCAAGGGGATAATACCAAAAGGCCCTCCAGGTGGCTTCTCCAAGAAGCCAAACAAAAAGCACTTTCACTATTCATGACGATATTTTTCAGCGTCCATTCGAACTGAAAATATTTATGTGGGCTCAGAACATTTCCAGTACCCACTAAAATAATTTTCAACGCGTTCCGAAGCAATTTCGGTTTAGTGATTTTCATCTGCGAAAAGCAAACAAGAATGCGTTTTCACTATTCACGAAGACAATTTTTTGCGTCCATTAAATCCGAAAATATTTCTGTGGGTCTTAGAATAATTCCAGTACCCACTAAAATGATTTTGGATTCATTCCGAAACAGTTTCAGATTAGTGAATTTCATCTGCGAAAAACAACCAAAGCGGTACCGGCAGCTCTGAAACATTTTCGGCAAATTTGTCTCAGACTCCCTGTCTAGTATTCAGCAGACAGATGACCCTTAAGCGTGCGACCCTATAGGTTCGGTGAAGCATAGACATGACCGGAACACTTTCTGATCAATGATCAACATCGGAGCCTTGGACGCCCATATTGACCCCTATACCCACCCGAATGAATATTCGAGTGAACCTCCAGTTGCCGTGTGCTATTCCTGTTGCTTCGTGATATGTTACAAATACCCGAGGTGAGGCATGTTGGCATCCCCGTGGATCAACAACTTGTCCACTATGCCAGTTACCTCGTTACCAGTATTGTTCTCTTTTCTCGTTCCTGTGTTCCGGCATCCCCGTGATCGAATCACAAAGTGTTTGGCCAGATGATGATGGATACCATAACACTGAGAGGGCCCAGAGATATCTCTCCATCATTGGAGGAGCACATCCCAATCTTGAGCTATCAAGTTACTTGACATACTTTTCCATGAACCCGTAAGCCGCCGTAATAGCCACCCATTTACGGATGACGCTTAACAAACCCCAAAGTTCATGAAGCAATCATGAATAAACTCGATACTCTCATGGTCTAAGGAATCATGCAAACGTTAACCATCTCTTTGTTATGTACCATTAACTTGCGACGAATGAATCTCATAGCATAACATCAATTTGGGTCGATTCAACACAAATGTTCCCTTAACATTGTGCCCTCAAAATTGCTGGCATAGACATGACCATGATCAGGAAAACAGAACCATCATGCAACACTTGAGCTAGTCTTAGAGGCCAGACTAAGAATACTTCTTACCGTTTATTATTCCACACGTGAATATGAGTCTTCCTCCGAGCCTCGTGTTATTGCAGACTTGAGAACCATAGCAGTTATAGCATGGAACATAAACAAAATTATGAACTTGGAGATAAATAATATCATTTATTATTGCCTCTAGGACATATCTCCTACAGACTCCCACTTGCACTAGAGTCAATAATCTAGTTAATGCTAATGCACTTTACACCTATGGCATACTGGTGTAAAAAATGCTTCGCATGTGGTATAGCCTGATGTCCGTCGGATGTGACAACTTTAGCTCCGTGTGTAACTCTGCACATCCTCGCGTTTTCACGCTTTCACAAAATTCATATTTTGTGCGGACTTGGCTTTGTATATATGTGAATCATTGGTCGAAACCTGATTCCTCAGACTGAGTTATGGAGCAACTATCTGCAATAGTGTCCCATTGACCAAAGCCTTCTTGGAACCATACTAAGTTCATGAATGAACTATATGATTCAACATCTTTGTCTTTGTCGCTTCTAAAGCAGCAACATACTTCGCCTCTATTATAGAATTCACCACAGTAACTTGTTTGGAACAATTTCCAACTAACTGCACCACCATATTGTGTGCTACACAAAACCCTTAATTTAAATCAAAAATCGCATGGAGAAATGATGAAGATTGTATCGATGTAACCCTTTACAACGAACTCTTCATGATCTCCACTTGCGAGAAAACATGTCATCAGTGCTACTTTAGTACTCAATGATCCTTTTTCACTGTTGTCCCATGATCAGTACTTTTGATCACTTCGGTATCTATACTCGCAACAGCTTGGGAGTATTGGACATATCTAGTTGTTTTACATACCATGGAATACATGATTAATCCAAACACATGAGTGTGTGGAATCTCCATCATGTATTTTGCTCATCAGTGTTTTGGGACACTGATTCTTGCAAAAAATCTTTCCATGTGACTTCGGCAAGAATCACTCCTTGTCGTTCTTAGTGCTAAACGGTTTTAGCATCTTGTCAATATGTATTTTTTGCTCAACCCTATTAGGTAAATCTATCTCCATAGATCATTATGCCTAATATCAAGGCTATTTAGCCCAAGCACTTCATCGAAAAACTATTTTCAAATGAAGTCCTAATTCATGTCAAGAAATTTATTTCCAATTAATAATGTGTCGAGCACACAAGGTTTTCAGAAATATTATTATGCTCCCACTTACTTTCTTGAAACCACAAGCATCTTCGTTACCCATTGATGAAGTCAAACCCCTTTGACCATACCATCAAAAACGAAGATTCCAACTCCATTTTGCTCTCTTCTGTCCATTGCTAGAACTTTGAAGTTTGCATACTTACTAGCATACTCTGGACTGACAAAATACTTTGGATTGTATCACATACAACTCCTAGGTTGTATTACCATTTCATGGAAATTCTTTTGTCATCCATGTTTCATATCTCATGTTTGAAATATGTATTAATTGCTAGTTTAACCCGAACCGAATTTAAGCATTGCTACTGTGAGACAATCTCATTGTAGTCAACTCCTTGAACTTGTTATTGCAACAAGTCGAGCTTAATGGATAAAACATTTTTATCCGTATCAGTTTATAGTCCCATTACAATCCATTAGACTCTAAGTCTTTCGGAGGGCTTATCAAGATTTTAATCTTGAATCATTTATGGAAACTATCTCGGATTATATTGGAATTTAGCCAATTCCAGAGTCAGGGCCCATCAACGCTTCCTTGTGTATCATAGGTATACTGTTGTCTAACAACAATATCTCGTTTGCGCACCTGAGAGCTTTGCACGAGCTTTTCTTATGTTGTTCAACTGCAAGTTCAACCGAAGTCCATACATCTTATGTAGATGCTTCCGTATCACTCGCAGTAGGAAACTCTGGAATCACTTCCAAGGTTCCTTTCCTTGACCTGATGACGAAGATACTTGTTATCTCGTTGTTTTGCACTGTCCTCCCACTCTCCCTTTGCAAGAGCTATTCTTTAAAAGCATACCGTTTTGTGGCAAAATCCTTTGCCTCGGTATAGTGGTGGGGGAATACCCAATGACTTGGGATAACTTTCAAAGTAGCACTTGTCTAATTTGGAATAGGTTTGTAACCTTTTACATAAGCCCCATATTCCAAATGTTAAGAAAAGATATAACATGGTTGGGAGTACCATACCATGCCGTCATTTCAATAGACCTAATGGAGCTCTTTTCAGTGTAAACACCGCAGTCTCTAAAGCATTACTCTTTAAAAGTGATAATGGCAAATTTATCTACGTCATCTTTGATCTTACCATGTCATAAATGGTTTGATTACATCTTCACAGACATTCCACTCATAGTTGTGTTCCGGGAGTTGTAAGTTATGAAACTCTTTTCACACCTCATCAGACATTGGCTAAACTTGTAACTCAAATATTCCTTTCTGCAATCAAATTGCAGAAACATAATTTTCTTGTTACAATAACTTCTACTTCATTTTTGAAAACCTTTCGAATGATTTCAAAAGATCTAGACTTACTCTCATCAAGCAAATATCCATATATCTACTTGATTCATTTATGAAGATAGATAAATCCACTACTTGCAACAACATTTATTGAACTACACACATCAAAATGTATGATCACCAATAAGTTTGTTACTCGTTCCTTGTGGCCTGTGAACGGTATTTCAGTCACTTCACTTTTTGGAGGAAAGTTGCAAGTGTCAGATGATTCAAAATCAAACAACTTCAAAATCCATCATAATGGAATTTTTCTGTGCGGGTTTCTCCAATGTGACCAAATGTAGTGCCACACATGTGTGGTATTCTCATAGTCTCGTGACATTTAGGTTCGTGTTATCGATGTATCATTTTACCATCAATATTCATAACATACACGCCATCTTGGATGGAAGCATGGCCCTTCATGTTATTCATAATACAGAACAACAATTGTTCTTTTATGAACAACCCTTTTGCAATAAACATTGTGCAATGGGCTAGAGTGTATGAAACTCTAAAATGAATTATGAAAGTAAACACAGAGGTAATATATTTACTCATAACATACATATCATTCATAATGAAAGTATGGCCCTTATGTTTATTCATAATAGTGAACATCAATTGTTCTTTTATGAACAATCTTCTTGCAAGATAACTTACACAAAGGGCTAGAGTGTGTAAAACTCTATAATGAATTATGAAAATAAATACATAGGGAATACACCAATGGAAGTTATAGTAACTTTTACTATGATCCCATCGCGTATCAAAACCTCATTCCTGGCTAGTCTTTTAGGCGGTAGTAGTTCTTGCATGGATAATGCAATCGAGCGGGTATCTTTGTGATCAACTCACAATACCCAAGAATTAGTCATTGAAAAGTTTAATCATAATTCACAAGAACTATTTCTTCTAACCAGCCTTCTGTACATTAATAACTCGTATGACATTCATACATATGAGCTGGATATTCCAGTCTTCACTCCTTTTGCCTTTATACTTCTAACAATTTATGTTTTAGTATTTCTCCTACTCACAAAAGAAGCACCCAACTTAAGAGTGGCGTTAGCCCCGGACTTCCTAGGCGTGTAAGTCATACTAACACCCTTTGGACACTTCCTTTCTCTTTAAGTTGTTGTTTTATTCACCTTTCATCATATGACAGGCGTTCTTCTGGATCCCTCTCTTATCAGTCTAATGCATAGTAAACACTTTACTAATAGTTTGCAAACAAACATTGCTTTGGATATTTCATATCTTTCAGCCTTTGTTTGTATCTAAAAATTAATTTCCAGTTCCATGAATATCACATAACTATCCCAAAACTTTCGAAGTTCGGGTTTCATGGAAGCAAACATATTGCACTTGACTGTAATGGAGTTCTAGGTTTTGGATCGAAGGACGAGAGTCTTATCATCCGTAGCATTTAGCGGGAGTACACAGAAAGCATGCGATAGGACAAAGTCCTTCTCGGCACGCTTGAGGATAATCCTCACATTACGTTACCAACCGTAAAGTTTTAACCAGATATTTAACAGCTATTCAATTTTAACAGGGAAGGTGGAAACGCGAGCCATTATTCTACAACTATTTTGCAAGAAACTTAGACAGTGTTCATAATTAATTGCACTAAGAATTCAACATGTTAATTCCTCAGTGCGCTCCCACTCAAATCAATATCTCTCAAAATTGATTATGAGTGATACAAGACCCACATTTCGATTCCACGCCATTGATGTGGACATCACTGATGACGAGAATTTCAATTAGTAGGAAAACTTGCCATCACATCTCCATGTGACTCTTGTTCATCTTTCGATGGGTGTGTTCCGAGCTCAGGACTATCCTGCTTGAACGTCAAAGACAACCAAGTGATCTTGCTGTGAGGTCTGACCTCACCCGCCTCATTCCTCTCGATTCATTCGTACCCATGTGGACATGGCGCACCCCGAAAAGATACGAATTATAGACGGTGCTACACTTGGGTGAACACTAACTACTTTGATATTTTGAAGTGGGAGATCACCCTAATAAAAAGCGACTACCGCGCAATCAATAAGGGTGCATCAAGAGGGATAAACATCTTAGGCAATTCATAATAGCATGATATGGTATAGCCCCTTCTGACGGAGAAGTCTTTCATTTCTTCGTCTTTGGCATTCGCGTCGGTGTTCACCTTCGCAAATATTGCCACCACCTTGTCGATGCACCAGATAATATTGCTATCTCTATAACTAATAAAATAAGTGCATTACTTAAGGTTGACACGCAGGTCATTAAAGTGACAATCATATGGCTCCAGCCATCATGCCGAATCATGACATGCAGGTCATGGTAATCAAATTACATCATATAGTCATCTCATACAAAATTGAATTAGTATGAGCACTGCTATACCACATCACATGCACATCCTGCAAAACCAAGTTCGATGCCTCTAATCGGTTTATGCAAATTTTTTTTTACGTGGCTTCTAAGGTTTTGACTTAAACCGCAGCTATGAACGTTCATCATCAAGTATGATAGTTCATGTCGCTAGATTAACTATGCGGGGTGTACGGAACACGAGATAATAAAATCTTGAGCCCCATACTAAACTTTGTCATATGCATGACCCCCGTGCAGATCATATCTACATTGCCCTTACGTTTGCGAAACATCCACCTTTCTTTAACTATGGTGGAACACAAAGAACTGTTAGCACTTCGTTGATCTGTCAATCAGCATACTCAGGAGCAGCATGAAAGGATCAAGGATTGCCAGAACTTTGTGAGATTCCACCATGCCATCAAGATCAGGATTATGCAAATTCAAGGGAAGCAACAGGAACACCGGGTAATAGATTTCATCTGCTACCCGCACAAATAATTTTCTGTCATAGAGCTCATCTACTACCTAATTATATTGTGCAACACCCATACATCTCTATGTATTCTAGATCATAACCTGCATCTACGCATAGCACGGCTCATGATGCCACTGTAGGGTAACGCGTCAGAAAACAAAAATTTCCGACCTATGCACCAGCCCAGGACCACTATGGAGATTGCATACAAGGTTTGATCTTTTTCGTTACCGACTCGTAGCGCAGCGGGAAGTAGAGTCAATGATGATCGGCGGTGCAGATCCCCGCAGCTAGGATTTACAACCTCCCAACCGCGAGGATGTATACCATCATCTGCCCCTCGGACAGCCCTCCGGGAGGCGGTCGGACAGTCCCCCGGACGGTGTCGTGGACAGCCCTTCGGGAGGACCTTCAAAACACGGACGATCACTCGGACAGCCCTTCGGGAGGACCTTCGAAACTCGGACGGTCACACGGACAGCCCTTCGGGAGGCACTCAAACTAAGACCGAAACTACGATCTCTCTACAGAGTTGCGAACATATGGTGTCATCTATCCGGCAGGGCTTCGCCGTCTAGAACTAGTTCCCACTGGAACCCAGACAGCCTTTCGGCTATTCGAAACTATTTCGCGGGGAGGGAGAGAGAAGCCAGATCATTGCAATGGCACTTGTATGTGAGAAAGAGTGTGTCTTTAGGCAGCCCCCTCCACCCCTATTTATAGGCCAAGCCGAAGGGTGGCTTCTCCAAGAAGCCAAGGGGATAATACCAAAAGGCCCTCAAGGTGGCTTCTCCAAGAAGCCAAACAAAAAACACTTTCACTATTCATGACGACATTTTTCAGCATCCGTTCGAACTGAAAATATTTATGTGGGCTCAGAACATTTCCAGTACCCACTAAAATAATTTTCAACGCATTCCGAAACAATTTCGGTTTATTGATTTTCATCTGCGAAAAGCAAACAAGAATGCATTTTCACTATTCACGAAGACAAGTTTTCGCGTCCATTAAATCCAAAAATATTTCTGTTGGTCTTAGAATAATTCCAGTAACCACTAAAATGATTTTGGATTCATTCTGAAATAGTTTCAGATTAGTGAATTTCATCTGCGAAAAACAACCAAAGCGGTACCGGCAGCTCCGAAATATTTTCGGCAAATTTGTCTCAGACTCCCTGTCTAGTATTCAACAGATAGATGACCCTTAAGCGTGTGACCCTATAGGTTCAGTGAAGCATAGACATGACCGGAACACTTCCCAATCAATGATCAACATCAGAGCCTTGGACACCCATATTGACCCCTATACCCACCCGAATGAATATTTTCGAGTGAACCTCCAGTTGCCGTGTGCTATTCCTGTTGCTTCGTGATATGTTACAAATACCCGAGGTGAGGCATGTTGGCATCCCCGTGAATCAACAACTTGTCCACTATGCCAGTTACCTCGTTTCGGTATTGTTCTCTTTTCTCATTCCCGTGTTCCAGTATCCCCGTGATCAAATCACAAAGTGTCTGGCCAGACAATGATGGATACCATAACACCGAGAGGGCCCAGAGATATCTCTCCATCGTCGGAGGAGAAAATCCCAATCTTGAGCTATCAAGTTACTTGACATACTTTTGCATGAACCCGTAAGCCGTCGTAATAGCCACCCATTTAGAGATGACGTTTAACAAACCCCAAAGTTCATGAAGCAAGCATGAAGAAACTCGATACTCTCATGGTCTAAGGAATCATGCAAACGTTAACCATCTCTGTGTTATGTACCATTAACTTGAGACGAATGAATCTCATAGCATAACATCAATCCGGGTCGATTCAACACAAATGTTGTCTTAACATTGTGCCCTCAAAATTGCTGGCATAGACATCCCCATGATCAGCAAAACAGAACCATCATGCAACACTTGAGCTAGTCTTAGAGGCTAGACTAAGAATACTTCTTACCATTTATTATTCCACACATGCATATGAGTCTTCCTCCGAGCCTCGTGTTATTGCAGACTTGAGAACCATAGCAGTTATAGCACGAAACATAAACATAATTATGAACTTGGAGATAAATAATTTCATTTATTATTGCCTCTAGGACATATCTTCTACAGGGCTATGTTGCCCACGATGGAGACCTCAACCGCGACCCAGGAAGCCCTGCTGCAGCAGCCGTCCGCCTATAGCCAGAGCCCGCCTGGACCTGACGATGAATGCTCATCAGCGAAGAAGCGCGGGAGCTGAAGCCAGTTGCCGGCCGAGTTATCCGACCAGACGACGAACTCCGACAGCACCTCCGCCGAGTGGAAGCGCGGCCGGGGAGGCAATTTAATATCTGTAACAAGGTATTTACTAGCAAAGTAATATGATAGTAGTGGTAATGGGAGCAAAAGGTAACAGTAGTAAAAGTAATGTTTTTGGTATTTTGTAGTAATGATAACAATAGCAACGGGAAAGTAAATAAACGAAGAACAATATATGGAAAGCTCGTAGGCAATGGATCTGTGATGGAGAATTATGCCGGATGCGGTTCATCATGTAACAGTCATAACCTAGGGTGACACAGAACTAGCTCCAGTTCATTGATATAATGTAGGCATGTATTCCGAACATAGTCATACGTGCTTATCAAAAAGAACTTGCATGACATCTTTTGTCCTACCCTCCCATGGCAGCGGGGTCCTTATGGAAACTAAGGGATATTAAGGCCTCCTTTTAATAGAGTACCGGAACAAAGCATTAACACATAGTGAATACATGAACTCCTCAAACTACGGTCATCACCGGTAAGTATCCCGATTATTGTCACTTCGGGGTTAACGGATCATAACACATAATAGGTGACTATAGACTTGCAAGATAGGATCAAGAACTCTCATATATTGATGAAAACATAATAGGTTCAGATCTGAAATCATGGCACTCGGGCCCTAGTGACAAGCATTAAGCATAGCAAAGTCATAGCAACATCAATCTCAGAACATAGTTGATACTAGGGATCAAACCCTAACAAAACTAACTCGATTACATGATAGATCCCATCCAACCCATCACCGTCCAGCAAGCCTATGATGGAATTACTCACGCACGGCAGTGAGCATCATGAAATTGGTGATGGAGGATGGTTGATGATGATGATGGCGACGGATTCCCCTCTCCGGAGCCCCGAACGGACTCCAGATCAGCCCTCCCGAGAGGTTTTAGGGCTTGGCGGCGGCTCCGTATCATAAAACGCGATGAATTCTTCTCTCTGATTTTTCTCTCCCTGAAACACAATATATGGAGTTGGAGTTGGAGTCGGAGAGGCACCAGGGGGCCCACGAGGTAGGGGGGCGCGCCCTAGGGGGGCAGGCGCGCCCCCACCCTCGTGGACAGGTGGTGGGCCCCCTGGCCTTCATCTGTTGCAGGTATTTTTTATATTTTCCCAAAAGTTTCTCTGTGAAATTTCAGGTCATTCCGAGAACGTTTGTTTCTGCACATAAATAACACCATGGTAATTCTGATGAAAACAGCGTCAGTCCGGGTTAGTTCCATTCAAATCATGCATGTTAGAGTCCAAAACAAGGGCAAAAGTGTTTGGAAAAGTAGATACGATGGAGACGTATCAACTCCCCCAAGCTTAAACCTTTGCTTGTCCTCAAGCAATTCAGTTGACAAACTGAAAGTGATAAAGAAAAACTTTTACAAACTATGTTTGCTCTTGTTGTTGTAAATATGTAAAGCCAGCATTCAAGTTTTCAGCAAAGATTATAACTAACCACATTCGCAATAACGCTTAGGTCTCAAGTTTACTCATATCAATGGCATAATCAACTAGCGAGCAATAATAATAAATCTCGGATGACAACACTTTCTCAAAACAATCATAATATGATATAACAAGGTGGTATCTCGCTAGCCCTTTCTGAGACCGCAAAACATAAATGTAGTGCACCTTTAAAGACTAAGGACTGACTAGACATTGTAATTCATGGTAAAAGAGATCCAGTCGAGTCATACTCAATGTAAACTAACAGTAATGAATGCAAATGACAGTGGTGCTCTCCAACTGGTGCTTTTTAATAAGAGGATGATGACTCAGCATAAAAGTAAATAGATAGGCCCTTCGCAGAGGGAAGCAGGGATTTGTAGAGGTGCCAGAGCTCGGTTTTGAAACAAAGGTGAATAATATTTTGAGCGGTATACTTTCATTGTCAACATAACAACCAAGAGATGGCGATATCTTCCATGCTACATACATTATAGGCGGTTCCCAAACAGAATGGTAAAGTTTATACTCCCCCTTCCACCAACAAGCATCAATCCCTGGCTTGCTCGAAACAACGAGTGCCTCTAACTAACAAGAGTCCCAGGGGGAGTTTTGTTTGCAATTATTTTGATTTAGTTTGCATAAAGCATGGGACTGGGCATCCCGGTGACCAGCCATTTATCTCGTGAGTGAGGAGCGGAGTCCCCTCCTCTTGAGAATAACCCGCCTAACATGGAAGATACAGATAGCCCTAGTTCATACATGAGCTATTCGAGCATACAAAATATGATATTTATTTGAAGGTTTAGAGTTTGGCACATACAAATTTACTTGGAACGACAGGTAGATACCGTATATAGGTAGGTATAGTGGACTCATGTGGAATAACTTTGGGGTTTAAGGGATTGGATGCACAAGCAGTATTCCTGCTTAGTACAGGTGAAGGCTAGAAAAAGACTAGGAAGCGACCAGCTAGAGAGCGGCAACAGTCATGAACATGCATTAAAATTAATCAACACCGAATACAAGCATGAGTAGGATATAATCCACCATGAACATAAATATCGTGCACGCTATGTTGATTTTGTTTCAACTACATGTGTGAACATGCGCCAAGTCAAGTCACTTAAATCATTCAGAGGAGGATACCACCCTATCATACCACATCACAACCATTTTAATAGCATGTTGGCACGCAAGGTAAACCATTATAAGCTCCTAGCTAATCAAGCATGACACAAGAAACTATGATCTCTAGTTGTCATTGCAAACATGTTTATTCATAATAGGCTGAATCAGGAACGATGAACTAATCATATTTACAAAAACAAAAGAGGTCGAGTTCATACCAGCTTTTCTCATCTCAGTCAGTCCATCATATATCGTCATAATTGCCCTTCACTTGCACGACAGAACGATGTGAATAATAATAATAGTGCGCGTGCATTGGACTAAGCTGGAATCTGCAAGCATTCAATAAACAGGAGTAGACAAGGCAATATGGGCTCTTTGTGAGATCAACAATAATGCATATAAGAACCACTTTAACAATTTAATCATGGTCTTCTCCTATCGACCCCCAAAGGAAAGAAAAGAAATAAAACTATTTACATGGGAGAGCTCCCAACAAGTAAGAAGAAGAACATGAAATCTTTTTGGGTTTTCTTTTTAATTACTACTACAAGCATGGAAATTAAACTAACTAAAAGCTACTACTAATTTTTTTTAGTTTTTTCTTAAGGTTTATTAAACACACAAGAAGAAAGCATAAAAAGGAAAATAAACTAGCATGGATGATACAATGAAAAAGTATGAGCACCGACATCTAGCAATGAGTGTGTGAACATAAATGTAATGTCGGTGGGAAATAGGTACTCCCCCAAGCTTAGGCTTTTGGCCTAAGTTGGTCTATGGCCACGGCTGGCCTAGCGGATATCCATAATAGTAGCTGGGGTCGTACTGCGATGCAGCAACTATCGCCTGCTGAGCTGCAGCATGGCGACGAGCGGCCTCCGCTCTCCTCTCGTACTCATCTGCCTCCTCTCTGGTAATAGTATATCTTCCTTTTTCCTGATGATCAAAGAAGGAAGGAGTAGGGAGAGTAATATGGATAGCACAGCGTCTGTCAAAGATTAGTCGATACTGGAGAGGTGATTCATTCCTCTCGACAAACTGGTGGTGAACCATAGCATTAAAGTCTAGGTAAGCAGGAGGTAATTCAATATCATCTTCACGTATGGCTATACCAAGAAAATTAGCTATGTGGGTTGCATAAATTCCTCCAAAGAAATCTTCATTAAATCTATTAAGATGCAACCTACGTGCAACAATGGCTCCCAAATTATAAGATTTATCTCCTAACACAGCACTCCTAAGAATAGTGAGGTCAGGGACACACATGTGACATGCCTCATCTTTACCATTAATGCATCTACCTATGAAGAGAGCAAAATAATGTATAGCAGGAAAGTGAATGCTCCCTATAGTGGCTTGTGTTATATCTCTAGATTCTCCCACAGTTATACTAGCAAGAAAATCTCTAAATTCAGATTTGCGAGGATCCCTTATACTACCCCATTGTGGAAGTTTGCAAGCAGTGGTAAAGTCCTCTAAATCCATAGTATAAGAATTTTCATAAAGATCAAACAGGACAGTTGGAGAATTACGTGAAGTTGAAAATTCAAACCTCCTCACAAAGGTACTGGTGAGGTTGTGATACTGACTGCACTTCTCTTCCTCGAAGCTCACAAGATCGGCGTTACACAAATATGCATTGAATTCTTCTTTAATTCCCGCTCGATCCATAAAATTTTCGGAAGGCCACTCATAAGGACGCACTGGAGCGTCTCTTGGTGGCTCTTCATCAGCATCACGCATTGCAAGCCTGGGTCCTTGCTTCCTTGAGGAACCACCTTGGGACATTTTCCTAAGCATTTTTCTTCCTCTGAAAAATTCTGAATTTTTTTAGTAACTTCAAAATAAAAGTAAACCAAACTCAATAATATTGATAGCAACTACTCCTACAAGTGCCTAGGGCCTATATCATGCATCAAAATTACTTTTGACCATATAAATTTGACATGCAAGCTCAAGAACAGGGTCACCTAAGCAGCAAAAATTTGCAATGAATAAAGCACTAGAACAAAAACTAATTGGGCCAAAGGAGGAGTCACATACCAAGGAACAATCTCCCCAAGCAGTTTTGTGAGAGGTGCTTTGAGCAAGGAGATCAAAAATGGCAGCAAAACGAGCTTGGACTCGGGGTTGAGCTGGTTATTCGTGTTTGGGGGAGGAAGAAGAAGTGTGTGGGTGAAAGAATAAGTGGAGGAGGGCCACCATGGGCCCACGAGGCAGGGGGTGTGCCCAGGGGGTAGGGCGCGCCCTCCACCCTCGTGGGCAGGTTGTGCCTTCTAGTTTCATCCATCTCATGATCATCAAAAGGAATCCACTAACAAGGTTGATCAAGTCTTGTTAACGAACTCATTCCGAATAACATGGAACCAGAGAAATTTCGAATAACACTATGTTACCTCAATGGGGATATGCACATCCCCAATAATAGTAATATCATATTTCTTCTTGATAGTAGGAAGAGGAAATTCAAAACCTCCAAATATAATCGATGGAATTTTTCCAATAGAGTTGATACTATGAACTTGAGGTTGTTTCCTCGGAAAGTGTACCGTATGCTCATTACCATTAACATGAAAAGTGACATTGCCTTTAGTGCAATCAATAACAGCCCCTGCAGTATTCAAAAAGGGTCTTCCAAGAATAATAGACATACTATCATCCTCAGGAATATCAAGAATAACAAAGTCCGTTAAAATAGTAACGTTTGCAACGACAACAGGCACATCCTCACAAATACCGACAGGTATAGCAGTTGATTTATCAGCCATTTGCAAAGATATTTCAGTAGGTGTCAACTTATTCAAATCAAGTCTACGATATAAAGAGAGAGGCATAACACTAACACCGGCTCCAAAATCACATAAAGCAGTTTTAACATAGTTTCTTTTAATAGAGCATGGTATAGTGGGTACTCCTGGATCTCCAAGTTTCTTTGGAATTCCACCCTTAAAAGTATAATTATCTAGCATGGTGGAAATTTCAGCTTCCGGTATCTTTCTTTTATTTGTAACAATATCTTTCATGTACTTAGCATAAGGATTCATTTTGAGCATATCAGTTAATCGCATACACAAAAAGATAGGTCTAATCATTTCAGCAAAGCGCTCAAAATCCTCATCATCCTTTTTCTTGGATGGTTTGGGAGGAAAAGGCATGGGTTTCTGAACCCATGGTTCTCTTTCTTTACCATGTTTCCTAGCAACAAAGTCTTTCTTATCATAACGTTGATTCTTTGATTGTGGGTTATCAAGATCAACAACATGCTCAATTTCTACATCATTATCATTGCTAGGTTGAGCATCATCATGAACATTATCATTAACATTATTACTAGTTTCAGGTTCATTACCAGATAGAGTTTCAGCATCAGAAATATCATTTGGATTCTCAGGTGTTTCAGTAACAGGTTCACTAGAAGCATGCAAAGTCCTATCATTTTTCTTTTTCTTCCTTTTAGAAGGACTAGGTGCATCTATATTATTTCTCTGAGAATCTTGCTCAATTCTCTTAGGGTGGCCTTCAGGATACAAAGGTTCCTGAGTCATTCTACCACCTCTAGTCATAACTCTAACAGCATTATCATTATCCTTATTATTCAATTCACTGAGAAAATCATTTTGAGATTTAAGTACTTGTTCTACTTGAGTGGTAACCATAGAAGCATGTTTACTAATAAGTTTAAGTTAACCTTTGACATTGGCCATATAATCACCCAAGTGTTGAAGCATATTTGAATTGTATTTCAATTGTCTACCAAAATAAGCATTAAAATCTTCTTGCTTAACCATAAATTTATCAAACTCATCTAAGCATGGGCTAGCAAACTTAGTAAATGGGATTATAGCTTTATCATATCTATAGAGAGAATTTACCTTTACTACCTGTGTCGGGTTATCAAGACCATGAGTTTCTTCAATAGGTAAAGGATTAAGATCATATGTTTCTTCAACAGGCGGTAAATTAAGACCATGTATTTCTTCAATAGGAGGTAAATTCTTAACATCTTCAGCTTTAATACCTTTTTCTTTCATAGATTTCTTTGCCTCTTGCATATCTTCAGGACTGCGAAATAGAATACCCCTCTTCTTCGGAGTTGGTTTAGGAATAGGCTCAGGAATTGGCTCCGGAGGTGTCCAATTATTTCCATTTAGCTAACAACTCAGCTGCTAACACAGATAGGTGAAGTAGCAAAAGCAGGGTCAGGTTTCATCCTAGCATTTAGAGATCGATTGTTCCATTTAGCTAATAACCTCTTAAGTTCATATCTATATTTGCAAGCTAAAATAGCTAAAGAAGCTTCTTGATGAAAAACATAACCCTCAGGAATAACAAGTGATTCTTCATCATCACTTTCATCGGTATTATCATATTCAATATTTTCAATCTCTCTAGCCCTAGCAAGTTGTTCATCAAGAAAATCACCAAGTGGCACAGTAGTATCAAGCATAGAAGTAGTTTCATCATAAGTATCATGCATAGCAGAAGTAGCATCATCAATAACATGCGACATATTAGAACGAATAGCAGAAGTAGTTTTAGGTGTCGCAAGCTTACTCAAAACAGAAGTTGAATCAAGTGCAGAGCTAGATGGAAGTTCCTTACCTCCCCTCGTAGTTGAGGGATAGATCTTGGTTTTTCGATCTCTCAAGTTCTTCATAATGATAAGCAGATATAAATCCCAAGTGACTCAAAGAATAGAGCTATGCTCCCCGGCAATGGATCCAGAAAATAGTCTTGATAACCCACAAGTATAGGGGATCGCAACAGTTTTCGAGGGTAAAGTATTCAACCCAAATTTATTGATTCGACACAAGGGGAGCCAAAGAATACTCTCAAGTATTAGCAGCTGAGTTGTCAATTCAACCACACCTGGAAACTAAATATCTGCAGCAAGGTATTTAGTAGCAAAGTAATATGATAGTAGTGGTAACGGTAGCAAAAGGTAACAGTAGTAAAAGTAATGTTTTTGGTATTTTGTAGTAATGATAGCAATGGCAACAGGAAAGTAAATAAGCGAAGAACAATATATGGAAAGCTCGTAGGCAATGGATCAGTGATGGAGAATTATGCCGGATGCGGTTCATCATGTAACAGTCATAACCTAGGGTGACACAGAACTAGCTCCAGTTCATTGATATAATGTAGGCATGTATTCCGAACATAGTCATACGTGCTTATGGAAAAGAACTTGCATGACATCTTTTGTCCTACCCTCCCGTGGCAGCGGGGTCCTTACGAAAACTAAGGGATATTAAGGCCTCCTTTTAATAGAGTACCGGAACAAAGCATTAACACATAGTGAATACATGAACTCCTCAAACTACGGTCATCACCGGTAAGTATCCCGATTATTGTCACTTCGGGGTTAACGGATCATAACACATAATAGGTGACTATAGACTTGCAAGATAGGATCAAGAACTCTCATATATTGATGAAAACATAATAGGTTCAGATCTGAAATCATGGCACTCGGGCCCTAGTGACAAGCATTAAGCATAGCAAAGTCATAGCAACATCAATCTCAGAACATAGTGGATACTAGGGATCAAACCCTAACAAAACTAACTCGATTACATGATAGTTCCCATCCAACCCATCACCGTCCAGCAAGCCTATGATGGAATTACTCACGCACGGCGGTGAGCATCATGAAATTGGTGATGGAGGATGGTTGATGATGACGATGGCGACGGATTCCCCTCTCCGGAGCCCCGAACGGACTCCAGATCAGCCTCCCGAGAGGTTTTAGGGCTTGGTGGCGGCTCTGTATCGTAAAACGCGATGAATTCTTCTCTTCAATTTTTTTCTCCCCGAAACACAATATATGGAGTTGGAGTCGGAGAGGCACCAGGGGGCCCACGAGGTAGGGGGGCGCGCCCTAGGGGGGCAGGCGCGCCCCCACCCTCATGGACAGGTGGTGGGCCCCCTCGCCTTCATCTATTGCAGGTATTTTTTATATTTTCTAAAAAGTTGCTCCATGAAATTTCAGGTCATTCCGAGAACGTTTGTTTATGCACATAATTGACACCATGGTAATTCTGCTGAAAACAACATCAGTCCGGGTTAGTTCCATTCAAATCATGCAAGTTAGAGTCCAAAACAAGGGCAAAAGTGTTTGGAAAAGTAGATACGGCGGAGACATATCAGCCGCGTCCATGCTTGGGCACCAGAGAGCCGGGCCCTTCGCGAGGGGACTTCCTCTTCTCCGCGGCGGAGAACCTCTTCAACGGCGCCATTGTGTCACAACTGGCGATGGAGCAAAGGGGGAGAAACGAGCAGAATGGGAAGAGATGGGCGACAGGGGCTCTGCCCCCTCCCCATTTATAGCAGAAGAAGGCCAACCAGCGCCCCCCATGATCACAGGTAGTGATAGTTTTTCCTTGCATGCAGCAGGGACTCATCAAGTCGGGCAGTTGCCGAGGCAACATGGGGAAGCGGAGACGCCAACGTCCAATCAGCCGCCACGCGTCGACCAAGGCCGCAGGCTATTGCGGCCCGCGGCGCTCCGCACTTGCCCCTTGGTTTCGCCTCGAAGCCAAGTCCGAGTGCATCTTGGGCCCAGGGGCTACTGTCGGTGTTCTGGGAACGGGGGTCCCCAGACTTGCCTGCCTGCGGCCCATGGCGTGGCTCTGCAAGTGGGCCCGTATGGCCCATCTTCACCAACAAGCATTCAAGACCCTCGCGAGGGGCCAAGCCTCACGAGGCGGACGACACAAGACCTCCTCAGGAGCGGCCTCACCGGGCTAGCTCGCGCGGGGCAGAGAGATCAAGGCAAGGCAAACCTCGCGAGGTTCCAATGACGTGAGCTATGACAATCGAGACCAGGCGGGCGCCAGGCGGGTGCTAGTGCACACAGTGTCCTTGTTTCCTCTTTGGTGCTAAGGAGGCAAGCGCAGACGAAGAGTACCGAGGCATCAAGCAAAGGTTTCCATATCGGTTCAACGAGACCAAGACCAGCAGGACGGCAAGACGGAGGTCACCGTGGAGCCCAAGGCGGCGTCACCACCAGAGCCTTTGGCAGGCGAAGACTGCTTTTGTCAGGATAACTTGTACTAGCTGTCCCCTTTCAAATTGGCCGTTGTTGGCTCCCTTCCCGCTCAATATTTGGGGAGAGGACCAGGGCCTCTATAAATAGGATTAGCCACCACAGTAGGAGGGGGGAGAACCTCAGCCATCTCAACTTGGACTAGATCCAACCTATCCTCACATCCACCAAGCACAAGAACACCTCTCCTCAGGAGATTGTTCTTCCCCTTGTACTGTTCATCCTCAGCCCGAGAGGCAATACACCACACCACACTGGAGTAGGGTATTACACCACAACGGTGGCCCGAACCAGTATAAATCTTGTATCTCTTGTGTTGCGAGTTCGTCGAGATAGCCTTTGAGATTGCGAAGTGCTTGAGGGCGTGATCAGTGAGGGAGAGATGTTCGCGCGCACCCCAGTGTTCGAACCTTAAGGGTTTTGCCGGAACCCAAGATCCGACAGGTTCTGCTATTGGTTATTGTCCAGAGAAGTGTCTCAGTCATGTCTACATAGTTCCTGAACCCGTAGGGTCCGCACGCTTAAAGTTCATTGACGATATAGTATTATATGGGTTATGTATGTTGGTGACCGAATGTTGTTCGGAGTCCCGGATGAGATCACGGACATGACGAGGAACTCCGGAATGGTCCGTAGATAAAGATTGATATATGGGATAATAGTGTTTGGTCTTCGGAAGGGTTCCGGAATTCACTGGAAGGGGTTCCGGATGTTTCCTGAAATGTTTGAGTACGAGAACACTTTATTTGGGCCAAAGGGGAAAGCCCACAAGGTTTTTGGAAAGCGCAAAAGGAAGTTTTGCGGAGTCCAGGGGCCAGATGCCAGGGTCCCTGGCGTCTGGGTCCAGACGCCGGGAACCCTGGCGACTGGCCCTGGAGTCCGAGAAGGACTCTTGCCTTTCGGGTGAAACCGACTTTGTGGAGGATTTTACTCCAAGTTTCGACCCCAAGTCTCAACATATAAATAGAGGGGTAGGGATAGCACCCAAGACACATCAAGTAACACCAAGCCGTGTGCCGGCAACCCCGTCCCCTCTAGTTTATCCTCTGTCATAGTTTTCGTAGTGCTTAGGCAAAGGTATGATGCAGACGTTATGAACGTTTGACAAGCTCGATATGATGACTACTTGATAGTTTAGTGCACCATGCTTTACGGCTTAGAACTGGGATTTCAAAAACGTTTTGAATGCCACGGAGCATCTGAGATGTTCCAAGACCTGAAATTGGTATTTCAGACTCATGCTCGTGTCAAGAGGTGTAAGACCTCTGACAAAGTACTTTGCCTACAAGATGGAGGAGTATAGCTCAACTAGTGAGCATGTGCTGAGAATGTCTGGGTACTACAATCACTTGAATCAAGTGGGAGTTAATCTTTCAGATAAGATAGTGAGTGACAGAGTTCTCTAGTCACTATCACCAAGTTACTGGAACTTTGTGATGAACTATAATATGCAAGGGATAAGAAAAACGATTCCCGAGCTCTTCGCGATGCTGAAATCAGCGAAGGTAGAAATCAAGAAGGAGCATCAAGTGTTGGTGGTTAACAAGACCACTAGTTTCTAGAAAAAGGGCAAAGGGAAGAAGGGGAACTTCAAGAAGAACGACAAGCAAGTTGCCGCTCAAGTGAAGAAGCCCAAGTTTGGACCTAAGCCTGAAACTGAGTGCTTCTACTGCAAAGGAAATTGTCACTGGAAGCAGAACTGCCCCAAATACTTGGCGGATAAGAAGGATGGCAAAGTGAACAAAAGTATATATAATATACATGTTATTGATGTGTACTTTACTAGTGTTCATAGTAGCCCCTGGGTATTTGATACTGGTTCAGTTGCTATGATTAGTAACTTGAAACAGGAGTTATAAAATGAACAGAGACTAGTTGAGGGCAAGGTGACGATGTGTGTTGGAAGTGATTCCAAGGTTGATAAGATCACCATCGCACACTCCCTTTACCTTTGGGATTAGTGTTGAACCTAAAATAAATATTATGTGTTTACATTGAGCATAATATGATTGGATCATGTTTATTGCAATACGGTTATTCATTTAATTCAAAGAATAATTGTTATTCTGTTTACATGAATAAAACCTTCTGTGGTCATACACCCAAGGTGAATGGTTTATTGAATCTCGATTGTAGTGATACACATATTCATAATATTGAAGCCAAAAGATGCAAGGTTAATAATGATAGTGCAACTTATTTGTGGCACTGCCGTTTAGGTCATATTGGTGTAAAGCGCATGAAGAAACTCCATGCTGGTGGGCTTTTGGAATCACTTGATGCTTGTGAACCACGCCTTATGGGCAAGATGACTAAGACTCCGTTCTCCGGAACAATGGAGCGAGCCACTGACTTATTGGAAATAATACATATCGATGTATGCGGTCCGATGAGTGTTGATGCTCGTGGCGGGTATCGTTATTTTCTGAACTTCATAGATGATATGAGCAGATATGCGTATATCTACTTAATGAAACACAAGTCTAAAACATTTGAAAGGTTCAAAGAATTTCAGAGTGAAGTTGAGAATCATCGTAACAAGAACATAAAGTTTCTACGATCTGATCTCGGAGGCGAATATTTGAGTTAAGGGTTCGGCCTTCATTTGAAACAATGTGGAATAGTTTCGCAACTCACGCCACCTGGAACACCACAGTGTAATGGTGTCCGAACGGCGTCACCGCACTTTATTAGATATGGTGCGATCTATGATGTCTCTTACCGATTTATCACTATCGTTTTGGGGTTATGCATTAGAGACAGCTGCAATCACATTAAATAGGGCACCATCTAAATCCGTTGAGACGACACCATATGAACTGTGGTTTAGCAAGAAACCTAAGCTGTCGTTTCTTAAAGTTTGGGGCTGTGATGCTTATGTGAAAAAGTTTCAATTTGATAAGCTCAAATACAAATCGGAGAAATGCATCTTCATAGGATACCCAAAGGAAACTGTTGAGTACACCTTCTATCACAGATTCGAATGCAAGATATTCGTTACTAAGAATGGATCCTTTCTAGAGAAGAAGTTTCTCTTGAAAGAAGTGAGTGGGAGGAATGTAGAACTTGATGAAGTAACTGTACCTTCTCCCGAATTGGAAAGTAGTTCATCACAGAAATCAGTTCCAGTGATTCCTACACCAATTAGTGAGGAAGCTAATGATGATGATCATGAAACTTCAGATCAAGTTACTACCGAACCTCGTAGGTCAACCAGAGTATGGTCCGCACCAGAGTGGTACGGTAATCCTTTCTGGAAGTCATGTTACTAGACCATGACGAACCTACGAACTATGAGGAAGCGATGATGAGCCCAGATTCCACGAAATGGTTTGAGGCCATGAAATCTGAGATGGGATCCATGTATGAGAACACAGTATGGACTTTTATTGACTTTCCCGATGATTGGAGAGCCAATGAGAATAAATGGATCTTCAAGAGGAAGATGAATGCTAAAAGTAGTGTTACTATCTACAAAGCTCTAATTGTCTCAAGAAGTTTTCGACAAGTTCAAGGTGTTGACTACGATAAGATTTTATCACTCGTAGCAGTGCTTAAGTCTGTCTGAATCATGTTAGAAATTGCCACATTTTATGAAATCTGGCAAAAGGATGTAAAAACTACATTCCTTAATGTATTTCTTAAAGAAGAGTTGTATATGATGCAACAAGAAGGTTTTGTAAATCCTAAAGGTGCTAACAAAGTGTGCAAACTCCAGTGATCCATCTATGGACTGGTGCAAGCATCTCAGAGTTGGAATATATGCTTTGATAAGGTGATTAAAGCATATAGTTTTATGCAGACTTGCGGTGAAGCCTGTATTTACAAGAAAGTGAGTGGGAGCACTACAACCTTTCTGATAAGTATATGTGAATGACATATTGTTGATCGGAAATGATGTAGAATTTTCTGGAAAGCATAAAGGAGTTTTTGAAAGGAGTTTTTCAAAGAAATACCTCGGTGAAGCTGCTTACATATTGAGCATCAAGATCTATAGAGATAGATCAAGACGCTTGATAAGTTTTTTCAGTGAGTACATACCTTGACAAGATTTTGAAGTAGTTCAAAATGAAACAGTCAAAGAAGGAGTTCTTGCCTATGTTGCAAGGTGTGAAGTTGAGTAAAGACTCAAAACCCGACCACGGTAGAAAATAGAAAGAGAACGAAAAGTCATTCCCTATGCCTCAGTGTCGGCGTTCTTGGAACGAGGGTCCCCAGACTTGCCTGCCTGCGGCCCACGACGTGGCTGGGCTCGCAGGTCTGTGCGGCCCATCTCCATCAATGAGGTATTCAAGACCCTCGCGAGGGGCCAAGCCTCGTGAGGCGGACGACACAAGACCTCCCCAGGAGCGGCCTCGCCAGGCAGGCTCACGAGGTCCGGAGAGATCAAGGCAAGGCAAACCTCGTGAGCTCCTCGTGACGTGAGCCATGACGATCGAGACCAGGCGAGCGCCAGGCGGGCGCTAGCATGCGCAGTGTACTTGCTTCCTCTTCGGTGCCAAGGGGGCAAGCACAGGCGCGAAGTACTGAGGCATCAAGCAAAGGTTTCCATATTGGTGCAACGAGACCAAGAACAGAAGGACGACAAGACTGAGGTCACCATGGAGCCCAGGACGACGTCACCACCAGAACCTTTTGCAGGCGAAGACCACCTTTTGTCAGGATAGCTTGTACTAGCTGTCCCCTTTCAAATTGGCCGTTGTTGGCTCCCTTCCCACTCAATATTTGGGGAGAGGACCAGGGCCTCTATAAATAGGACTAGCCACCACCATAGGCGGGGACGGATCATCAAGATCATCCCCAACCACACAAGTGCACCAAGCACAAGAACACCTCGACCTCAGGAGGCTGTTCTTCCCCTTGTACTGTTCATCATCAGCCCAAGAGGCAATCCACCACCACCACACTAGAGTAGGGTATTACACCACAACGTTGGCCCGAACCAGTATAAATCTTGTGTCTTTGTGTTGCAAGTTCGTCGAGTTCATTCACGAGATCATAGCGAGCTAGGGCGTGGATCGATAGGGAGAAAACCTTCGCGCGCACCCGAGTGTTCGAACCTCGAGGGTTTGCCGTAACCCGTGATCCGACATTTGGCGCGCCAGGTAGGGGTGTGCCGTAGCTTCTCTTCCGTCGATCTGCGCTCCGTCGCCACCGCGCTTCGCACACATGGCGGGCGCCCTACCACCGACTCCGACGGCCAGCATCGACGACGGGGCCAGAGGGCTCCGAGCCCTGGCCCCCGCCCTGCGGCGGGTGCGGTGGCCACCCAAGTTCAAGCCGGAGATGCCGCCGCGCTACGAACGGCGCAGCGGACCCATCAACTTTCCTGCTGGCATACGATGAGGCCGTCCTCGAGGCCGGGGGTGATGACATGGTCATGGCCAACTGGCTTCCCATGGCCCTCGCCGGTGAGCCGCGTGCCTGGCTGCTCAACCTTCCTGGATCCACGGTGGCGTCTTGGGAGGAGTTGCACGACCTCTTCTCTATGCGCTACGCGGCACCGGTGCACCACGCGGTCGCGGCCCTGCTAGGCGGCTCACAGGCGTCGCCTTCAGATCGCCACATCAAGCCGTTCTTCCGCCAGATTGGTGCCACTTCCAAGCGCTCGGGGGCTCCGCTGGGCTGGGCTACGCCCGAGGCCGACCTCACCTTCAGCTCACAAGACCACCCCGTCACCACCACCGGCTCGGGCATGCTTCCGATGCTCTGCACGCCCACCATCTGCAACGTGGCCGTCACCAAGACCCTCATCGATGGCGGCGCTGGCCTCAACTTGCTCTCCATGGAAGCCTTCAGCCTTCTTCACGTGCCGCTCGAGCGGCTCAGCCTTAGCAAGCCTTTCTCAGGAGTTGGTGGCGGCACTGCCTGCTCCCTAGGGAAGATCCGCCTTCTTGTCACCTTCGGCACGCGCGACAACTACCGCACCAAGCTGGTCGACTTCAACATCGCCCGCATCGGCCTCCTGTACAATGCCATCCGCGGGTACCCAGCTTTGGCCCAGTTCATGGCGGCGACTCATCCAACCTACAACCTCATGAAGATGCCAGTTAGCAAGGGTGTCCTCACCGTCAAGGGGGACACCAAGGAGGCCGTGACGACGCTCAAACTTGCCTTCAGGACCGCTACGGCGGCGCAGCCCGTAGGCGTCGGTGCCCCCGAGGCCAAGGAGGCCACGCCAACCAAGAAGAAGCAGTTGTTCACCCAAGACAAGGAAGAAACCAAGCAGGTGCCGGTCGACGAGGACGGATCCTCAGGAGCCACCTTCACCATAGGTGCCGGCCTCAACCCCAGCCAAGAGGAAGCATTGGTGAAGTTCTTGCCCGTGAACGAGGATATATTCGCATGGGAGCCCAATCAGCTGGTGGGGGTCCCGAGAGAGGTGATTCAGCACCACTTAAGGGTATGCCCCAATGTGCGCCCTATGAAGCAGCGAGCAAGGCGGCAGTCCTCGGAGAAGCAGGCCTTCATCATCCAAGAGACCCGCAAGTTGGAGGCGGCAGGTGCCATTCGTGAGGTTAGGTACCCCGAATGGCTGGCGAACCCCGTCGTGGTGCCGAAGAAAGGCGGGAAGGAGCGAATGTGCGTCGACTTCACCAACCTCAACAAGGCGTGCCCTCAAGATCCGTTTCCTCTCCCGCGCATCGACGAGATCATTGACTCCACCGCCGAGTGCGACCTACTGTGCTTCCTGGATGCGTTCTCAGGGTATTACCAAATCAAGATGGCGGTGGAAGATGTAGAGAAGACAGCCTTCCTGACCCCGTGTGGGGTGTACTGCTACACCTGTATGCCTTTCGGACTGCGCAACGCGGGTGCGACCTTTCAGCGGCTGATGCACATAGCTTTAGGGTGGCAGCTCGGGAGGAACACAGAGGCCTACGTCGACGACATTGTGGTGAAATCTCGGGAGGCGAGAACCTTGATCCAAGACCTGGAGGAGACCTTCGAAAGCCTGTGGCAGGTGAACTTGCGGCTTAACCCGGAAAAGTGTGAGTTCAGTGTCCCTTCCGGCAAGCTGCTAGGGTTCCTTGTGTCACACAGAGGGATCAAGGCAAACCCGAAGAAGATCAAGGCGATTGAGGGCATGAGCCCACCGCAGACCCTCAAGGAAATGCAGAAGCTGGCTGGTCGGGTGACTGCGTTGGGGCGCTTAATCTCCAAGCTGGGAGAGCACGCCTTACCCTTCTTCAAGATGATGAAGAAGAAGGGCCCGTTCGAGTGGACTCCGGAGGCCGACCGAGCCTTCCAAGACCTCAAGAGATACCTGACCAGCCCTCCGGTGATGGTGGCGCCACGGCCTCTCGAGCCTCTGGTACTTTATCTTGCCGCCACCCCATACTTCGCCAGCGCTGCGCTAGTGGCGGTTCAGGAGGAGCATCGGGCCAAGAGCGCGCAACGCCAAGCTACGTCGCCAGCTGAGATGACGCAAGAAGGCGCAGCAAGAGCCATAGCGGCAGCAACATAAGACCAAGCTTGGCAGGACGACGCCGTAGAGATTCTCGCAAGCGATCGGGCGCCATGGGTCCCACCACCTCAGGAGGCACCCCAGTTTTCACAAGACGCAGGCCTCACCAATACGGCGGTCCTTGTCGAGCACCCGGTGTATTCCGTTAGCACGGTGTTGAGGGACGCGAGGGCACGATATCCCATGCCTCAGAAGCTCCTTCTCGCGCTCCTGGTGGCCTCACGCAAGTTGCGGCACCACTTCCAGGGCCACTGAGGGAGTCCTGGATTAGGGGGTCTCTGGACAGCCGGACTATATCCTTTGGCCGGACTGTTGGACTATGAAGATACAAGATTGAAGACTTCGTCCCGTGTCCGGATGGGACTCTCCTTGGCGTGGAAGGCAAGCTTGGCAATACGGATATGTAGATCTTCTTCCTTGTAACTGACTCTATGTAACCCTAGCGCCCTCCGATGTCTATATAAACCAGAGGGTTTAGTCCATAGGACAAGAACAATCATACCATAGGCTAGCTTCTAGGGTTTAGCCTCTACGATCTCGTGGTAGATCAACTCTTGTAATACTCACATCATCAAGATCAATCAAGCAGGACATAGGGTATTGCCTCCATCGAGAGGGCCCGAACCTGGGTAAACATCGTGTCCCTCGCCTCCTGTTACCATCCGCCTTAGACGCACAGTTCGGGACCCCCTACCCGAGATCCGCCGCTTTTGACACCGACATTGGCGCTTTCATTGAGAGTTCCACTGTGTCGTCATGATAAGGAGGGATGGCTCGTCTTATTGTCAAGAACAACATCACCTCTGGGGGAGCCCTGGCTGTAGGCCAAACTCTCCGACTAGGCGGCTTCGTCATGACCGCCCGCTCAGCCACTGCGCCGATGATGACTTCTCGGGTCATCAAAAATAGCCTCCACATCGGCTCAAAATTCACCGAGCAGATGGATCCAATGGAGCTCTCCTCTTTGAATGAGCTCTTGGATCGCATCGCCGCTCTGGGAGTCGCTACGGACTATGATCGGATTGGGCTTAAACCTGACCAAAGGGAGATTAACTCTTCGCCGGTCACCCATCAGATAGCGGTGGTGGAGGAGCAATGTGGCGATTCTCCCTCTATCCTGAGGACGAACAATGTCTGGATTCCCGAGCTCTCCGAGCCGGATACCCGCCCACGGGAGGACATCGCCCTAACCCTGAACCTAGAATCAGGCTGCATGCCGAACCTGCGGGGCAACATCCCGGAGCCCGAACTTCCAAGATCGGAAACTCCCCCGCCCCGGGGTCTCAGATTGGGTCAAGGTCTGGACTTAAATCCACCCACCCACCTAGATATAAATGATCTTTCCCACATTAGGCAAGAGCCCCAAGAGACAGTACATCACCATTGGGCCAGATTCCTCCTTGTAATGAACAAGGTCAAGGACTGTCGCAAGGAAGACACAATTTTGTTCTTTTGCAACAATTGCACGGACAAGGGAATCCTCAACGCCATAAGTCGCCGTGACATAGCACACTTCGCTGACTTGGCGGCCATAGTACGGAAGTACTGTGCGATGGAAAGCGCTTGGAAAATCCAAACAAAATTTTGGGATAATCCGGCTCTGACAAAACCCCCAGTCCGAACTAAAAGGGTGCACTCTCATAAGTCGCCCGACTCAATTACAAAGAAGCAAAATCCCACTACAGGGCGTGGAACCGTATTGGAGGGATGGCTTAACGGGCCCTGCAAAATTCATAGTACAGCGGATACCATAACCAACACACAACCTTAGAGCATGTTGGGTACTCTGGTAGGTGGCCAAGAGCGGTGAGTTCTCCTCATTCAAAACACCGCAGAGCACCATCCCGTGGATAACAATACATTATTGACAGGCTTCGAGACCTCCGCCTCAAATAATAGGTGTAAGTGAGCACTCCGCAGCCTTGCCGAAGTCTGCCACGTGGCAGCAATAAATCCATGGAGCAACACGGCTATCACCTTCAATGCCAGTGACGAACCTAAATTCCGAACAGCCCGAGCACCAGCCGCCTTGGTCCTTAGTCCAATTGTGGACGACTTTCGGCTTACTGAAGTGCTCATGGACGGCGACAGCGGATTAAACCTCATTTATGAGGAGACTCTTCAAAAAATGGAAATAGACAGAAACCATATTGAGCAAAGCAGCACGACCTTCCGAGGAATCATCCCCAGTCGGGAGGCACGTTGGGCTGGGAAAATCACACTAGATGTGGTATTCGGCACTCTGGAGAATTACAGGTCCGAAGAAATTACATTCTAAGTGGCCCCGTTCAGTAGTGGATACCATGCCCTTCTAGGGCGGGAGGCATTCATGATCTTCCAAGCCATACCCCATTACGGGTACATGAAGCTCAAAATGCCCGGGCCCAATGGAATCATCACTCTAGCTAGTGATCCGGACATAGCACTCCGCGCCAAGAACAAAACAGCCGCACTGGCCCTCGAGGCATTATCCGAAGCCCTTGCGGCGGAGGAATTAACTGCGCTGCGCTCCACAGTGGACAGGGACGACGTGAAACTCGACAAAAGATCCAAGTCCACCTCTTTTAAACCAGCGGATGAAATAGTCAAATTCCAAGTCCATCCGATGGGCCCCACAAAAATAGCATCCATCGGGGCACAGTTAAACCCCGCTGTAGACGCTGCACTACGGGAGTTCCTGCGTGAGAATTGGGACATATTCGCCTAGCATCCTTTGGACATGTCAGGAATCCCGCGCAGGCTGGCCGAGCATAGCCTTAACATCCTAAAGGGATTCAAGCCGGTCAAGCAGACTCTTCGTCGTCTCTCCGAACCTAAGCGACAAGCCATGGGAGAGGAGCCAACCAAGCTACTGGAGGCCGGATTCATTATAGAAATAAAACATCCGGACTGGCTAGCAAACCTGGTAATGGTACCAAAGAAGGACAAATCCTGGCGCCTATGCGTCGACTTCAAGGACCTTAATAAGGCTTGCCCAAAGGATCCCTTCCCCCTCCCTTGCATTGATCAAATTATCGACGCCACCGCAGGACATGACTCATTGTGCTTCCTCGACGCATACTCCGGTTACCACCAAATTAAGATGGCGGAGTCCGATCAAGCCGCAACGGCATTTATCACTCCATACGACCCCTTCTGTTTTAACACAATGCCCTTCGGGCTCAAAAACACCAGCACAACGTATCAACGCATGGTTCAGACATGTCTGGAAAAGAGGATCGGCAAAACAGTGGAGGCATACGTTGATGATGTGGTCGTTAAAACCAGCCACGTTGACTCCTTAATAGACGACTTGAGGCTCACGTTCGACAATCTCCAAACATACGACATTAAGCTCAATCCGGAAAAGTGCGTTTTCGGCGTACCCACTGGAAAGCTCCTGGGCTTCATCATCTCCAGTAGAGGAATTGAAGCAAATTTGGCTAAAATCTGAGCTCTATCACAGTTGGCTATCCCAACTGACCTCAAGCAAATCCATAAGTTAATTGGATGCGTGGTGGCCTTAAGCCGCTTTATCTCCCGATTAGGAGAAAAGGCACTCCCCCTTTATCGCCTTCTTCGGCGCACCGAACACTTCGAGTGGACGGACGCAGCCACGGCCGGATTGGAAGAAATAAAAGCCATCCTGGCCACCAACCCAATCTTGGCCGTGCCAAATGTCGATGAACCAATGCTGTTATATATAGCGGCAACTCACCAAGTTGTAAGCGCAGTGCTCGTCGTCGAACGAGAGACGGACGGACATAAATTCCCACTTCAAAAGCCGGTATATTATTTATCCACTGTCCTCACTCCATGCAAATCACGGTACCCACATTATCAAAAGATAGCATACGCAGTATTCATGGCATCCCGGAAATTACGACACTACTTTCAAGAGTGTTCAATTACGGTGGCCTTAGAAGTACCACTCAATGACATAATAAACAACCGCGATGCCACAGGCCAGATTGCCAAATGGGCCATCGAGCTCCTCCCGTTTGACATAACATATAGGCCACGGCGAGCCATTAAGTCGCAAGTACTGGCCAATTTTGTCACCGAGTGGACAGAAGCCGAACTCCCTAAAGAGTATGGTGCATACTCGAATTGGATCATGCACTTTGACGGCTCTAAAATGCTGGCTGGTCTGGGGGCTGGCGTCGTCCTTACGTCCCCCACTGGAGATACAGTCCAATACGTACTCCAAATACTATACATAGACTCCAACAACGTAGCCAAATACGAGGCCCTATTACATGGTCTCCGGATGGCAGTTTCCATGGGCATTCAACGCCTGGAGGTGCGTGGGGACTCGAACCTCGCAATATCTCAAAAAATGGAGACTTTGATGCCAAGGATCCAAAAATGGCGGCATATCGCAATGCCGTCCTCAAAATGTCAGCTCGATTCGAGGGGCTTGAATTCCACCATGTGGCTCGAGAAAACAATCAGGCGGTGGATATCCTCGCCCGTATCGGCGCTAAGCGCGATCCTGTCCCACCTAACATCTTCTTGGAAAGACTGTTTAAGCCATCCGTGGTATGGGAAGGGGACACCGGTAACAATAGTCCGGACCCAGCCACAACACCAGATACCGAACACTCTGACACAATCGGAGACTCTGCCATCGAAATAACACCTTCAGCCCACGTGATAATGGCCGTCATCGCCCCGTGGATAGAACCATTCCTGGCCTACCTAACCAGGCAGGAACTACCCGAGGACCAGAATGAGGCACGCTGCATAGTGCGGCGATCTAAAGCCTACAAGGTCCACAAGGGAGAGCTTTATAAGAAAAGCACTACCGGATTCCTTCAAAGGTGCATCTCCGAAGAGGAAGGGGGAAGCTTTTGGCAGAAATCCATGCTGGACTCGGCGGCCACCACGCCGCAACCCGGGCCCTTGTAAGCAAGGCCTTCCGTACAGGTTTCTATTGGCCGACGGCCCGAGTAGATGCACAGGATCTGGTCCAACGTTGCGTTGGTTGCCAGCTTTTTGCAAACCAAAGCCATATGCCGCCTACCGCTCTCCAAACAATCCCCATTACTTGGCCCTTTGCGGTCTGGGGCTTGATATGGTCGGACCCCTCAAAGGGGGAACCCATAAGAAAAAAAATACTTACTGGTCATGGTGGATAAATTCACCAAATGGATAGAAGCCAAACCCGTTAAAACGGCTGGATCTAGACCGGTGATAGACTTCATATCTAGGGTTGTACACCATTATGGCATCCCCCATAGCATCATCACTGACAACGACACAAACTTTACAGCCGACGAGGTAAAACTTTGGTGCAACAACATGGGCATCAAGCTCGATTATGCTTCTGTCTATCACCCGCAAACTAATGGTCAAGTCGAGCGAGCAAATGGTCTTATCATGAGCGGCATCAAACCCAGATTAGTGCGGTCCTTAAAGGAATCAAACATGCACTGGGTAGAGGAGCTCGACTCCGTACTATGGGGGCTGTGGACCACGCCGAATCGCACTACCGGATACACACCGTTTTTATGGTGTACGGCGCAGAGGCGGTTCTGCCTTGCGACATAATTCATGACTCACCTCGAGTACACATGTACGAAGAAAAAGAGGCCGAGCTCGATCGGCAGGATAGTTTGGACGCCCTGGAGGAGGAGCGCGACATGGCAAAAGCCCGTTCCACATTCTATCAGCAACAGGCTCGAAAGTATCAAAGCAGAGAAGTACGGGCCAAAACCTGTAACGTTGGCGAACTAGTTCTACGCCTGCCGGAGAAGAAAAAGAACAAGCTCAAGCCAAAATGGGAAGGTCCCTTCATTATTGACCAGGTTTTGACTGGTGGAGCATACCGTCTGCGGGATGCATCAGACAATCGAATCTAGCCAAACGCATGGAACGCAGCCAGACTCCGAAGATTCTACGCCTAGTGCCGGGCTCTACGTTTGTCTCCTTACCCCCGTCAATTTTTGCATATCCGTTATCTGTATTTTCTCTCTTTCTTCTTTTTTCTTCTTCGCAAGGCCTTAAAAGGCTAACTTGTGTCTTGACTACACAATCTTGACGCGCTAACCACGCTCATTATACCTGGGGGCTTCTTATACAGAAGCTTAATATAACTATTTTTCTGGGCTTTATGCCCCACATATGTGTTATTCTTCTGCATGTACCTTTTTTCGCCATTATATGCATCGATATGACTTAAGTTTTGGCCAAGCTGGGTTGCCTGGCTCTTGTATTTATGCCCTACGTTCCCTTTAATTCGGCTAGGGCATAAGGGGAGCACCTCTGCGATTGTTACTGTCGGGTCAGCCGGATGTGTATCTCAGACTGGGTGAAGCCGAAAGCTAGCATTCTTAAGGGAATATTCCGTCGGTGAACAAAAGATGACTTTTATTTATTTTGATACATGCCCCTAGATGTTTGTAGCCTGCGTCTCTTTTCGCAGGTCGGACATGCACATTAGGGCATGCGTACCCAGGGAAATGAACCCTTAACAGAACTATTCTCCCTGGGAGATATTTCTTACTATCCACGTAATATAACATAGCTAGTTGGGTACTTGTCTGTTGAAGCACTTATGACCCCTACGCCTGGTTTCCACGCATACCCCAGTTTTTACATAATCGAGCGGGTATTCGGATACACTCCGGACTATCGGGTCCAGAGGTCGAAGCGAACAGGTCCGCCATGACAAATGATTTACAATCCGGCTAGGGACATTATATATGTCACTTGAAGTACACAGTCATTAAGACTGACTAAATTCTTCTTCTATACCATCCAATAAGCTGTCTAGCCTACAATCCTGTTGGGAATACTTTGCGGCTAATTCTACTTGGTCATACACCAAACTGACTGGGATCTCTTTCCCATCGGGCCCCACAGGTCCGACCTCGGCCATGTGGTTTGGGTCAGCTTTGGTATATCGCGTCTTCACCATGGCCCAGGCTTCCCTTGCACCTTGTCGGTAGGCTGGTATCTTCCATAATCGGAAGCGTCGCCACGCTACCTTGAGCTTCTCTATAAGCTACCCCATGCCTCCTGGCGGGGAGGCGGATGGCCACAAGGCTTGGGCAATACCCTGCATCACCTACCGAACTTGTTCATGCAGTTGTGAGAGCTCTGGTAGAAGATCACCCGCAGACCCGGGCATCTCCTCCGCGGGACGACCCGTCAGCATACCTGTAGACATAACTCTGTTAGCCGGCTTCTTCGCCGAACTCTTTCAAGGGTTCGTTCAAGCACTTACTGAAAATGCCGCGTCGAAGCCACTTATTCTCCTTCACGGAGTCCGCAAGCTGGGCTCGGACATCTTTCAGTTCCACGCCCAGCTGGATATTGGCGTCCTGGAGATTATTTTTCTCCTGCCCGACCCTCGTAAGCGCGTGCTCGCCAGCATTTAGCTGTCGATTAGCATGTTGCGCATTCTTCGGCACGGCCTCCGGATTCACTCCGGAGTCCTCTGCAAAATCTATTGTTAGATTTGCATGCATGCCGCATACTATCTGGTACCTGTCATTCTTTGCAATGGAAACAAGTGTTACCAGAGGGGGCCTTCTCGGACTCCTTCAATGTGGCAACCGCGGCCCGTAGCTGGGATTTGCACTCTTCCAGCTCTTGAGACAATTGGGTATTCTTCTCTGTAAGAACCTGCACAAATAATGATCCTTAAATCAGTTGTGTCAACTGTTTCAAGTCTCAGGGGCTACTGATATATATATATATATATATATATATATAATCGTCAGATTTTCTTACCCGTATATCCTTTACATACTGGTCCGTGGCTCTGGCAAGACCGTTTTGAGCAGCACGGATGTACGCGTCTCCTGAGTTGAAGGCATCGAACGCCTCTTGGGAGAAACAAGCGTCACGGAGTACGGCCCGGTGACGCCTGTTATTCATGGCGCTCTCCACTTCAGAATTTGTAGCGGATAGTCTGTCCACATCCTCTGTAGGAGGAGCATCCGGTGTTCGCCCCGTGTTAGCTTCCGCCTCTATGTCCGGCCCTGGAGCCCGACTGGTGGAGGCATGATCGGCAACCTCTCTGGATATAGTTTGGCGAGCGTTTTTCCTACTAGGAAACATGGACGTCATTATATTTTAAGAAAGACGACAACCACGGAGCGAGGTTCTGTATCATACCTCTGCGCCGGCGTCTTAGTCCTGACCGCCTTCCTTTTTGGCCTACCCGGCTTCGGTGTCCCTTGTTGGCGAGTCACGGCGGGTTCGGCATGGCGTCCCAAGGGCCTTCCCTGTAAAACGCCATATGTGTATGGTAGGTGAAGTGCATAAAAGGGGATCCTTCTCGGAAGTTGGGACTCTGGTTTTTCTTACATGTGATGCAGGGAGTAGCCCAGGATAGTCGGCTATGATGGCCACCATGGCATCATCACAGCTCAATTGGTAGAATGTCCTGTCGATCAGCTCCACAAATATGTCCAGATCCTCTTCGAGTCCGGGATCGAGGGCTCGGTCAGGGTCCTCCGGTTGTGGAGGTGAGCTGTTGACCTCCCTTACAGCTTTTCGCAGTTCCTGCCATGAAACGACAAGGTGAGTATTTATGAGAAGAATGCAGGAAGGTTGGGAGTAAAAAGTGACAGCTCACCCAGCTTGGAGGGTTGTACATGGAGAATCCATCCCGTGGCTTAATACGGGTGAACTCCTCTTCCTCTCCCTTGAACAACTCAGACATAATTTTTGCCAGAGTAGCAATGGAGTCCGGTCCCACTACTAGGAAAAGGGGTATAGATAGGATTGACACTAATGGCACACCAGGGAAGTAGTGCGCCACTACTATATACTAATGGCGCACCAGTTGGTGATGCGCCTTACTGTGGAAGACACTAATGGCGCACCAGAAAATAGGTGCGCCACTAGTGATAATTTTTTTTCATTTTTACATACATACTAATGGCGCATCCTACCGAAGTGCGCCATTACTAGTTCTAACTAGTAATGGCGCACCAGACAGGGAGTGCGCCAGTACTGATTTTTTTATTCTTTTTTTGCAAAACTACTAATGGCGCACCGCATCACAGTGCGCCATTACTAGTTTAAACTACTAATGGCGCACCCTGTAAAAGTGCGCCATTAGTATATTTTTTTTACTTTTCTGCAAAACTACTAATGGCGCACGTGCGCCGTTAGTAACCTGGGACCCCAACAAGATATTTTGGATAGCCACACCTACCCACTCACTTTCCCCACTTCATTCCCTCCACCTCCTTCTCCAAGCTTTCGGCTGCCTCCTCCTCCTCACCTCATTTCCACCATAGATTCATCAAAATTAAGTGGTGAAATTACCTTTTTTTGATAGGTAACTAAGGGGAAAGCTATCTTCATGATGTAGATCTACTTTTTTTTCTCCCTAGCTCGCTCCAACAACGTGCACATGCACTTTTTATGGCCTAGCTAGATCTATGTATGTTTGTGGTGTTGCATGTGTTTGTGGTGTTGCATATATGTTTGTATTTGCAGGTACCGGTATTTGAAATGCGATAGTTGCCAATATTTTTCCGGAATGTTGATTCATTTCCATTTCGGCGAGAATTTTGGCACTATGCATTCTTTTTGGTCCTATTTTTAGGGAAGGTCATGCCAAATTTTTTCTTGGTTCTAAAATATCGTTTTGCTCTACCCCGCAGGCGACCATGGTCCGCGCGATGACCGAAGGCATCGTGAATAGGTTTTTGAGCTCCGCAAAGGCCGAGATGCTTCAAAAGAACGAGACGGAGATAAGATGTCCGTGTCGAAGATGCAAGCTGAAGAGCCTTATTGCGGACCCGGATTCCGGGCAGGTGCGGGACCACCTGCTCTTGCGTGGTTTCATGGATGGCTATCGGTGGCAAGGTGATGAAGATGACTATGATGTCGTCCATGGGGGCCGGGCAAGAAATGAGGAAGGGCAACAAGACAAGTACCACCCCGGCGAGGGCGGGTGAGAAGACGAAGAATCTCCAGGACATGATCACGACAGTGATGCTGTACATAGTCATCATGTAGAAGATGTCGTACATGATGATGAGGAAGATCAAGACGAAGGGCATGATCATGAAGATGAAGATGCCAGAGCAGACGACGATGGAGGCTGGGTGCAGGACCCTCATATTCAAGAGCTGCTTCTCAAGCAGATGGATAACGCAAGAGCTGCCGCCCGAGAGAAAGCCAAGCTGGATCAACTGGAGATAGACGTGGTTACTCCATTGTATGAAGGATGCATGCCCGAGGATACCCGCCTGAAAGTAACGCTCATGGCTCTGGAGATGAAGGTAAAACACAAAATGACCGACGCATGCTTCGACGAGAACATGTCATTCTGGCACGAACGTCTTCCCAAGGGGAACAAGTGCCCGACCAGTTTCGAGGAGGCGAAGAAAATCGTGTGTCCTCTGGATTTACCACACGTGAAATACCATGTGTGCATGAACAATTGCATCATTTATCGGGACGAGCACGCGGAGTCTACCATATGTCCGGTGTGCGGCGTCACTCGATACAAGAAGAGGAAGAAAGCTCCTCGAAAATCGGTGTGGTACTTTCCGATCACTCCTCGTCTGCAGCGGCATTTCGCGGACCCTAAGGTAGCAAAGCTCCTTCGTTGGCACGCGGATAGGGAGGAGAAGAAGCGGGAAGATGACAGAAATGATCCGGAGATAAATAAAAAAGACAAGATGCTGAGTCACCCTAAGGATGCGAGCCAGTGGCAAGCGTGGAACTTCGAATACCCAGAATTTGGAAAGGATCCAAGGAACATCGTGCTGGGCGCGAGCACTAATGGAGTCAATCCGTTTGGCAGCCAGAGAAGCACACATAGCACCTGGCCTGTGTGTGTGGATGTACAACCTTCCCCCCTGGTTGTGCATGAAGAGGAAGTACATTCACATGAGTATGCTAATTGAAGGGCCAAAACAACCAGGGAATGACATCAATCTGTATCTGGGGCTGCTGAAAGAGGAGCTAGACACGCTGTGGAAAACGCCAGCCAATACGTGGGACGCCACAGAGAAAGAATATTTCCCTATGAGAGCCGCACTGCTCACGACGGTGCACGACTATCTCGGTTACGGATATCTCGCGGGGTAGGTAGTCCACGGATTCTCTGGATGCGTAAGGTGCATGGATGACACAACATATCGCCAGCTAGATAGAGATCCTGCGTCTTCGAAAACCGTGTTCATGGGACATCGAAGGTGGCTTCGCGACGATGACCCGTGGAGGAAACGCAAGGATCTGTTCGATGGTGAAACCGAACCCCGAAAACGCCCGCGTACGAGGAGCGGCGAGGAAATAGATGAGCTGTTGAAGAATTGGAAAGATTGCCCACTGCCGGGAAAGAAGCAAAAGGCGCCAGAGCCGGGAAAGAAGCGAAAGGCGCCAGAGCCGCTTCTGAAGGTATGGAAAACGAGGTCTGTTTTCTGGGACTTGCTGTACTGGAAGATCCACCGTGTGCCTGACAGCCTTGATGCCATGCATATCATGAAGAACGTGTGCGAGAGTCTGCTTGGTACCCTGCTCAACATGCCATAGAGGACCAAAGATGGGCCGAAAGCAAGGGCAGACTTGAAATCAATGGGCATCAGGCAGGAGCTTCACGCTAATGATGATGATGATGAGGCGAAGCAGGACACAGAAACTCGTCGCAAAGGCAAAAAGGCCAAGAAGACCGGAAGTGACTACCCTCCCACGTGCTTCACTCTAAGTCAGGAGGAGATCGAGCAGTTTTTCGCCTGCCTCGTAGGAGTAAAACTTCCTTACGGTTACGCGGGGAAGATAAGCAGATACCTAGACCCAGCGAAGCAGAAGTTCAGCGGGATGAAGTCTCACGACTGTCACGTGCTGATGACGCAGATACTTCCAGTTGCAATCCGTGGGATCATGGACACGCACGTCCGTGAAACGCTATTTGGCCTATGCAACTTTTTCGACGTCATCTCCCGGAAGTCGATTGGCGTGAGGCAACTCAGAAGGCTACAGGAAGAGATCATGGTGATACTATGCGAGCTTGAGATGTACTTCCCGCCCGCATTCTTCGACGTTATGGTGCATCTGCTGGTGCATATCGTGGAGGATATCATCCAACTCGGGCCGATGTTCCTGCACAGCATGATGCCGTTCGAAAGGATGAATGGTGTCATCAAAGGATACGTTCGCAACATGTCACGTCCAGAGGGAAGTATAGCCAGGGGCTTTCTGACCGAAGAGTGCATCTCCTACTGCACGAATTATCTAGGCATCGAGAACCCCGTTGGTCTGCCCATCAACAGGCACCTCGGCAAGCTCGCTGGATGGGGTCACCGTGAGGGTCGCCACGAAATGCATGTCGACTTCGAGGGTCGACTCGCCGACTTTGAAAGAGCAAACCTAGTCGCGCTACAACACATAGACGTGGTCGATCCTTGGGTGGTAGAGCACAAAACCTTTATTGAGAAGACGTACAATGACCGAGGCCAACAGAGAACGGACGGAGATATAATCAAAGAGCACAACTCATGTTTCACACGTTGGTTCAAGCAGAAGCTTCTGTCGTACCCTTTACATGAGGATTCTTCCGCGGAAGAACAACTCATATTCGCCTTGTCACAGGGCGCCGAGCACAACCTGATGACCTATGAGGCGTACGATATCAACGACTACACATTCTACACCGAGAACAAGGACATGAAGAGCGATGGTTATCAGAACTCTGGGGTAATGATGGAATCCTACACCGGTAACGACAAGGACAGATACTACGGAAGGATCGAGGAGATCTGGGAGCTGAGCTACGCTGGAGATAAGGTCCCGATGTTCCGTGTCAGATGGGCCAAGAGCGTCCTAAAAGAAGACCGGTATTTCACCACCATGGTTATACCCGAAGCCAAATCCAAGACCGCGGGCGCAAACGTCACCGCAAAAAATGAGCCATGGGTACTGGCTTCCCAAGTGGACCAATGCTTCTTCATTACCGACCCGTCAAAGCCCAGTCGTGTTGTCGTGAGGAGAGGCAAAAGGAAGATCATCGAAATGGATGGAGTAGCCAATGAGCAAGACTTCGACAAGTATGGCGACCCGAAGATCGAACATGACGATGACGATGAAGTAGCAGCACACCCACAAGAAGAAATAGGACCACCCTACCTAAAGGACGTCCGTTCCACAGAAGAACTCCATTTGCGAAAAAGAAGGGCAAGAAGATTGTGAATAGATAGCTAGCTAAGATCGATTGTATTTAAATCGTAGTCTTCATTTCTCGATTGTATTTCATGGGCACTTTTTGATATCATGAATATTTTTAAATTTCACGGGCACTTTTTGAATTCATGAGGACACTCGATCTCGATCCCCCTCCACCGCCGCCGACGAGCACCCGGCCCCCGCACCCTCCCCCGCTCCACCGCCGCCAACGGGCACCCCCCGCACCGTCCCCCGCTCCACCGCCGTCGCCGATGATATTTTCAAGTAACAAATTTGAACATATTTTTTAAAAAATTATTACTGTTTTTATAAACAAATATTACTGTTATGATTTAAACAAGTTTGAACATATTTAAACACAAAAAAATATCAAACAGCATTTAAAATGCAAAAAAATATTGCGGAGCCTAGGAATCGAACCCAGGACCTCCTGGTGTGTGTGCTGCGTGCTGACCAGTCGGGCTAGTGGGCGGGTTCTGATGTGGATTGGGTTAGGTGCAATATAACCTGTGCTCGAACTGTAATAAAAAAACATTCTAATGGCGCACCGCTGCGGGGTGCGCCATTGCTATCTAAAAAAAGATTTCTAATGGCGCACCGCTGCGGGGTGCGCCATTGCTATCTAAAAAAAAGATTTCTAATGGCGCACCGAGGTGTGGTGCGCCATTAGTAAGCTTCACCCTAGCTATCCTCCCTCTCCCTCGCCAGATCCCCTTCGACCCTCTCTCCCTCGCCACCAGATCCACCCGCGCGCTGCCCCGACCCACGACGCTGCCGCCCCGACCCTCACCGCACCGGACTCCACCCCCCCGCCGCCTCCAGAGAGACCACCACTCGCCCGATCCCCCCTCTTTCCCCATCGAGCCACCTCCTCCTCGGCTGGTACTCGAGCGCGAGAGCTTGTGCGGTGACCGCGCTCGCCGTCATCATTTTCGCGGCCACCATCATCCCCACGCCAAGATAGTGTGTCCCCCGGCTTCCCCGTCGTCTTCCACGTCGTCTACAAGTCCAGATCGAGCCAGGGCACCGCCGAACGACGGGATCGAGATCGTCTTCTTCCTTCTGCCGTCGTCGATTTCGCCTCGATCCGCGCCGCCTCGACCGCCCCCGACCTCGCAGAGTTCGCCTACGCCCCCCTGTGAGCCCATCCGTCGATCCCCTTCTTCCTTCGTGTGGATCCATCGCCGTAGACGCTGCTGCCCGCCTGACCATAGCTCGCTCCGCCCCCGCGCCCTCTGGCCGCTTCGCCCGCTTCCTCCTGCAGTCACCTGCGCCCGTCACCACTGCTGCTCTATTGCCGCCGCCTATTGCTAGCTGCACCGCGGCCGCTGCTTGCTAATGTTGCTAGCGCTGCAGCTACTGGCGGTCATGGCCATGGCCATGGCCGTGTGCTTTGTGTAGGATTTCTAGTTGGACTACTACTGCTAGGACTTGCTCCAGATTTTAGTTGCCATGGCCATGTGCTGTGTGCTTTCTGTGCTTTCTGTGCTTTGTGTAGGATTTCTAGTTGCCATGGCCATGGCCATGTGCTGTGCCATGGCCATAGGAGTAGTAGTGGTGGCCATCTAGTTGGACTACTACTGCTAGGACTTGCTCCAGATTTTAGGATTTCTTTTCTTTTAGGATTTATTTTCTTCTAGGACTAGGTTTTTATTATTTTTCTATTGTGATTGTTTTTTGAGCTCTTTCTTTTTCATTTCCTACTATCCTTATCCTAATTATCTTAAATTGTTATGATGTGTGTAACAGGATTAGATCTTGGATTTGCTAGTGGACTTTGGGAGTTTCTTAGCCAGCTTGGTGACTCCATATTTTTCACTATTTCAGCAAGTCTTTTGTAAGCATTAAACTTTCAGCACTACATTTCTATCTTATATGTACATCTGTTTGCTTCCAATTGCTATATATGTATTGTTGTTACTAAAAATGATGAAGCTCCTGTCAATTGCTATACATATATATGTGTATGATGATCCTCCTTTCCTGCAGTAGTATAACTAGGATATAAAGCACACTGAACTAACAATCTTGTATGGTGCCTAAACTACAATGATTCAGGAACATCAGATGACATAGCATGTGGATATTGACATAGGATGAGTAGATTAATAAGTGAGCCAAAAGTGATGGACAAACCTCATGCTAGGAATTCTCGAGGGTTGCAGTACATGGAATGCATTTGCAAATGCAGCCAAAACCTGATATATACCAAAAAAATTGTATAGAAATATGCTGAATTTTCTGCTCTGATTGTTGCTCAAAGAAATTTAGCAAAAAAAAATGGGGTCCTGGGAGACGCCGCTGCTGCTTGAGGCCCTTGAGAGGCCCTTCGTGTCGTGATGATTTTGCAGGTACCCCGAGAGGCCCTTGAGTTTGTCGGAATGTCGATTAACTTCCGTTCCGGCAAATTCGGGTACTCCATATGTCCTATTTTCAGCAAAGGTCATGCTGAAATTTTCCGTGAATTTTAGCATGACTTTGCTAAAAATTGTACATATGAGGTACTTGCTACTAATGCATGGGCCGGGGTATCTTAGTACTTAATTAAGTAGGATCAACTGCCCCTTTATTCTTGCTGCATTAAACCATAGGTGGCAATAGAGCCAAGTGATTAGGCCCAACTTAGAAATTCTCCTCAGCATCGATAAACCCTAGATGATAAACCCAACATAGGTGGCAATAGAGCCAACTGATTAGTGCCAAGTGATTAGGCCCAACCTAGGGTGCCTCGGCATCGATAAACCCTAAATGATGAAAACTTAGCATTTAGGGTGCCTCGGAGTCGACAAACCCTAAATGATGAAACCTTGGCTTTTAGGGTGCCTCAGTGTCGATGAGAACCTAAATGATGTACGCTTAGGCTTTTAGGGTGCCTCGGCATCGACAAACCCTAAATGATAAAAGCTTAGCTTTTAGGATGCCTCGGTGTCGACAAACCCTAAATGATGAGACCATGATCTTGTTCCTTGACAATAACCAACTTTTTGACCAAACTTTTTTCCTATTTAGAGCTAAACATGGCCCACAATGATGAGGCCAGCGGTTTAGGCGGCAAGCAATTCTGGGAGCTGTCCCAGGAGTCGGAGGAAGAACCTCACCGCTATGAGGACGCCGCGGAAGACACCGATCCTGACTACACAACCCCTAGTGGCGTCGGGGATGACACCACTGATGATGGCGCCGCGGATGCCACCACTGATGATGGCGGCGCACGCGCAGATGGCAGCCAACCGAAGAGGCAACGGAAGGACCGGCGCCCGAACATGCTCGGCACCGTCAGGGAGGAATTTACTGAAGTGAACTCCGACGGGCATCCGATGGCGCCCAAACACGTAGTCAAGGGGTACTCGATTCAGCTCAGGTGCATTCTCCGGAGCACCGCCTCGATCAACACCGAGAACCTAAGGCATAAGGACCGAGGGAATTTGCACAGCCTCCTCTTCACGAAGCTGCACGAATGATACAAGTTCCCCGCTGAGTTCGCAAACACACGCCTCAAGGGTAATAAAGTGAACGGTGCCGCCCTCACGACGATGAGCACGACCCTGTCTACTTGGAAAAGCACGGTGAAGGCAATGATTGACAAAGGTGATAGTTATGAGAAGATCAAGGTGAAATATCCTTTGATGAGCGAAGATGACTACAAGGAGTTCAAGATCAAGTGCAAGAGCCCCGCAACCTCCGAATCAAGTAAGTGGGGGAAAGAAATGCGGCAGTTGAACATAGGGGTCCACCAACTCGGTCCCGGCGGTTACAGAGTGGCGGAGCCTGTATGGGACAAGGAGGACGCGGAGCGTGCCGAGCAAGGCCTACCGCCCCGCTTCGAGAAATACAGTGACAAGCAGACCAGGAACTTTCTCACGGCCCGGTACAAGGAGGACCCGGTAACAAAGGAGCTTACCACGGATCCGAAGACCAAGGAGCTTGAGCTTGTTCTGGTAAGGAATACACCCCCGCGTAATTAGCTCCATATGGTTGCATTCTAATTAATCCCCAATATTTCTAAATGGTTCACGTTCCTTCCGCAGGACAAAGAAAGCAGTAGCGCGGGGTCGTCTCAGAGCTCCCCTTTCGACACCCCTTTGAATAGGGCATTGAACGTAATGAAAAACAGGGATAAGCTCAATAAGCCGACGTCAGCTGGTCGTGTGGCCGGCAAAGGCTTGTCCACAAAATGGTCGTCATACTATGGCGCTGGTGGGCGAAAGGAGAAAAAGACCAGCTCGGAAAGCCAGTCGCGCGAGGTTGAAGCACTCAAGGCGCAAGTGGCGCGGATTCCGGAGATGGTCCAAGAGCAAGTGCAACAACAACTGGGATCGACGCTTACCGGCATTATGCCTACCTTGATTCATGGGATAACGGCGTGGATTGCGGGTGGCCAACAGGGGCCGCCCCCGATTCCCAGCTTCACGGCCAGCAACTCACACAACGCGCAGGCGGCGCCATTGGTGTCTCCGGCGGCGGGGTATTGGTGTCTACGGCGGCGGCGCCATTGGTGTCTCCGCCGGCGGCGGTATTGGTGTCTCCGACGCCGGCATTGGAGCTTAATGCACCCGGGTGTACGCCGGCCAGCACCTCGCCAGCAAGCGGCCCCTCCGTTAGTTGCACGCCCGCCGTTGGCGGTGCCTCGACATTAGCCGAGCTCGACGGCATCACGGTAACTAAGCCTCTCGGCCGAGGACTTCATCTCCTTGCCTTTGACTGGGCATCCCTGACGCCCTACATGTTTTCGCAGGGCGCTGCCAACGTTCCTTGCACTCTCCTGCACTTCGTGGGCGGCGAGTTGGTCGATGTCGCCAAGGGCAGAATCATTCAACCGGGCAACCCCGTGTTCCACGGTAATCCGATGCCACCCACAATGTATAGGGTTGAAGTGGTTCGGGTGCTGCCAGGCTGCGACGAGCTGTTACCTCCGATTCAACCCGCTGGGGCCGACGAAGAAGATGAGATGACCCTCAACGCCTGCGTAAGCTGGCCCCTGCTTTGGCCGAAGAGCCAGATTCGTTTGGGGGCGGGGGACACCGCCCCATAGACAAGACCGCCAGTCGTGCCGGCACCAAGCCATGGCAAGAACGCCGCAACGCTACCGGACATGCCGGACATCCCTATGGCACAGGATCTGGACGACGACGACAACGATGATGGTACATTTATCAACGTTGATAAGTACTTTGCCGAACATGGGTACGGTGACGAGTTCTACGGGCCTCCTTCTCAAGAACCCAAACAAGATGACCGCGATCTAGCTGGTACGGCGGAGAAACCCAATTGCAACAAGCGTCGTCTGGCGTTAAGTTCTCAGGAGACGCCTCCAGCTGCCGCCTTCACCGAGCCTCAGATAGCGGAGGTGCCAAATATTATCAGCCCCAACACGCTCAAGAAGGCGGTCTGTGAGCAGAACTCGGTCCCATTACAGCAGATCAAGAATAAGGGCCGGAAACGGCCGACTAAAAAGGCCGCCGGTGCGAGCCAGCCGACACCAAGTATGATCCGTGCTCAGGACGGGCCACCTTCACCTAAGGATATCTCGAGGAGGGTGCATGTGGCGGGTAGGGCGATGCTACCGACAAATATGCTCAATGCTGCAACTAGTTCTATGCGGAGTCTGCATGACAGTGTTCTTTCTTTGGAGAAGCGGTGTCTCAGAGAGAATGATGTGGCATACCCGGTTTTCGTGGCCAAGGTGCCAGAGGGCAAGGGCTTTGTGGATGGCGACATCGGGGTTACGATCGTCCTGCAGTTTGATGACATCTTTGCTATGTTTAACCTTCATCCGCTGCACTACACCTTCGTTCGGCTGTTTTCGCTGAGTATGGAGATGCAGATCATTAGAGACAAGACCCCGAACATCGTGATCGTTGACCCCTTCTACATGCGTGCTAAGCTCTTGAGCAGCGCTGGGGACCGCAAAGTCGTGAGTTCACACCTCGAAGACGTCATTCTGGCAAACCCAGATAAGGATAACTTCCGTGTGGCTTACTTTCCTGAGTAAGTCATCCCTTAACCACCCCGTAACATATGATTTCTTAGATTTCGATCATTCTTTTTTTCTAACATTCCGTGTTCTGTGCAGTGACACACATTGCACACTCATCCTCTTAAGCCCGAAATATTCCATGGCCACGTATTTCGACCCGAACCGTAACTCCAAGATAGACTACACAAATATCAAGAAAGTTCTTGATGATGTTCTCCCCGGCTACGCCAAATCTGGAGGCACCTTCACCAGGGCAGTTCGTAAGTATGGCAAGCACGTGTTCGCCCACAATACGATGTTCTGCTGCGTCAAGCAGCCGCCTGGCGGTCAGAAGGATGCCTACTACGCCCTCCATCACATGCGGGCGATCATAAGGGACCATCATCACCTTCTGCTACCAAATAATCTCAAAGATTGGGCCACGAGCTTGTCGGCAATCCAGGACGCGGACATCAGACAAGAATTCTTTCGCATCCAGTCGGAGTTTGTGGACATCATCCATCAACATGTCCTTCATACCTCGGGGCAGTTCTTCCTCAGATATCAACCGTCCAACATTGAGATAGACGGAATGCTACAAATGCAGGCTGACAATGCCCGCGATTTCATGACCATCACGATAGACGGCGGCTTCATCCACGCTCCTGTCCATGAGTCGAGTCGAAAGTAGTGATGTGCAGTTCTGAAACATTGATTGGCTCATGTTGTAATTAAACTTTAATGAATTGTATGTCTCTTTGGTTTGGATAGTCGTTCAACTTAGATGTAATCGATGCTATTTATTAGTAGGACCATGAATCGTGCTATTAATGTCTTGCTTTTCTCTTCCGATCCTTTTGTTGCATACTTATATATTGCTTATGTATGTATTGTCTGTTGTTTGGCTTGTGCATAGAGATGCCGTCGTATGTCGTGTACAAGGGTAAGGTTCCCGATGTATATGACGACTGGGAGGAGTGTCGGAGACAGGTTCATCGTTTCAGCGGTAATAGTTACAAAGGGTACACCACTAGGGCGGAGGCGGAATCTAGATACGCCCGCTATCTAGCGGGAGAGAGGAGGGAGCGTTGGAGGAACCGGATGAAGACCAGTTTCATCGCGATGATGCTCATCGTGATGACCGCAGCTCTCTTCTATGTGATGGTAGTTTAGATGATCGATATCGACTTGTAATGTGAAGACAAACTCGATACTCGCAGTCTCGAGACTTGTAATGTTTTATCTTTGTTCGTTCTTTTGAATTCGGAGACTAATATGATGAATTGTATTCGGAGACTAATCTTCTATTGTATTCGATGAATCTGCTGTTGCTGTGTGCTACTGTCTATATTCTGTCAAATAATATATTTTGTAACCTGTGCAAAAATCAGAAAAGTAAAAATAAAATAAAACCTAATATTCATACTAATGGCGCATCACTATAGAGTGCGCCATTAGTATGCCAAAGTATACTAATGGCGCATCACCAAACAGTGCGCCATTAGTGTGCCAAAGCACATGGTTAAATATGGCCCCTGGGAGGCATACTAATGGCGCATGGTGTTATATACTAATGGCGCACTGCGTGGTGCGCCATTAGTATACCAGATACTAATGGCGGGTGCGTCATTAGTAATAAATACTAGTGGCATGATACTAATGGCGCACCAGTGATGCGCCATTAGTAGGAAAAACTGGTGCGCCATTAGTAGGCCTTTTCCTAGTAGTGTCCCTTACGCCCGCAGCGGGTGGCATCATCTTTCCCGTTAAAGCGCCACATGGGGTGCCCTCGATATTGAAGTGGATGCACCCCCCGCATTATACATGTTGACATAACCTCGATTATTGTCAGTCCTGATTGAGCCAGCACTTTTATTCGGCCCATCAGGTAAAGGACTTCTCCGTTATCTTCCTCCTGAGGGCTCCGTGGGCGCCAGCTTCGGCGTTTCTTCAAAGGGGCATTTTCGAACTCGGGAAGACCCATCCGAATAGGATCTAGAAGGGGGACGTCCTCCATGTAAAACCACTCCGAAGGCCAGTCTTCGGACGTCTTCTTGGGGGTACCGAACAGGTATCCGGTCCCGGCGATGCGCCATATTTCGGCTCCGCACACTTGATATATTGACCCCTTCTGTGTATGGGGCACAAGGCAGAATAGCCTCTTCCACATCTCGAAATGAGCTTCGCAGCCCAGAAACAGCTCACAAAGGGCAACATAACCAGCGATGTGTAATATGGAAGCGGGGGTGAAATTATGCAACTAGAGGCAATAAAACTCCAGGAGCCCGCGGGGGAACGGATGGATTGGAAATCCAAGTCCCCTTAGTAAATAAGGGACAAGGCATACCCGCTCCTCCTTGGAGGGATTGGAGAAGCTCTTCGCTTTCTCCCCGCCATCATAGGTGGCAAGCCCGGCTCGAACGGGGACCATATACGCTGGAGGGAGAAATCCCTGGGTCTGTAACTCTGCTAATTGGCTGTGCGGGACGGAACACTTCTCCCAATCACCGGGCTTAGGGCTACGGGAGCGGGAGGAGGAGCTGCGATGGCCGGCCATGTTGGACTGGATTTTTCTGAGCGCGCTCCGATGGATACTCGCCGTGGGAGGATGGTGTGGATTGGATCTAAGAATCCCCGTCCCTTTAATAAACAGTTTACTTACGTGGCTAGGGTGGCAAATGTAAAAATGCCCTGGCTCCTCGCTTTCACTTGACACGTGGAAGATAGCCCTTATTGGGCACGGAAGCCAAGAAGTGCAACATTTATGGGGAGCCGGGCACTACTCAGCAGATATTCAGAATTTGGAGAAGAACCCGCCTTGCAATGCCAAAGACAATCTGCGTGCCGGACTCATCGTCATTGAAGCCTGGTTCGGGGGCTACTGAGGGAGTCCTGGATTAGGGGGTCTCCGGACAGCCGGACTGTTGGACTATGAAGATACAAGATTGAAGACTTCGTCCCGTGTTCGGATGGGACTCTCCTTGGCATGGAAGGCAAGCTTGGCAATACAGATATGTAGATCTTCTTCCTTGTAACCGACTCTATGTAACCCTAGCCCCCTCCGTGTCTATATAAACCGGAGGGTTTAGTCCGTAGGACAAGAACAACCATACCATAGGCTAGCTTCTAGGGTTTAGCCTCTATGATCTTGTGGTAGATCAGCTCTTGTAATACTCATATCATCAAGATCAATCAAGGAGGACGTAGGATATTACCTCCATCGAGAGTGCCCGAACCTGGGTAAACATCGTGTCCCCCGCCTCCTATTACCATCCGCCTTAGACGCATAGTTCAGGACCCCCTACCTGGGATCCGCCGGTTTTGACACCGACAGCCACCCTATCAAGGCTGTCTCGGCCTACCCATTGGAGAGGGTGCTCAGGAGCCCCAACTCCGCTGGAAGGGTCGCTGAGTGGAACATCGAGCTGCAGGCGTTCCAGTTGGAGTTCAGCACTACCAGGGTCATCAAGGGAGCCGCGCTCGCTGATTTTGTGGCGGAATGGACCGTTGCCTCGGCACTTGAAGTGGGCGAGGACCGGTCCACCTCGCCAGGAAGCAAGGCGCCCGACGGATGGGTCATGTATTTTGATGGTGCCTTCGCGCACCAAGGCGCGGGGGCTGGAGCAGTAGTCATTTCGCCCGTGCAGGACAAGCTCTACTACGCTGTGTAGCTCTGTTTTTAGCAGGGCAAGAAGGTCTCCAACAACATCGCATAATACGAAGGTCTCATAGTTGGCTTGAAGTCCGCGACAGCTCTAGGGGTAAAGCGCCTCACCGTTAGGGGCGACTCACAGCTCCTAGTCAACTTCTCCAACAAAGTATATGAGCCAAAGGACGAGCACATGGAGGCATACCTCGAAGAGGTACGTAAGATGGAAAAGCAGTTCCTAGGCCTGAAGGTGCAGCATGTGCCCCGAGGCACCCACAAGGAAGCCGACGACATCGCCAGGAGGTTATCCAAGCGGCAGCCCCAAGAGCTTGGTGTCTTCGAGGAGCGGCTCTTCAAGCCGTCAGCGACGCCACCACTTTCAAGCTCGACACGGCCTCAGGAGGAGCTCCCACAACCGCCTACCACGGGAGCCCCAGCTTGTGGCCCGACCTCAGGAGCTTGCTCAGTCTTGGCGCTCAAGCCCCAAGAGGGATGTTGGACCAAGGAATTCAAGGAATATCTGAGGCAAGGGGCGCTACTGGAGAAGGAAGAGGACGCAGAGCGCGTGGCCCGGCAAGCCACGACATACTGCATCCGGGATGGTGAGTTGTACAGGAAGCGACCAAATGATGTTTCGCTGCGTTGCATTTCCAGGGACCAGGGGAAGGAGTTGCTTCTTGACATACACGAAGGGGACTGCGGACACCACTCGTCGTCACGGACTCTTGTCGGCAAGGTGTTCCGTAGTGGATTCTACTGGCCCATGGCGCTCAACGACGCAGCCGAGCTGGTGAAGTCCTACGAAGCTTGCCAGTTCCACGCCAAGCAGATCCATTAGCCAGCTCAGGGCCTCCAAACTATACCACTCACATGGCCGTTCGCGGTCTAGGGGCTGGATATCTTGGGCCCATTCCCTCGAGCGCCAGGGGGCTACCGCTACCTCTACGTCGCCATTGACAAGTTCACCAAGGGGGCGGAAGTGGAAGCCGTCCGCACCATCCCAGCTGGTTCCACGGTTAAGTTCATCAAGGGCCTCGTGAGCCGTTTCGGGGTCCCCAACCGCATCATCACCGACAACGGCTCACAGTTCACCAGTAACCTCTTCAAAACATATTGTGCTAACCTTGCAACGCAGATCTGCTTCGCTTCAGCGGCGGACCCCAGGATCAATGGCCAGGCTGAACGCGCCAACGCGGAGGTCCTGAGAGGCCTCAGGACTAGGACCTTCAAGAAGAAGCTCGAGGCCAGTGGCAGGGGCTGGTACGATGAGCTCCAGTCCATGCTGTGGTCCATCCGCACCACTGCCACTAAGCCGACGGGCGAGACCCCGTTCTTCCTTGTCTACAGAGCCAAAGCGATCCTCCCTCATGAGGTCAAGCATCGCTCCGCACGGGTCCCGACGTTCGATGAAACACAGCAGGACGCCACGCGGAGGATGGACCTCATACCGGGGGAGGAACATCGCCGCGAAGCTGCACTGAGGGCGGCAAGGTACCAGCAGGCACTACGACGATACCACTGTCGCAACATCCGCTCCAGGACACTTGAGGTAGGCGACCTCGTCCTGAGGCGGGTCCTCTTCAGGGAAGGGTTGCACAAGCTCTCACCCATGTGGGAGGGCCCGTTCAGGGTCGTCCATATCTCCAGGCCTGGCGCCGCGCGCCTGGAGACACAGGACGGGGTGCCCATCCAGAATGCATGGAACATCCAGCACCTCCGGAAGTTCTACCCATGAAGCAAGGCCCAGTGCCCGTGAAGCAAGGCCTAGTGCCTATGAAGCAAGGCCCAGCGCCTGTGAAGCAAGGCCCAGTGCCTGTGAAGAAAGGCACAGTGCCTGTGAAGAAGGCTCGGTGCCTGTGAAGAATCGCCGCCCGTGACACTCTCACGTAAAAATGAATGGGGCTGTACACGCCCTGGAGTCTCAGGAGTGCCGCCCTCGGGCCTCGGGGGCTCCCTCCCATGCCTAGTGGCAGCACTTAGCTCCGCAGTAGTGAGAAGACTTGAAGACTAGACTAGGTGCCGGACGTGGCTTTTCATTTGCTTTCCGTAATTGGCTCGCCTTCTCTTAATTGAAGTTTGCCTCTGATGTTCCTTGCTGATTTGGTTCCGTCGCCTTTTGCCGCCTTTTCTGAATCCGGTTCGCTTATGTTCTCTCTCCCGCATACTTCGCGAGGGGGCTAGGCAGGCGCCTTCGCGAGGGTTTCTTCCATCTGTGTTGGTCCTTCTCTCTGCCTTCGGTCTGCTTTCCCGCGAGACACTCTCGTTCGATCCAACAAGCCGGCACATCTCTCCTAACCCGTGCCCCTCGGGTACCGCGATATGAAGCGCTGGGTCAAGGCTCGGGTGAACGATAAGTCTCCTAGCGAGCTTCGTAACAAATTTTTTGTAGTTCCTGATCAACCACTAAGCCAAGACGGGCACGAGGAACCAAGTGTCTCGTGAAGAAGAGGCTGCCCCGAACGCGCCAGGCTAAGTTATCTCCGCACAAAATAACGACACAACACGAAAATAACAAGCATAGCATAATGATTGAGGAATCACAGTTCGATACACGCCCCTCCGAGCCCATACCGGTTTCATTTTGATACAGGAAAGAAAAGAGGAACAAAACAAAAGCGGCGTTGCAGCGAACCACGGGGGCATGCCTCCAGCGACGTCCCGAGCTTAGCCGGATCCCTTCTCGCGCTTCACGGAGGCGCGATGACGAGATGACCCGCTACCACCTTCGAAGCGAGAGCGGCGGCTGGTCGTAGCCGCTGCCTCTACTGGAGCTTTCGCCAAGAGAAGAGCCACCGTAGCTGGACGAGGCGTGGCCGGCAGGCTCGCCCTTGTCGTGGCCACCGCCGAGACCGAGCACATCCTCACCATCGTTCATCTCGGGGCAGCACCCGGCGCGACGACCATCTTCCCCAAACACCCTCACGTAGAGGGTTGCATCACTGTCATACTTGAAATGGAGGGTGCACCGCCTGCCCAGGCCACGCTCGCGGGCAAACGTCTGCCAACCGCAGGCCAGAGCTATGTTGCCCACGACGGAGACTTCAACCGCGACCCAAGAGGCCCTGCTGCAGCAGCCGTCCGCCTGCAGCCAGAGCCCGTCTGGACCAGAGGCCGGCAGCTCGTCGACGAAGAAGCGCGGAAGCTGAAGCCAGTTGCCGGTCGGATCCTCCGACCAGACAACGAACTCTGGCAGCACCTCTGCCGAGTGGAAGCGTCGTCAGGGAGGCCGTGCAACCACGACACGTCTCACCTCATCGAAGGGGCTGCCGTGACCGGAGCGACCCCCACCACGCGCAGCGGTGCCACCCCGGGAGCGGGGGGCCACAGTGGGAGTCGTGGTGTGCTTTCGAGGATGGCCGCGTCCCCGCTTGGCGCCGGGGAGCCGGGCCCCTTGCGAGTGGCCTTTCCTTTCTCCGCAGTGGAGAACCTCTTCGATGACGCCATTGGAGTCAGTGGTGGAGTAGAGGAGGAAGAAGCAGGTGGAACGGGAATAAGCAGGGGACGGGGGCTCCACCCCCTTCCTCATTTATAGCAGGGGAAGGCCAACGAGCACCCCCCACGATCACAGGTAATGATGGTTTTCCTTGCATGTCGCAGGGACTTGTCAAGTCGGGTAGTTGCCGAGGCAGCATGGGGAAGCGGAGACGCCCACGTCCAATCAACCGCCACGTGTCAACCGAGGCCGCATGCTTTTGGGGCCCGCGGTGCTCCGCGCTTGACCTTTGGCTTCGCCTCGAAGCCAAGCCTGAGCGCGCCTTGGGCCCCGGGGCTACTGTCGGTGTTCTGGGAACGGGGGTCCCCAGATTTGCCTGCCTGCGGCCCACGGCGTGGCTGGGCTAGCAGGTCTGTGCGGCCCATCTCCATCAATGAGGTATTCAAGACCCTCGCGAGGGGCTAAGCCTCGCGAGGCGGACGATGCAAGACCTCCTCAGGAGCGGCCTCGCCAGGCAGGCTCACGAGGGGCGGAGAGATCAAGGCAAGGCAAACCTCGCGAGGTCCTGTGACATGAGCCATGACGATCAAGACTAGGCGGGCGCCAGCGTGTGCAGTGTACTTTCTTCCTCTTTGGTGCCAAGGGGGAAAGCGCAGGTGCAGAGTACCGAGGCATCAAGAAAAGGTTTCCATATTGGTGCAACGAGACCAAGACCAGAAGGACGGCAAGACTGAGGTCACCATGGAGCCCAGGACGGCGTCACCACCAGAACCTTTGGCAGGCGAAGACCACCTTTTGTCAGGATAGCTTGTACTAGTTGTCCCCTTTAAAATTGGCCGTTGTTGGCCCCCTTCCCGCTCAATATTTGGGGAGAGGACTAGGGTCTCTATAAATAGGACTATCCACCACCATAGGCGGGGACGGATCATCAAGATCATCCCCAACCACACAAGTGCACCAAGCACAAGAACACCTCGACCTCAGGAGGCTGTTCTTCCCCTTGTACTGTTCATCATCAGCCCAAGAGGCAATCCACCACCACCACACTGGAGTAGGGTATTACACCACAACGTTGGCCCGGACCAGTATAAATCTTGTGTCTTTGTGTTGCAAGTTTGTCGAGTTCATCCGCGAGATCTTAGCGAGCCAGGGCGTGGATCGATAGGGAGAAAACCTTCGCGCGCACCCCAGTGTTCGAACCTCGAGGGTTTGCCGGAACCCGTGATCTGACACTCAGTCATAGGTTCTATAAAGTATGCTATGCTGTGTACCAGACCTATTGTGTACCTCATCATGAGTTTGGCAAGAGGGTACAATAGTGATCCAGGAGTGTATCACTGGAGAGAGCGGTCAAAGTTATCCTTAGTGGAATAAGGATATGTTTCTCGGTTATGGAGGTGATAAAGAGTTTGTCGTAAAGAGTTGATGCAAGCTTTTACACCGATCCGGATGACTCTGAGTCTCAATCTGGATACATATTGAAAGTGGGAGCAACTAGCTAGAGTAGCTCCATGCAGAGCATTGTAGACATAGAAAATTTGCAAAATACATACAGCTCTGAATGTGACAGACCCATTAACTAAGCTTCTCTCACAAGCAAAACATGATCACACCTTAATACTCATTGGGTGTTAATCACATAGTGATGTGAACTAGATTATTGACTCTAGTAAAACCCTTTGGGTATTAATCACATGGCGATGTGAACTATTGGTGTTAAATCACATGATGATGTGAACTATATTATTGACTCTAGTGCAAGTGGGAGACTGAAGGAAATATGCCCTAGAGGCAATAAAAAAGTTGTTATTTATATTTCCTTATATCATGATAAATGTTTATTATTCATGCTAGAATTGTATTAACCAGAAACTTGATACATGTGTGAATACATAGACAAAACAAAGTGTCCCTAGTATGCCTCTACTTGACTAGCTCGTTAATCAAAGATGGTTAAGTTTCCTAACCATAGATATGTGTTGTCATTTGATAAACGAGATCACATCATTAAGAGAATGATGTGATGGACAAGACCCATCCATTAGCTTAGCATTATGATCGTTTAGTTTTATTGCTATTGCTATCTTCATGACTTATACATGTTCGTTTGACTATGAGATTATGCAACTCCCGAATACCGGAGGAATACCTTGTGTGCTATCAAACGTCACAACGTAACTGGGTGATTATAAAGATGCTCTACAGGTGTGTCCGATGGTGTTTGTTGAGTTGGCATAGATCGAGATTAGGATTTGTCACTCCGTGTATCAAAGAGGTATCTCTGGGCCCTCTCGGTAATGCACATCACCCTTGCAAGCAATGTGACTAATGAGTTAGTCACGGGATGATGCATTACGGAATGAGTAAAGAGACTTGCCGGTGACGAGATTGAACTAGGTATGACAATATCGACTATAGAATCTCGGGCAAGTAACATACGGATGAGAAAGGGATCAATGTATGTTGTTATGTGGTTCGACTGATAAAGATCTTTGTAGAATATGTAGGAGCCAATATGGGCATCCAGGTTCCGCTATTGGTTATTGACCAAAGAGGTGTCTCGGTCTTGTCTGCATAGTTCTCGAACCCGTAGGGTCTTCACGCTTAACATTCATTGACGATATAGTATTATATGAGTTATGTATGTTAGTGACCGAATGTTGTTCAGAGTCCCGGATGAGATCACAGACATGACGAGAAACTCCGGAATGGTCCGGAGATAAAGATTGATATATGGGATAATAGTGTTTGGTCTCCGGAAGGGTTTCGGAATTCACCGGAAGGGGTTCCGGATGTGTCCCGAAATGTTTGGGTACGGGAACATTTTATTTGGGCCAAAGGGGAAAGCCCACAAGGCTTTTGGAAAGCGCAAAAGGAAGTTTTGCAGAGTCCAGGGGCCAGACGCCAGGGTCCCTGGCGTCTGGGTCCAGACGTCGGGAACCCTGGCGTCTGGCCGTGGAGTCCGAGAAGGACTCTTGCCTTTCATATGAAACCGACTTTGTGGACGCTTTTACTCCAAGTTTCGACCCAAAGGCTCAACAAATAAATAGAGGGGTAGGGCTAGCACCAAAGACGCATCAAGAAACACCAAGCCATGTGCCGGCAACCCCGTCCCCTCTAGTTTATCCTCCGTCATAGTTTTTGTAGTGCTTAGGCGAAGCCCTGCGGAGATTGTTCTTCACCAACATCGTCACCACGCCACCGTGCTGCCGGAACTCATCTAGTACTTCACCCCTCTTGTTGGATCAAGAAGGCGAGGACGTCATCGAGCTGAACGTGTGCTGAACACGGAGGTGCCGTACGTTCGGTACTTGATCGGGACGAATCGTGAAGGTGTACGACTACATCAACCGCGTTGATAAACGCTTCCGCGTCTACGAGGGTACGTAGACACATTCTCCCCTCTCATTTCTATGCATGTCCTAGATAGATCTTGCTTGATCGTAGGATTTTTTTTGAAATATTGTGTTGCCCAACAGTTAGCAATCGTCCCATTTTAATATTATGAAATCTGGCAAATGGACGTCAAAACTGCATTCCTTAACAGGTTTCTTAAGGAAGAGTTGTATATGATGCAACCAGAAGTTTTTGTCAATCCTAAAGGTGCTAACAAAGTGTGCAAACTTCATTGATCCATCTATGGACTGGTGCAAGCATCTCGGAGTTGGAATATACGCTTTAATAGTGTGATCAAAGCATATGGTTTTATATAGAATTTTGGAGAAGCCTGTATTTACAAGAAAGTGAGTGGGAGATCTGTAGAATTTCTAATATTATATGTGGATGACATATTGTTGATTGGAAATGATATAGAATTTCTGGATAGCATAAAAGGATATTTGAATAATAACTTTTCAATGAAAGACCACGGTGAAGTTGCTTATATATTGGGCATCAAGATCCATAGGGATAGATCGAAATTCTTAATAGGACTTTCACCAAGCATATACCTTGATAAGATTCTGAATAAGTTCAAAATGGATCAATCCAAGAAGGGGTTCTTGCCTATTTTGCAAGGTGTGAAATTGAGTAAGACTCGAAGCCCGACCACACGACAGAAGATAGAGAGAGAATGGAAGTCATTCCCTATGCCTCAACCATAGGTTCTATAAAGTATGCCATGCTGCGTACCAGACCAGATGTGTGCCTTACCATAAGTTTGGCAGGGAGGTACCAAAGTAATCCAGGAGTGGATCACTGGACAGCGGTCAAGAATATCCTAAAGTACCTGAAAAGGACCAAGGATATGTTTCTCGTTTATGGAGGTGACGAAGAGCTTATCGTAACATATTACTTTGATGCTAGCTTTGACACTGATCCAGATGACTCTGAGTCTCAATCTGAATACATATTGAACATGGGAGCAATTAGCAAGAGTAGCTCTATATAGAGCATTGCAGACATAGATATTTGCAAAGTACACACGAATCTGAATGTTGCAGACCCGTTGACTAAAACCTCTCTCATAAGCACAACATGATCACACCTTAGAACTATTTGGGTGTTAATCACATAGCGATGTGAACTAGATTATTGAATTTAGTAAACTCTTTGGGTGTTACTCACAAGGCGATGTGAACTATGGGTGTTAATCACATGGCGATGTAAACTAGATTGCTGACTCTAGTGTAAGTGTGGGACTGATGTGAACTTAACGAGGAGCAGAAGGAAATGACAACTGTCGTGGACTTAACACGGCAGATGTCCTAGCAAAAGGACTTAGGTGTGCGGCCATTGCGACGTACTTAGCTTGAAGGGGTTAAACGGGACAAAGGACACAGAGAGTTTACCTAGGTTCGGGCCTGCATCAATGAAAAATTATTGGTAAACCGGGTAATGATTGCTATGCATTGCTACAAAAAGATTGAAGTACAGTGTTCCTTAGAAAAGATGGTGGCGGTCATGGTGTTAATTTGATGTTTTAAGCCGGAAAGCTCACCAGACACCAGCTTAAGGGCAATTTTTGCTTCCTCTGCTCTTTTCAACAGAGCTATCTTTTCAGTTTTCCAGCTGGTCCTATCAGCCTTTAAGTCCTTTTTAAACTTCTCCATCTCTTCTAAGGCGGTTGTCAATTCTGATCTGGCCTTGGAAGTCTCAGATTGTTGAGACTTGATATTTTTCTGAAGATCGGCGACTTGGGATTCCTACATATTTAGCTCCGCCTATAATATGCAAATGACATCATTATCTTTGAAGTCCCAAGCATAATACAAGTATTTTATTTGGCACTTGGGGGCTAATGCACATTGCTTTTCTTTGAAGACAATTCTATGATGACCCGACTATACTGTTATGACTATAACCGACTCATGGGGGCTACGTACTTGGATTTTGTTCACAGTTATGGTGATAAGTCCCGACTTATCCATGCTGATTAAGCCGGCCCTTGGTGGCTACAGGTGTAAAGTTGATCGCTATTGGAAGTCCCAGCTTAATCTGACAGTTTAAGCAGGCCCTTGGGGGCTTCTGGTTTTGATCTTGGAATATATATATATATATAAGACTATCTAAAGTCTACAACATATTCAATTATATCATATCCAGTAGACTTGGTGGCTGACGGAAGTACATTTATATGAAATAAGATTATGACGTTTACCTCAAAATGTTCCTTCATAAGATTGACTAAGCCTGCCTCAAAGTCACAGCTTGTATGATGATGGTTCAGATACCCAGAGTGGATCTCTTGAGCACTGTATTGAGCATAGCTTTCCAAATTTATTGACCATTTGCCTTTGTTAGCAAAGGATAACTCTTCCTTGGCACTGTGCTTTGACAAGACAGTGGGGTTGCCGGCGCCGTGTAGCCAAGACTAGTAATGACAATGTCATCGGTCTTCTCTTCAGTAGGCTTGATGGGACTTGGCGGCTTGGTAGTGGCCGGGTCAACATACCTATGGTCTATAGTGACATTGTGCTCTTTTGGCGGCGGGTCATCAATGGCGGCGTCAGCAGTCTGGAGAGAAGTTTTTGTTGTGCTTCTTCGGTTCATGAAGAGTTGAGTCTTCGGCTGCTTTGGCCACCTTCAGTTTTTTGCTGGGCTTTGCCATGGCACTGAAAATGAAGCACAAGACAGGGTCAATTTGACAGTTAAGTACATGATTGAAGGCGCATAGGCTTAATATTCTCACCCGGGCACGGTCTTTAAGGCTGGGATCTGGGTCCCAGTTGAGTCACCAGAGGAGGAATGAGATGTTCCCTGGTAATTTGAATCGGAAGGGTTAAGAGGCTGTCGAAAAAGACCCGCTTTAGGATAAGCTAAGTTGATAGAACGTGAAACCTCTGGACGGCGCTTGCGAGGAGCCTATGTGTTTGGTAAGCCGGAGGAGAGAATCCCGCCGCCGCTATTCTGGGTCGTATGGCGAGCTTCATGTTGCTGCTTCTTCAAAATAAAGTTGGGATCCAAATAAGCTAAAGGATGAGAAAACCTTACTTTCCGGCTTGCTTGACGAACTTTCTGTCTTGGCAGAGGTTCTGAGTCGGAGGAAAGGATAGTTACCTATTCGCCATCTGCGTGGCTGCCTTCCGCATCATCCTGATAGTGATCATTGTCAATAAGATGTATAAAAAAGGAGCCAAGGGAGTCAAGTTATACCTCCGACTCAACATCCTCCAAATCAAATAGCTCAAGGGTGTTGGTCTTCTTCTTGGCAAGTTTCTTCTATGCCTTGTTCTTTGTCCATGTCTTCTTGGACGGTTTATATTGCAATTTTCTGTTCCAGAAAGGAGAATCGGCCTGCAGAAATTCAAAATAAGAGTAAGAAAGTAGATTGACAGGTAATGAGTTAATGAAGATGGATTAAAAATACTTATGGCTGGCAGCTTATTGAGTGCATAGAAAGGATTCAGGCCGGTTTTGCTACAATCTGCCAAGCTCTCATTCAACAGAGACTTGGTCATGTCATTGATGTCATCATCAGTTAGCTGAATTTGTAAGTGGCGTTGTGGATCTTTCAAATCGCAGGTGTATTCGCACGTTAAACCAGAGCGGTGACTTAAGGGCATAATCCTCCAGGTGACCCAGCATCGAACCAGATCGATTCCGGTCAATCCATTGGACATTAAGGCTATGACCTTTGCGAAGACGGGCATATATTTGGCCCGTTCAGCTGTGTTGATCCGGTCAGGGAGGAGGTGCCTTTTGTTGAGCCGACTCTCACTATAACCCGGTAGCAGATTTTCCCCTTCTAGAGAAGTGTCTTGGCAATAAAACAAAGTTTGATTCCAGTCCTTGGGATGACTGGGCAGTTTGGCAGCTAGGAAGGTGGCCTCTTTACGTCGCTGAATAGAAATGCCACCTAACTCTAGGCTAGGCCCATCAGTGAACTTAGTTTGCTGGTTTAAATAATAAAACTCCTGTTGAAGGTACACCTCGCAGAACACTTGGAAATTGCAAATGTTTGAGACAGAATTGGGTCCTATGTCTTGAGGATGGAGGTTGAAGAAGTGCAACACATCACAGAAGAATCTTGAGCCGGGGGGGGGGGTGAAACCTCGGAGCAGATGATCAGTGAAGACGATTACTTCACCGTCCTTGGGCCGAGGAGGCGTTTCTGTGCCAGGGACCCTCTAGTGAATAACCTCTTTCTTGGCTAAGACGCCCATTTGGACGTACTCATTCAGTAATTCCTCGGTGACCCGGAGGCGACCCGGTTGCATGACATGATAGTTTTGACTTTAGACATTCTTGACTACAAAAGATAAGACTTCCAACTTAAGATCATGCTATTAAGCCGGCCATTGATTCAAAGAAATTGTTACGGAAGAGCCAATGTGTTGAGCCTTTGAATAGTATTTTGTTATACAAATATATAGCATGGTGGCTTAAAAGGGGACTAATGGCATCTGACGGGTTATGGTTTATCAGTTAAGCTACCTAGGCAGTTGTTATATTTCAGATCTATGAGTGAAGATTTGCTAAGTGATGGGTAAACAGATTCTGCAGATCGACGCTATAATTTTGGATCTAAGATATATTGGAAATAAAATAAATTTTAGACCTAAAGTGAAGGCAGTGGAGAAACACATGTATTGGATGAATCTTATATAGCAAAAATACCTACTGCAGTTGGAAAAAGGGGTACTACGCTGCTACCGCACGTTTTCAATATCATCTCCAGGTTCAACCATGCGATCTAGAGACAAACAACGAAGAACAGAGAAGAACTCTGACAAACAGCGAAACCCTAATGCAGATCTATAACAAGGGATAATGAATACCTGTTGGTGCTAATGAACAGCGAAGAAGCGCTGTGATATCTGGACGCGTTCAGGTTGATGCAGCAGCCTGGCTTCAAGTTGTTAAAGAAGGTCGATGGCGGCGGCAGAGCTCTGGTCGTAGTAGCGTCGAAAGGAAAGAGAAGAAGAGGCAGCGACAGGGGGTAAAAGTGAAAATAAAGGACCACTGTCCCTATTTATAAGGCAACGGACGGATGGCATGCGCAGGAATCAAGGAGGCCAAAAAATTATTATGTGGCTGCACGGGCGCCTCGAATTTTGGAAGGTCCATTAAAAATAAAGATCTGTTGAGATATTCGGGGCTTCGTGAAAAATTAATGCAAGATGACGTCATGGCGGGTTAACAAGATTTTGTGAGCTGACGTCTTGACGGGTTCTAACAAGTTCATGAAGTTGACGATGCAAGATTTTTACAAGTCAAACACTGAAGATTGATGTGAAAAAGTTCAAATCAACCTGGGGCCTAATGTTGGGGATATAACTATTGGGTATGACCCACCCAGGAGGGGCCGGGTCATACCACTAGCGACTTAAGGATAAAGATGGTGGGTCATGAAGCAAGCCTGTTGAAGGCCCAGGACCTAGAGGTGACTTGAGGCCCAAGAGGATGAACCGCCATATATGTAACTTGTTTTGTAAGACAAGCTTAGTTGGTCACCGAGCCGGACACGTTGTGCATGAGCCGTCCGGGACTCTGTAAGCCGCCACGCATCAATCTATGTATATAAAGGGGTGACCTAGCGGTGGGTTGAGACAAGTAATGATCAATCGAGAGCTAATTCAAGCGTAGTCGCTCCCTGGTAATCGAAACCCAAGCAATACAACCTAAAATAGGGCAGAACAGTACCAAACCTAAAATATGCATATGGGGATTTACCGGAATTGTTGTTCGTTGTTTCCGGCCTCATTTAAACTTGACTAGATAGTTAGTTTAACTTTGCTTCACCCCTTGCCATGCTAAAAAACATTTAATTTTGTTGAGTACCTAAACGAGAGAGAACTAAATAAGTCACGTGGTGTTTCGTCAATATGCAACTCGTTGCATATTGAGCTCCACTTAATTTGTAGGATTGCTTGTGCTCTTTTGCCATGCCATGCTTCATTAAACCGGAAATGCATCATACTTGGTTGTGCATCATGCCGTGCTTATGTCGTGGTTGTTTACTATGTTGTGTGCTTCTTTCCGGTGTTGCTTCTTCGGGTTGGTTCCGTTAACGTCGCGTTTGTGAGGACCCGTTCGTCTACGTCCGTTTGTCTTCTTCATGGGCTCGTTCTTCTTCCTTGCGGGATTTCAGGCAAGATGACCATACCCTCGAAATCACTTATATCTTTGCTTGCTAGATGCTCGCTCTTTTGCTATGCCTATGCTGCGATACCTACCACTTGCTTATCATGCCTCCCATGTTGTTAAGCCAAGCCTCTAACCCACCTTGTCCTAGCAAACCGTTGTTTGGCTATGTTACCGCTTTGCTCAGCCCCTCTTATGGCGTTGTTAGTTGCAGGTGAAGATTGGAGTTTGTTCCTTGTTGGAACATGGATATTATTGTTGGGATATCACAATACCTCTTATTTAATTAATGCATCTATATACTTGGTAAAGGGTGGAAGGCTCGGCCTTATGCCTGGTGTTTTGTTCCACTCTTGCCGCCCTAGTTTCCGTCATATCGGTGTTATGTTCCCGGATTTTGCGTTCCTTACGCGGTTGGGTTATAATGGGAACCCCTTGATAGTTCGCCTTGAATAAAACTCCTCCAGCAAGGCCCAACCTTGGTTTTACCATTTGCCACCTAGCCTTTTTCCCTTGGGATTCGCGCATCCTGCGGGTCATCTTTATTTTAACCCCCCGGGCCAGTGTTTGTCTAAGTGTTGGTCCAAACTAGAGCCCCTTGTAGCGCCACCTCGGGGAAACTCGAGGGCTGATTTTAGTTGTATAGATTGCTTATCCGGTGTTGCCCTGAGAATGAGATATGTGCAGCTCCTATCGGAATGTCGACGCATCGGGTGGTCTTGCTGGACTTGTTTTACCATTGTCGAGGATGTCTTGTAACCGGGATTCCGAGCCTGATCGGGTCTTCCCGCTAGAAGGAATATCCTTCGTTGACCGTGAGAGCTTGTGATGGGCTAAGTTGGGACACCCCTGCAGGGATTTGAACTTTCGAAAGCCGTGCCCGCGGTTATGGGCAGATGGGAATTTGTTAATGTCCAGTTGTAGATAACCTGAAGTTGATCTTAATTAAAATACATCAACCGCGTGTGTAACCATGATGGTCTCTTCTCGGTGGAGTCCGGGAAGTGAACACGGTGTTGGAGTAATGCTTGACGTAGGTTGTTCTAGGATCACTTCTTGATCATAGTTGTTCGACCGTGCTTTAGCCTTCTCTTCTCGCTCTGTTTTGTGAATATGTTAGCCACCATATATGCTAGTCTCTTGCTGCAGCTCCACCTCATACCTTTACCTTACCCATAAGCTTAAATAGTCTTGATCGCGAGGGTGTGAGATTGCGAAGTCCCCGTGACTCACAGATACTTCCAAAACCAATTTGCAGGTGCCGATGTTACCAAGCAGGTGACGCAACCAAGCTCAAGGAGGAGCTCGATGGAGATCTTGTCCTTTGTGTTGTTTCGTTCTAGTTGATCAGTAGTGGAGCCCAGTTGGGGTCGATCGGGGATCTGTGTAGCATTTGGGGTACTCTTCTTTTTATTTTGGTTCCGTAGTCGGACCTTTGATTGTAACTGGTTGATGTAATGCTTTATTCATGTAATTGTGTGAAGTGGCGATTGTAAGCCAACTATGTATCTCTTTCCCTTATGTATTACATGGGTTGTGTGAAGATCACCTCACTTGCGACATTGCTTTCAATGTGGTTATGCCTCTAAGTCGTGCTTCGACACGTGGGAGATATAGCCGCATTGAGGGCGTTACAAGTTGGTATCAGAGCCTTCCCCGACTTTAGGAGCCCCCTGCTTGATCGAATCGTTGGCGTTGTTGAGCCTAGAAAAATGTTTTGAGTCATTTAGGATTATATATATCGGAGAGTTAGGACTTCTTTTTACTCCCCAGTCCCTTCATCGCTTTGGTGAGGCATCCCGACGTAGAGTTTTGACTCTTCTCTTCTCAAATTCCACTATTTTTTAGGATCACGCGGGTATCTTGGAATCGTTCCGATGGTTTTGTGACGAGAACATTGTTCTTGGTGCCTCCTGACATTTAGGTGTTGTGGTAGTGTCCTGGGGAGTTGAGCTCCGAGGTGTTGTCGTCACAATTTTATTGTTGCAGTTCTGGAATACCTGAGATTAGTTTCGCCAACATCGAAAATCTCTTTTATGCAGTTGTTGGTGAGATAACCTCGACGCCACCCAGTACTGGGGCGGGAGTTCGGGAGTATTGCTATAACTCGTATAACAAATGCTTTTCGAAGGTTGAGGTAAATGATTTCCGAAGGTTTCTTGGTTATGTGTTGAAGGATGGATACAGCTGGATGTAGGATTTGCTAGTTTTGGGTGAGATATTATACTTCCCCTGTATCCCCAACACCTGATTGCATAACCGGAAAATTTCGGGAGTTTGTAAGTGGGAATTCAAGTAGCTCTTAGGATATTTTTCCGACAGATGTATGATATGAAATTGGGGTTCGACGTCTAGTGGTCCTCCTATCCACGGTTGGTTTTACAATGGTCTCGTTGTGTCTTAAAGAGTCCTTGGCTATGCCGACTCGGGGACACTTCGTATGTCATGTGCACTACCTTGTACATGATGGTGTTGTACGATCGAGCCCGTGTAGGCCCCACCACGAAAACTTCAGACGAAATCTCTATCATATGTTTGTTCCGGCTTATGTTGCCGCCAATCCTTTGTTTTGTTTTGAGTTGTGGTATTCGAGTTGCTTCGAAGTCAAATGTTGATTCCATACCTTTCCTAAATGGTGTTCTCATACTCCGATGTGAATACCAATCCTTCTTGATCATCAAGATTGTTTTGTCAATCCTTTTTAACCGGCATGCTTCTCTTCAAGTGGATCCGATCACGTCAACATTCACAAGATCATTTATCAGTTCTTCTCAATGTTGTTTGTTTCATTCGTCCCAAGCTGCCTTTGTTTTTCCCGCCCGCCCACCCCTTTTCTTAAAGGAATCAGATGTCTTAATCAAGTATCCAGCTTATTGATGTGAAGTCTCTCCATTCCTTTCCGTCAATGCTCTTACCCGGTGATGCTCATGAAGATGCTAATGGAGCCTCAAGTTCATCATTCTTTGTTCTTTTATCTTCCCCGATGTGTTCAATGCAATCTTTCGATGGTGATCACATCCTTTTTCCTCGTTTCAAATGTGTTCTTATGCCGGTGCACCTCATAATCATTCCCCGTTTGCTATTAAATTGTTCCGGAGTGCTGAAGAAATCTCAGAAGGCTCGTTTTGTCATTCAATATCCGTTCAACTTATTTCGAGGTTGTTCTCTCTTTCAAGCCTTTTAATTCAACCGGTGCAATCTATCTTCTTTTCAAGTAATCGTTCAACGGTGTTTCTTTTGAGTGGGCCTTAACCCACAGTTCTTTTCCCAGGATCTTACCTGACTCTTCTAATTTTCCTGGAGCTATCCTAAATTCATTTCAAAGTTTGACGTAAGAATGAGTTATCATCAGTCAAATGCCTTTCTCCAAGATCGGTTAAATTCTTTTCATCGTTGGTTCAACTTTTCCATTCTTCTTTATTCCGGAGTATCTCAATAATTTGGTGGTGTTTCTCGTCGTAATTCTCAGATTTTGAAGACCGAAGAAGAGTTTCTCCTCCATATCTTGCTCCATTCTCTTCAAGATTCATGGTGCTAGCTTGTGGCCATCCTCCCATATTTGTTTTTGATTGTGAGAATCCTTTTCACCCATCAGTAGCTATTCAAGAGTCTTGTCAGTTTGATTATCCGGAGTCCATCAATTCAGGTTTATTCATTCTCAGCTTTCAGTTATCATTCTCCAATCTTACCGGTGCATCACTAAAATATTCTCTTATCGGTCCGTGATCTATTCGTTTCACTTGTATCTAAATTGTCTCAAGTATCTTTGTTCTTTTTATAATTCTTCCCGATGTTTCTTTATCTTTACTTCATTCATTAAAATTCTTACGGTGGTTCGTTCAAGAGTTCTTTTCCTTGGTTATCATATAATTTCATTCGTTGTTTCGATTCCTACCGGTGGTTCGTTGAAGATCTTCCTCAAGTTTGAGCTATATCTATATTTAATCCTTTCAACGAGAATAAGTGGTATGCCAAATCCGCTGCTTGTCATCAATTTAAATTGGTGAAGGATACGCATAACGTAATTCTTATTTTTGTTTCATCGAGTGAACTCAATTCCCTGTTCTGGATGCTCATCAAATTCTCGTTTTTAGTTGTTCATCTTTCTTTTCCCGGAGTTCCAAGTTCTCTCAATTACCTCGTCACGGAGATCCATCTAAATCATTACAAATTTTCACCTTGTGTTTTCAACTCCTTTTTCCTTCCGTTTGATCATTCTTTTATTAAACGGAGTTCTTCATCAAGGTTCTACATGATGGTTCTTCAAGGATGTAATTTCCTTCTCAAAGTGTTCATTGAGATTCTTTTCAGAGGAGCTCAATCATTCTTCATCTTGCAATCCGGAGTGCAATTCTTTCTACCGTATCATTGGAGGTGGTATTATGTCACTCTTGACAATTTGAGTTCGTGTTTCATGATACAACAATTGTCAAGAATGAGATAGTTAAACCCACCAATTTCTTCGAGCATGAGCTCTTCTCAATCCATCAATCGCTTTGTTGGAGTTATCTTGGGTTATATTTCACCTAAAGCCTTCCCTAAGGATTGTTACTATTTATGGTGCTTATAAAGGACCCAAGTTCTTCTTTCATCCTTCCGGTGAAATTAGTTTTCTCGTCTCCTTGTTCATACCAATCCAATTCTTTTTCCCGTGAGTGGCAGGTTGTCACCTCATTATTTTGAGATGTATTCCATAAGACCATATCAAGCTTATTCTTTTTGTTGTTGGTTTTTCCTACAACTCCGTTCAATCCTTCTTTTTAAGGATGCTATCTCAAATTCATCTCAGGCAGAACTTGTTCTTTTGGGTCCATTCTTATATTTTCTTCCAGAGGCTTTGTGAGGTTGCTCTCTTTAACTCATCTTCTTGTTTGACAGACCTTGTTCTTTTCGTGCTTATCCTTTTAACCGGAGTGTTGTGTCCTCTGCTCAAGTTCTTTTCATCTTGTCAAGTCTTTCATCTCTTGTCAACCGGAGTGCTGCTCGAATTTGTTCTTCTTTGTTTCCTCTTTTCTAACGGAGTGTTTTCAACTTCGTTTTTCTCCGTTGTATTCTTTTCTCGAAATGGCTTTAACTTTTCAAGGTTCATTCATTTCATTCGTTTGTCAAAGAAGCAACTTAGTTTTACCTCTTATCTTCCTTTTCCGTTTCCTCTGGTGCCATTCTAGATCTCGGGTCGAGATCCTCTCGTAGTGGTGGAATGTTGTAACGCCCCGAGACCGATGTGCCAGGTGTCTTCCAGTTATTCGGTGTTGTTGCCTTGTCTTTTCCTTGCGTGTCGCATCTTGCCATGTCATCATCCGCATTGCATCATCATGTTTTCAAAATCTGCATCCGTCCGGGTTTCCCTGTTCTTTCCGTTGTCCGTTCCGAGCCCAGACACACTTGCACGCGCCCGCGGCAGGTCCGGAATAGTATTTTAGAAGTGGCCGGAAAATGTTCTCAGAATGGGTTGAAAGTTGGCATGTGGTCTTATTATACTGTAGATAGCCTGCCTGCCAAATTTCATCGCATTCGGAGTTCGTTTGACACCCCAACGGATAACTATATCGACAATATAGTCCGTCAAATCGTCGGACGTTTTCGGTCTCCGAAAACTACTGTCGGGCCTCTCTCTCTCTTCTCTCCCCGCAGCCCGAGGCCTTCTGCACAGCCCACCAGCAACCCTCCTACTCCCCCTCCGCTCCAGACCGTCCGATAGCGACCGAACGGCTCCGAAACGGAGCAAAAACCCCAACCCTAGACCCCTGCCTATAAAAGGAAGGACCCCTTCCATTTTTGGCAGCCGCCAGCCCCTTCCCTTGTTTCAGCGCGCCGCCACCACTTGTCACCTTCCAGCCGCCGCCTCCCACCTCAATTTCTGGCGCCGGCCACCCCTGCATCGCCACTTGGCGCGCCCTGTGTGGTCAGCCGCCATCTGAGCGCCGCCCTCCACCAATCCTACGCAGCCACGTCGCGCCCCGCCTTCCCCAGCACCGCCGTGGCCCGTGGAAGCCCGCAGCCGGCCCGCCCTAGACCGAATCTGGGCCCGACCGCGCCCCGAGCTGCGAGAGCCCCATGCCCGAGCTTCCCTGCGTCGCTGCCTCTCTGCCCCTTCACCGCCCGTCCTCGCCACCCTGCACTCGTCGGCCACCGAAGCCTCGCTGCCGGCGAGCACTTCGACAGCAGGCCAGTGCCGCCCTCGCCTCCCTCTCTCTCCCTTCCCATTCTCCTTCCTCTCCTCACCAGCTCTCTCCCTCACTCCATTGCCACAGGAAACCGCCGCCGCCTCCATGGACGAGCTCCACCTCGCCGGATCCCGCATCCCCGAGCGCCGTCGACCACCTGTGTCACCGGATCTGGAACACCCGTCCTCGGATCCATCCATCCCCGTCGTCCTCCGGCTCCCTACGCGTCGCGTTGCCGTCCCCATCACCGGCAGCCGCTGTGCCATGCTCCTGCCTCTGCTCGAGCAGAGGAGGATGAGCGCTTCCCTACTGGGCCACCTTCCTCGCGCGCATGTGGGCCAACCACGCCCAAGGCCAGCATGCCCTGCCAGGCCGCCTCCTCCACAGATCTGGGCCAAGCCCATGGTGAGAACCCCCCTTCAGATCTCTGTGCGGTTGGGCCAGCCAGATTCGGCCCATGTCACGTTTTTTTTCCGTTCTGCGATTTGTCCATTTATCCAGGGAAAGCCAGTTTTGCAGTTTAGCCCCTAGAACCATGCATCTAATAACTTCTCACCCATGCATCGGAATTAAACAACTTATATATGAAACTTGTTTAGAATTTTGTCTAGATTCATAATATCCAACTTTCATCCATGTTTGAAATGTTTAAAATGCTGTTTGGTTTAATTTGCTCCAATGCCATGTTAAAATGATTTATTTCATAACTAACCGTAGCTCCAAATTTAATAAACTTTATATGTAAATGGGGTGGAAAAATGCCAAGTTTAACATGGTGGCATCATCTTGCATGTTTAATAACTCTAAAATTGTGTTTAGGGCAGAACAGTACCAAACCTAAAATATGCATATGGGGATTTACCGGAATTGTTGTTTGTTGTTTGCGGCCTCATTTAAACTTGACTAGATAGTTAGTTTAACTTTGCTTCACCCCTTGCCATGCTAAAAAACATTTAATTTTGTTGAGTACCTAAACGAGAGAGAACTAAATAAGTCACATGGTGTTTCGTCAATATGCAACTCGTTGCATATTGAGCTCCACTTAATTTGTAGGATTGCTTGTGCTCTTTTGCCATGCCATGCTTCATTAAACCGGAAATGCATCATACTTGGTTGTGCATCATGCCATGCTTATGTCGTGGTTGTTTACTATGTTGTGTGCTTCTTTCCGGTGTTGCTTCTTCGGGTTGGTTCCGTTAACGTCGCGTTTGTGAGGACCCGTTCGTCTACGTCCGTTTGTCTTCTTCATGGGCTCGTTCTTCTTCCTTGCGGGATTTCAGGCAAGATGACCATACCCTCGAAATCACTTCTATCTTTGCTTGCTAGATGCTCGCTCTTTTGCTATGCCTATGCTGCGATACCTACCACTTGCTTATCATGCCTCCCATGTTGTTAAGCCAAGCCTCTAACCCACCTTGTCCTAGCAAACCGTTTTTTGGCTATGTTACCGCTTTGCTCAGCCCCTCTTATGGCGTTGTTAGTTGCAGGTGAAGATTGGAGTTTGTTCCTTGTTGGAACATGGATATTATTGTTGGGATATCACAATACCTCTTATTTAATTAATGCATCTATATACTTGGTAAAGGGTGGAAGGCTCGGCCTTATGCCTGGTGTTTTTTTCCACTCTTGCCGCCCTAGTTTCCGTCATATCGGTGTTATGTTCCCGGATTTTGCGTTCCTTACGCGGTTGGGTTATAATGGGAACCCCTTGACAGTTCGCCTTGAATAAAACTCCTCCAGCAAGGCCCAACCTTGGTTTTACCATTCGCCACCTAGCCTTTTTCCTTTGGGAGTTGTGCATCCCGAGGGTCATGTTTATTTTAACCCCCCGGGCCAGTGCTTGTCTAAGTGTTGGTCCAAACTAGAGCCCCTTGCAGCGCCACCTCGGGGAAACTCGAGGGCTGGTTTTAGTTGTATGGATTGCTTATCCGGTGTTGCCCTGAGAACGAGATATGTGCAGCTCCTATCGGGATGTCGGCGCATCGGGTGGTCTTGCTGGACTTGTTTTACCATTGTCGAGGATGCCTTGTAACCGGGATTTCGAGCCTGATCGGGTCTTCCCGCTAGAAGAAATATCCTTCGTTGACTGTGAGAGCTTGTGATGGGCTAAGTTGGGACACCCCTGCAGGGATTTGAACTTTCGAAAGCCGTGCCCGCGGTTATGGGCAGATGGGAATTTGTTAATGTCTAGTTGTAGATAACCTGAAGTTGATCTTAATTAAAATACATCAACCGCGTGTGTAACCGTGATGGTCTCTTCTTGGCGGAGTCCGGGAAGTGAACACGGTGTTGGAGTAATGCTTGACGTAGGTTGTTCTAGGATCACTTCTTGATCATAGTTGTTCGACCGTGCTTTAGCCTTCTCTTCTCGCTCTGTTTTGCGAATATGTTAGCCACCATATATGCTAGTCTCTTGCTGCAGCTCCACCTCATACCTTTACCTTACCCATAAGCTTAAATTGATCACGAGGGTGTGAGATTGCGGAGTCCCCGTGACTCACAGATACTTCCAAAACCAGTTTGCAGGTGCCGATGTTACCAAGCAGGTGACGCAACCAAGCTCAAGGAGGAGCTCGATGGAGATCTTGTCCTTTGTGTTGTTTCGTTCTAGTTGATCAGTAGTGGAGCCCAGTTGGGGTCGATCGGGGATCTGTGTAGCATTTGGGGTGGTCTTCTTTTTATTTTGGTTTCGTAGTCGGACCTTTGATTGTAACTGGTTGATGTAATGCTTTATTCATGTAATTGTGCGAAGTGGCGATTGTAAGCCAACTATGTATCTCTTTCCCTTATGTATTACATGGGTTGTGTGAAGATTACCTCACTTGCGACATTGCTTTCAATGTGGTTATGCCTCTAAGTCGTGCTTCGACACGTGGGAGATATAGCCGCATCGAGGGCATTACAAGCAGGAGTAGGCTTTTACCTCGTTGAGAGGGACCGAACCTAGGTAAACTTTCTGTGTGCTTTGTCCCGTTTAACCCCTTCAATCTAACTACGTCACAATGGATCCACACCTAAGTCCTTTTGCTAGGACATCTTCCGTGTTAAGTCCACGACAATCGGGTTTGGCAATTCTAGCAGCTTCATCACAGAAATAAGTAACATGCCCATCAATATTATCGACCAAGAGATCTTTAATCATAGCAATACTAGGTTCAACTTGAATTTGTTCAGGGGGTGTAGGTGTTCTAGTATAACTCTTACGAACCATAGTTGAAGCTTTAGCATGATCCTTTATTCTAACAGGGAAAGGTGGTTTCTCAATATAAGCAGTAGGAACAATAGGATCAACATTATAAGTAACAGTTTCTTCTTCAACTTTAATAGGTTCTACTACTTTCACCTCAATGGGAGGATGATATTATGAGTAGAAAATGATTCACAGAAAGAAGCTACTATCTCAGAGTCAAGTCCATATTTAGTGCTAAATTCACGAAAAGCATCGGTATCCATAAAAGATTTAACACAATCAAACATAAGGTTTATACCTGACTCCTTAACTTCTCGAGTTCCCAATCTTTAGAGTTGTGTTTAATTCTTTCCAATAAATCCCATTTGAATTCAGTAGTCTTCTTCATAAAAGAACCAGTACAAGAAGTATCGAGCATGGATTAATCATTACGAGAAAGCCGAGCATAAAAATTATAAATAATGATTTCTCTTGAGATCACATGATTGGGGCATGAATATAACATTTACTTAATCCTCTCGCAAGCTTGAGCGATACTTTGTCCTTCACGAGGCCAAAAATTATAAATATAATTCCAATCATGATGAACTAGATGCATAGGATAAAATTTCCGATGAAACTCCAATTTCAATCGGTTGTAGTCCCAAGTCCCAATATCATCGCATAGCCTATACCATTTCAATGCTTTATCCTTCAGAGATAAATGAAATACCTTCTTATTGACTTCATCTTCGGCCAAACCTGCAAGCTTAAATAATCCACAAACTTCATCCACATAGATTAGATGCATATCAGGATGTAATGTTCCATCTCCTGCATAAGGATTAGCTAGTAGTTTCTCTATCATACCCGAAGGAATTTCATAATAAATATTTTCAGTAGGTTCACTAGGTTGAGGGGCAACTATTTGCTCTTCCGGTCGGGGTGAAGATACCCCGAACAAACCCCTCAAAGGATTATTTTCCATAGTAACAAATGACAGTAAATTTCAGCACACTATGTAAATGTTTCCTTATCAAATTCCACTTACCAAAGGCGCTTCACTCCCTGGCAATAGCGCCAGAAAAGAGTATTGATGACCCACAAGTATAGGGGATCTATCGTAGTCCTTTTGATAAGTAAGAGTGTCGAACCCAATGAGGAACAAAAGGAAATGACAAGCTGTTTTCAGCAAGGTATTCTCTACAAGCACTGAAATTATCGGTAACAGATAGTTGTGTGATAAGATAAAATTCGTAATGGGTAACAAGTAACAAGTGTAAAAATGGTGAAGAAAGGTGGCCCAATCCTTTTTGTAGCAAAGTACAAGCCTGAACAAACTCTTATATAAAGCAAAGCACTCCCGAGGACACATGGGAGTTGTTGTCAAGTTAGTTCTCGCCATGCTCATATGATTCACGTTTGTTACTTTGATAATTTGATATGTGGGTGGACCATTGTTTAGGTGCTATCCTTACTTGGACAAGCCTCCCACTTATGATTAACCACTCTCGCAAGCATCCGCAACTATGAAAGAAGAATTAAGATAAATCTAACCATGGCATGAAACATGTGGATCCAAATCAGCCCCTTACGAAGCAACACATAAACTAGGGTTTAAGCTTCTATCACTCTAGCAACTCATCATCTACTTATTACTTCCAATGACTTCCCCTAGGCCCAAATCATGGTGAAGTGTCATGTAGTCGGCGTTCACATAACACCACTAGAGGAGAGACAACATACATCTCATCAAAATATCGAACGAATACCCAATTCACATGATTACTTATAACAAGACTTCTCCCATGTCCCCAGAACAAATGTAACCACTCACAAAGCATATTCATGTTCATAATTAGAGGGCTATTGAATAGCATTAACGATCTGAACATATGACCTTCCACCGGATAAACCAACTAGCATCAACTACAAGGAATAATCAACACTACTAGCAACCCACATGTACCAATCTGAGGTTTTGAGACAAAGATCAGATACAAGAGATGAACTAGGGTTTGAGAGGAGATGGTGCTGGTGAAGATGTTTATGGAGATTGACCGCCTCTCAATGAGAGGATCGTTGGTGATGACGACGACGATGATTTCCCCCTCTGGGAGGGAAGTTTTCCTGGCAGAACTGCTCCACAAGAGCCCTAGATTGGTTCTGCCCAAGTTCTGCCTCGAGATGGTGGCGCTTCATCCTGAAAGCTTCCTTCTGATTTTTCCAGCTCAAAACCCTCCATATAGCAGAAGATGGGCACCGGAGGCCTGCCAGGTGGCCCACAAGCCACAGGGGCGTGCTCCTAGGCTTGTGGCCTCCTGGTGCGTCCCCTGTGGTATTTTCTTCACCCAATATTTTTTATATATTCCAAAATAATTCTTCGTAGATTTTCAGGACTTTTGGAGTTGTGCAGAATAGGTCCCTCAGATTTGCTCCTTTTCCAGTGCAGAATTCCAACTACCGACATTCTCCATCTTCTTGTAAACCTTGTAAGATAAGAGAGAAAAGGCATAAGTATTGTACCAAAATAGGTAATAACAGCCCATAATGCAATAAATATCAATATAAAAGCATGCTGTAAAATGGATGTATCACTTGTGCCTCCTACTGGATTGATACCTTGGTTCTTAACTGAGGGAAATACTTATCTCTACTTTGCTACATCACCCTTTCCTCTTCTAGGGAAAAATCAACGCAAGCTCAAGAAGTAGCAACAGCCTAAGCCTGCCGTCATCTCACCTCCTGGGGAAAAGACCTGAAGTGAGCTCCTAGGGGTTCTAGTGGGCAACCCACACTTCTCCAAAACTACCCTTGATATGAATGAATGCGTTGCAGTAGAGTCAAAGAGTACCAATATTGGACATGAATTTAATAAAAACTTACCAACCACAGTCTCTGGCTGATCGTAAACCTCCTCCACATCAATGTGGTTCACATGAGCACGGGGAAAAGGATTGGGCTTCTTGGTTGATGACTTTCCATTGCCATTTCCATTTCCCTACTTGGCCTCCGGACAATTGGTGGCATAATGTCCCGTCTTCTTGCACTTGAAATAGGTGATATGACCCAGATCCTTTTGAGACGGAGTGTGATGGTGCTGGTTGCCATTGCCTCCATTGCCAGACTTGAAGTTGTTGTGGTACTAACGATTATTCCCACTCCCTCCATGGTTATGTGTATCCCCTCCATGAGTATGTCCTCCATGGACGTGGTGAGTGTGTCCTCCTGAGTATGGGGTGAAGCGGGGCTTCTGCCGAGCTCCAGAGTTGTACTTCCCATGTGCATACTTCCGCTTGCGGTTATCAATCCGTTGCTGCTTGCCTTCAAGGATGATGGCCTTGTCTACTAGCTCCTGATAGTTGTTGAAGGTAGCCACATCAGCTGCATTCCCAGCTCATCGTTGAGTCCTTCGAGAAACTTCTCCTGCTTTGCGGCATCTATGGCCACATCATCTGGGGCACAGCAAGCTAACTAGCTGAACTCATCCACATACTGTCTCACAGGTGCGATTCCCCTGATGTAAGTTGTGGAACTCATGATTCTTCAAACTCATGACTCCAGCTGAGACATGAACGGTGCGGAAGGCCTGCTGAAAATGATCCCATGTGACTGTGGCGATGGGAAAGGTGGTGGTGTAGTTCTCCCACCATGAGGCTGTGGGGCCATCAAGCTAATGTGCGGCAAAGCGCACCTTCTCCGCATCCGTGCATCCATCAGTTACTAGCTCTCTTCTGAGCTTGTAGAGCCAGTCAAAAGTAACAATTGACCCAGTGCTGCTAGAGAACACCGACGGAGTTAACCTTAGGAAACGGGTGAGGTTGTCGACAGGGGGTGGTGGCGGTGGATTGTTGTTGTTGTTGCCTTGGTTCTGGATGAGCATCTGCATCAAGGCATTATGCTGTTGGATCAGCTGGGTGAGCTCCGGCGGGAAGTTGAATCCGGGGTCACGTCTCGGAGGCATCTAATGTTTTGGAGTGGACGAGAAATTAGAATAGAACAAGGGTCTAAAGAGAAATAACACTACCCATATGCATACAACAATCATTATCACACCAATCATTTATTCATTCAACTCAAACATAGTTCAATCTCAGAATACAAATCTCACGACAAGTCAGAAATAACGGCCTAATCGATCAACGATAAAAATAACATAGCGGTCGTGACTAAGTGTCCTCCTTAGATATCCTTGGGTCCTCCAACGGAGCGTCTCCTCTTGGTGCGTCCTTCAGTGGATCTCTCATCGTAAAACTTATCATTGCTCACTAAGGGTCCAGCGTCACCACTCGGATAGAGGTCTTGTCCCAGATTCATCTTCTCTTCCATCGTGGCAATGTAACTCTTCAAGTTCTATATCCTTTCCAAAAAGTCCTTGACCTCCTCGTTATGTTCATTGAAGTCCTTGCACACTCTCTCCTCCAATTCCCGTACACGGAATAACAGCCTCCTGAACATCTTCGAGCTTCTGCGCATCTGAACCTCCAGATTACTGATGTGAGTCTCTAGGTCTTGGACATATGAGAGAATGGAGTCGTCATCCACGGTGCGCACGATATCTCCATTTGCAGTTCTGCAGGAGATCATGTTGAGGTCTGATGTGTCGAACTCTGCCCTGTACTCCTCCTGAATGTGTCCAAGTGCACGATGAATAGCCATGTCTCTCCCGAGGATCCAAGTAGGAGAGGTAAACTAGAAGTCAATGGGCTCTGATAAGCTTCCGAAAGTCCAACCTGGAATGTGCACCACAATCCTATAGGGAGTGTCCATCGGAAGTGCGTTGGTAGGAGTCCCGGTGATGGAGGGCAGAGCAATCTTCAATTTCCTGATGATCTAAACTAGCTGCTTACCGAAAAGCATCATCTCATCCCACTTGCAAAACTACGGTAGCAGGACTGGGGTGAACTCGGCGGCCATCTAAAATGTTGAAATTGGAGAGAAGTCGGAAATGAACAGGGGAGAAATACGGAAAATAAAACATGAAGTAATTCTTCCTATGGCTTTCCAATCCTATGGGTTACGTCCTACGGTCAGCTGTGCTCTGATAACATCTTTGTGGCGACCCGACCCGAATCAGTCAAGTCTCTGTGTATCTGTACCATCCCAAGATGCTGGCACACACAGTACATTGATGAAAATATCAAAGTTCAATCACACCTAATTTATTACAGGATTCTCATATAGAGTCTTTATTACATCAGAATAAATTCGGCTGAAGGCCAACTCATGAGAAAAACTAATGCAGAAGCATTGACGATCAGTGAGTCCATCCGACTCCAAAGGGAAATCACCAAGCATGGATCATCGATCTAATGATAGAGGGGGGGTGGCTTACAAAGGGCGGTCGATAGTGATGGACGGCAGCGACTCGGGTTACGGTGTCCTGGACTAGGGGGTACTCACCACGTCGTCTCCTGACCAGGTGGATCGGGCCGAGGACCCCCATGGCGGTTCATTATTGGGCCAGTTCGGACAGCCGATGACATATATGAGGAAGATTCCACAAGACTTGGCGATCAAGACAAGGACTCCTCTCCACTGACGTATCTGACTAGGACTCTTGTTATCCTAGGACTCCGGTACATTATATAAGGTGAGGCTAGACTAGTCGATAGATAGTTATGACATTCATCATACCCTTAGGGTTTAGACCACAACATACGCTCTCAAGGTAGATCAACTCTGTACTCGATACATGATCATCAATATAAACAAGAGCATGACGTAGGGTTTTATCTCCATCAAGAGGGCCCGAACCTGGGTAAAACATTATCTCCTTCGTTCCTTGTTACCCATCGATCCAAGATCCATAGCTTGGGACCCCTACCCCGAGGTCTGCCAGTTTTGACACTGATAATGGTTCTTTCATTGAGAGTTCCGCTGTGAGATAGACAAAGGATCAATGGCTCGCCTGCAGATCAACTGCGATGTCGATCAACATCTTCGTTGCTGGCTCGACTAGTCAGCTTGGCTCAACCGAGGACTATGCTCCACCTTAGATCATCATGATCGGACGAGGGCCTTCATCAACATCAACTCCGATCTGTATCAAGATCATGGAGGAATCATCCATGGAGCTCGGGGGCTCAACGTCAACATTGCCCTCGGGCGACCGTGCTATTTTTCTGGACAACGAAGTTGTATCCACTGTAACCGCCTCCTCGAGCATCGCTTGGATGATTGCTTCAGTGGAATTGTGCAGAATTGAGTCTGCAACAACACTGTAGAATTTCGTCGTATTCTGATGGAGGAATCTCCAACGATCTCTGATACACAGAGCCCTGTCGAATCTGGACGGGAATCTAGATGAGTTTGGGGCGAGGAGTCCAGCGTCTAGCTCGGACTGTCGGATTTCGGGTTCCGCCAGACCCTTGAGGTTCGAACACTGGGGTGCGCGTGGAGATTTCGCCTCCTACCTACCTGCACCCCTCCGCCTCCCTAAGATCTAAGCTATGGAAAGAACAACACGAGAGACACAAGGTTTATACTGGTTTGGGCCACCGTTGTGGTGTAATACCCTACTCTAGTGTGTGGCATGGTGGATTGCCTCTTGGGCTGATGATGATGAACAATACAAGGAAGAACAGCCTCGCGAGGGTCTGCTCTTGGCTGGGGCGATGAACTGTAGGGAGGAGTTCAGTCACCCTTCTCTCTCTCTCTCTGATTCTCCTCTCTCTCTGATTCTCCTTTCTTCATCTCTCCTGTGGGGGGATGGTCCTATTTATAGAGGCCCTGGTCCTCTTCCCAAATATTGAGCGGGAAGGGAGCCAACAATGGCGGGCTAATTTGAAGGGGGACAACTAGTACCAACTATCCTGACAAAAGTAGTCTTCGCCTGCACAAAGCTCTGGTGGTGAAACCGTCTTGGGATCCACGATGACCTCCGTCTTGCAGTCCTCTTGGTCTTGGTCTTGTTGCACCGAAATGGCAACCTTTGCCTGATGCCTCGGTACTCCGCGGCTGCGCTTGCTCCCCTTGCACCAAAGAGGAAAGGAGGACACTGCGCGGGCTGGCGCCTGCCTGGCGCCCTTGGTCGTCATGGCTTGCGTCACGGGCACCTCATGAGGTACCCCGCCTTGATCTCTCTGCCTCCTCGCGAGCCAGCCTGGTGAGGCCGTGCCTGAGGAAGCTCCGCGTCATCCGCCCCGCGAGGCTTGGCCCCTCGCGAGGGTCTTGGGTCTGTGTTGGTGAAGATGGGCCATGCTGGGCCCCCCTTTGAGCCACGCCGCAGGCCGCAGGCAGGCAAGTCTAGGGACCCCCGTTCCCAGAACGCCGACAGTAGGCCCCGGGCCCAAGGCGCGCCCGGACTTGGCCGTGCTAGGAGGCGGAAGGGCAAGGGCGAAGTGCCGCGGGCCCTAACAGCCTGCGGCCTTGGGCGCCGCATGGCGGTTGATTGGACGTGGGCGTCTCCACTTCCCCATGGCGCCTCGGCAACTGCACGGATTGGACAAGTCCCTGCATGCAAAGCGGGTCATGATTACCTGCGATCGTGGAGGTCGGCGGTTGGCCTTCGCCGGCTATAAGTACGGAACGGTGCGCGCCCTTCCAGTCCATCCCTTCTTGCTTCTCCTTCTCCCCGATCCTTGCTCTGTCTTGCTGCGATGGCCCCGATCCGCCGGTTCTCGACGACAGAGAAGGAAAAGGCTCCCCGAGAGGAACCAGTCCCGCTTCCGCCGAAGAAACAGCTCGTCCTCCGCGGCCCGGACAAGGGGGCTCATCAGGTGGTGTCGAGGCCCTGGTGCGAGCGGGCACCGCCGGGGTTCCCGCTTCCTTTGTATGCCCACAACGAGGGCCCTGAAGGAGCTGCTGCTGATCGCCACGGGAGGCGCCACCGTCGGCGCCCACGGGTCACGAAGGCGTTGGTCGTCCCTCCTGGGGTCCGCACCGAGGGCTCCTCCCAAGAGTTCGTGTTCCATGCCGCAATGCCTTCTCAGTCTTGGATTCGCCTTCCTCCCTTCTTTGCCTCCATCATCCCGCAGGGAGAGCCCCTGGAGCTTTGGCTGCAGCACGCCGGCTGCAGCACCCTCGCGATCGAGGCAGAGGTCGCGGTCGTTGCCCCGGGCGAGGTCTTCATGACTCGGGGCTGGAGCGAAATCGCCCGGGTTTGCAGGACAAGGGGCTCCTTCGCGATCCACTTGGAGTACGACGGTGCTTCGGTGATGTTCTTCAAGGTCTTCGATGCAAACGGGCGCCGGCTGGAGTGCTGCCCCAGGAGAGGTGGCCGGGACCCTGCTGCGGCGAGGACTGGGCCCGCCGACCGCTCCCTTGGCGGCTCCTCAGGAGGTGGAGGCATCGGAGGTTCCAGTGACTCCAGCGAGCTCTTCGCGACTCCGGAGACGAGCGACGACAGCTATGAGCCCCCGAACCGGCGCCGCTCCTGGAGCAGGGCGGGCTCGTCAGGCCGCCGCCGACTCTGATCTGGATGGGGTTGGCGCCGGTGCTTGATGGCCCACTGTTGATGATGGCGTCTTCTGCAGGGGCGCGCGTAGTTAGTGTCCCTTTAGGATCTGTTCCCTGCGAGGAATCAAAGACGCGTCCCGTGGGGGCTTGTAAGGTGCCTGTGATCCTGTTTTGTTAATATAACCCTTGTCGTAGAATTGTGCGAGTTGCTCATTCCGTCTTAGCTCAGTCCTCCCTTTCGAACCTCACGAGGGCTTGGTGCTCTGCGCCGACAGGTCCCAGTCCCAAGGCGGCTTCAGCCGTCGCTGGTATGCCAGGTCGCGATGCCGTGGTCAAGGCCAGGAGGTGAGCGACCCGGAGTCCGGTAAGAGCCCCTGAGTTGCGATGCTCAGGAGGTCCCCTTTGGCGCTCAAGCAGCTGTCGTTTGGTGAGAAAGGAGAGCGGCGTCGCTAACACGGGATTGCATTAGGTGCGGGGGTGGTGCCACGGTAGCTGGCGCTTCCGGGTGGTGACTTATCTCGAGAATCAGGGGCCGCTCTCTGGTGTGTCGCCGGGTCCGTGCATCGACAGGCGCGAGGTTGCTCGGCGAGGTCCTCGCGTGTCCCTCCCCTCTCGCCTTTGCTCCCCTTTCTGCTCTATGTCCTCGGGTCCCGGCCCTCGAGCGAGTCTCAGCCGTCGCTGGTATGCCAGGTCACGATGCCGTGGACAAGGCCAGAGGGTGAGGGCTGGAGAGCCAGTAGGAGCCGTGAGTCACGATGCTCAAGCACCCCCCTTTAACGTGCAAGCGGTTCGCGCGGATGAGAGTGAAGGAGACACCGCAAGGGCCTCGCCTGACGCAGCTCCTTCAGGGGATCCTGTAGACCCATCATAGAAAAACTGAGGGGTTGCCATGACAATTGACAGTCGGCCGTTGGTTGCTTCCGAGGGGTACGAGGCACTGAAGGCTTGACGAGGTGGCGCCATGCGGGGCTGCCGCGGCCAGAGCTCAGCCGTTCAAGTTTGTCGGCGTTGCAGGGACGGACCCATGCGCAAGCGTCGTGCCGTTTGAGAGCAGTTCCGTCAGTTGGCGTCAGTTGAGCGGGCAGCTAGGTCAAACACATTAGCCGTGAAGGAGTGGATTCATCCAAATAGATGCTGGGAAGGCGGACATCACTGGGTCAGGCCCGAGCGACTTGGGGATGATGCAGCCCGAGGGGCGCCCCCAACAAGGTAAGCTAACAACATGAAATAAAAGGGATACATGCCGCAGGGACGGACCCACGCGGCCTGGGAATAATGTAGCCCTGGGGGGCGCTCCCAGCTGGAAGTGAAACTTGAAAGATGTCACCTGATGACGTTGAGGACGAAGGGGTGTTGGTGTAACAGACTCGGTGGGCTATGGAAGCCGATCCTCACGAGCCCCCAGGCCCGGGGGCCTCGGGAGGCTCCGGAGGTGCTGGCGGATCCCCGCGGACCATATCCACCTCCGCCAGGGCTGCGGAATGCCTGGCCTCTTGTGCCTCCATGATGCCCCTCATGAGGCGCTGGTACGTGGCAGCCGCGTTCTGCAAGCCGTAAGGCATGCAAACGTAGCTGTGGGGTGGACCTCCGCAGCGCCCCACTCGCGAGGGCCAGAGGCGCTCCAGAGAGGCGACTCGGTTGAGCCCTGGTATGTCGATGCGGACCCGCAGCCCACCATCCTCGCCTGGATGGGGAGCCACTGCTGGTAGACGGCGGCCGCCTTTCATGACCCTTGACTCCTGTAGCTCCTGAATGGCCTTGCTGACGAACTCCTGAGGGTCTGGCTCTCCTTGCCTTACTCCTTCTTGAGGGAAACGTGCTTCAAAACACGCCTCCATGTGGTGCCCAAGCGCCTCCCTCGTGACCCTAGCCAGGTCGGCGGCCCTCCAGGGGAGAGCCCCCGAGCCCTGCCTAAGGAGGGCGCCGGGCGCGTTTTCCTATGCGACGGAAGGAGGTTCCCCCTGGGCAGGCGCGGGCCCAGAGGGGCCTGCCTCCTGAGGGGCCGGGCCGAACAATGTCTTCTTCTTCTTGGGGGCGGTCTCGGGAAGCCTCCTGCTTCCGCGATCCGGGTCTTCCAGCGACGCGGCCTGAAAGGCTCGTTCCAGGGAACACACCGCGTCCTTCTCTTCACAGGGCACCGTGATGACTCCGCCACTTCCTGGCATCTTGAGGACGTTGTAGCCGTGGTGAGTTACGGCCATGAACTTGGCCAGCATTGGGTACCCAAGGATGGCGTTGTATGGTAGGCGAATGTGAGCGACGTTGAAGTCGATGAGCTCGGTGCGGTAGTTGTCTTGTGCCCCGAAGGTGACAAGGAGGCGGACCCGCCCAATCGGACCGTGGAGCCATCGGTGATTCCGGAGAAAGGCTTGGTTGGCTGAAGCTGGCTGTAGGGCACTTGGAGATTGTTGAATGTTTCCACAGACAGGACGTTGAGCCCTGCCCCGCCATCGATGAGGGTCCTGGTGACACCACGTTGCTGATGATTGGGGAACAAAGCATTGGGAGGACTCCGGCTATAGCCGCACACTTGAGCTGATCTGCTGAGCTGAACATGACGGCGCACGCCGACCACCTGAGAGGGCGCGTGGCTTCAAGCCTGGGGAGGACTGCATTCACTTCGCGGGCGAACTGCTTGAAGATGCATTGAGAGGCTGGGGCCTGAGCCCCGCGCAGGATGCAGGCGATCGCGCGCGGCTCCTAGAAGCCCCCAGCTACCTCGTCTTGGTGGCGGTCCTCGTTTCTCCTTGGCTGCGGCGGCAGCGGGGGGAGGCCTGCGTTGCCTTGCGGGCAATCCTCGCGAGGCTGATCCCTCCAGTCTCCCTCGCGAGGCGGGTCTTGCCAGCGATCCTCGCGAGGTTGATCGTGCCACCCTTGGCGCGGGCCATGGTCTTCCCAGCGTCCTGCGTTCCTTCCTCCTCCTCGACCGTAGCCCCGGTCACCGCGGTCGGGGCGACGGCCGATCCTTCCTTCCCGCATGGCTCGGAGCTCTTGACATTCGTTGGTGTTGTGGGTGTGGAGGTCGTGGTACACACAGTACCGGCTCCCCTTGGAAGGTTCAGGCTGATCTCTGCCACGCTTGGTGTCTGGTTCTGCCGCGAGCACGGCAGCCCCCTTGCGCTTCACATCCTTGGCCTTTGGCTTCTTCTCTTCTGGGTCCACGGCAGGCAGCTCGAGGAGGGAGAGATGCCCTTCCTCAGCCCTAGCGCACTTGGTTGCCAAGTTGAACAGCTCCAAGGAAGTGCACAGGTCTTCATGCATCGCCAGCTCCTCCTTCATCTTGACATCGCGCACGCCGTCGGAGAAGGTTGAGATGATGGCCTCCTCAGTCACCTTGGGAATCTTGAGGCGTGCGTTGTTGAAGCGCTGGATGTACTTCTACAGGGTCTCCCCGGGTTGTTGCTTGATGCGGCGCATGTCGCTCACAGCGGGTGGCCGGTCGCGAGTACCTTGGAAGTTGGCGATGAAGCGGGTGCGCATCTCGTCCCAGGAGGAGATCGTGCCTGGAGCCAGGTTCAGGAGCCAGGTGCGGGCCCCGTCCTTGAGTGCCATGGGGAACCAGTTCGCCATGACCTTCTCGTCTCTGTTGGCAGCTTCGATGCCCAGCTCGTAGAGCTGGACGAACTCCGCAGGGTCAGCCATGTCGTCGTAACGAGGAGGCAGGTCTGTCTTGAACTTGCCGGGCCACGCGATGTTGCGTAGCTCGGTGGTGAAGGCACGGCAGCCTGCTGTGGCCACGGGAGGCCTTGGGTGACGGAGAGCTTGGTCTTGCATGTCCCCACGCGCTGCAGCTGGGTCTTGACATGCGGGAGCAGGGAGCGCCCGGGCAGCTTCTTGCGTGCGAGGGATTTCCTGGCAGCTCTGCTCTTGCTGCGCTGGCACCTGACGGAGCGGGTTCCGCCCAGGGGCCACGCGCCTTGGAGCCATGGCGCCTTCTTGAGGAGGAGGCGGCCGGGGCACCACCAGAGCTTCGTCGCCCGCGCGGGGCGGGGTGCGGTGCAGTGGAACGGACGGCGCGAGAGAGCCCCCTGCGGCGCGGACGAGCTCGGCGACACGGTCGAGCCATTCTTCGTAGACGTCGTCGACGGGACGGTAGCGCAGGAGCTCGTTTGCCGCAATGAGCGCAGCTCGAGCCTCCATGGGTGCACGGAGCGCGCGGGACGAAGAACCAGCTGGGGTGAGCGAGGGAGTTGCGGTGCGGCCATCTTGCCGCACGGACGGATGCTGAGACGATGCTTGCTGCTCGTCCCCCGCCGGGCCGATGGCGGCGTTGACGGCAGGTGACGGGGAACGGCGAGGACGCCCGCCGACAGGAGCCGTCTGGGCGACGCTGGAAGCGACAGCGGCCCGGCGCTCGGCGCGGGCCCGACGAGCGTCAGACATGGGCACGATGATCGGAGGAGAACGGGGTAGTGGAAGATGAATTCCAGTGCACCCCTACCTGGCGCGCCAAATGTCGGATTTCGGATTCCGGCAGACCGTTGAGGTTCGAACACTGGGGTGCGCGCGGAGATTTCACCTCCTACCTACCTGCACCCCTCCGCCTCGCTAAGATCTAAGCTATGGAAAGAACAACACAAGAGACACAGGGTTTATATTGGTTCGGGCCACCGTTGTGGTGTAATACCCGACTCCAGTGTGTGGCGTGGTGGATTGCCTCTTGGGCTGATGATGATGAACAATACAAGGAAGAACAGCCTCGCGAGGGTCTGCTGTTGGCTGGGGCGATGAACTGCTGGGAGGAGTTCAGTCACCCTTCTCTCTCTCTCTGATTCTCCTCTCTCTCTCTGATTCTCCTTTCTTCATCTCTCCTGTGTGGGGCTGGTCCTATTTATAGAGGCCCTGGTCCTCTTCCCAAATATTGAGCGGGAAGGGAGCCAACAATGGCGGGCTAATTTGAAGGGGGACAGCTAGTACCAGCTATCCTGATAAAAGTAGTCTTCGCCTGCACAAAGCTCTGGTGGTGACGCCGTCTTGGGATCCACGATGACCTCCATCTTGCAGTCCTCCTGGTCTTGGTCTTGTTGCACCGAAATGGCAACCTTTGCCTGATGCCTCGGTACTCCGCGGCTGCGCTTGCTCCCCTTGCACCAAAGAGGAAAGGAGGACACTGCGCGGGCTGGCGCCCGTCTGGCGCCCTTGGTCGTCATGGCTTGCGTCACGGGCACCTCATGAGGTACCCCGCCTTGATCTCTCCGCCTCCTCGCGAGCCAGCCTGGTGAGGCCGTGCCTGAGGAAGCTCCGCGTCGTCCGCCCCGCGAGGCTTGGCCCCTCGCGAGGGTCTTGGGTCTGTGTTGGTGAAGATGGGCCATGCTGGGCCCCCCTTTGAGCCACTCCGCAGGCCGCAGGCAAGCAAGTCTGGGGACCCCCGTTCCCAGAATGCCGACACGGACATCCTTTGCAAGATCCAAGCGTTCATCGACTATGGAATTCCAATATCTACGAACCCTCAAAATTTCAGCTCGATCTGACCAGTCAAACTCCGGGAAACTTCCGATGAGTGGATCAATTTTTGGATCTATTTTCAGTTCGAACACGAATCCGACCAGAGTTCATCTTTCTTCATGAACGGGATATTAGACAACCTTTTTGGTGGAATTTCTTTCTAGGGTATTGTTTGTTTTTCTTAAACACATGCCCATTAATTTTGAGCCTTTTTCGAGGTAATCTCCATCATCACGCCGGTGTCAAACCAGCCCGGCAGGGATGCTCCACGGCTGCCGACCTACACTAGACACGTCATCATTTCATTGAGCCGAGCCCATCCTCATCGGATCATCATCTCGGCGAGCCGACCAAGAGTTTGACATCACGAAGGATAAATCATCACCAATGTCGTATCCCCACGGATTGCCTAGGCTGGGCGCGCTTGCATAGCCGTGCGGTCACTTCTCAAGCTGGCATTGTCCACGCCACAAGTTCCGACCTGCATCGTCATTGCCGCGCCATTGCTTCTTCAAGCCGATCTGCACCATGCCGACCTGCTTCGACACCTCAGCTGGCATGGGGTTGAAACGTCACCTTACCGACCTGCTCTGTCACCTCGGCTAGACCGGGGGCTTCGCCATCTTTTCATCAACCTACTTTGGGGACTTCGGCGTCACCAGCTGGCAGCTTCGTCACCTCGGCTGGACCAGTGGCTTCACCTCACCACGTCGACTGTGCTACGTTGCCACTTCATCAAGCCGAGCTCTTTGCTCGGGCACCTCGAGACTGGCTTGGTGGCTGGGACCTAGACCCACTGCAAGCTCGGCCCGCATCATCAACACCGAGCGCATTAACCAGCTAAGTTGCTTTCATGCTCAAATTTCTTCCTGATACGTCTCCATTCTATCTATAATTTTTGATTGTTCCATGCCAATATTATTCAACTTTCATATACTTTTTGGCAACTTTTTATATTATTTTTGGGACTAACATATTGATCCAGTGCCCAGAGCCAGTTCCTGTCTGTTGCATGTTTTTGGTTTCGCAGAATATCCATATCAAACGGAGTCCAAACGGGATAAAAACGGACGTAGCTTATTTTTGGAAAATATGCAAATTTTGGAAGGAAAATCAACGCGAACCAGTGCCTGAGGTGGTCACGAGGCAGGGGGGCGCCCCCCCTAGGGCGCGCCCCTACCCTCGTGAGCCCACCGTAAGGCAGTTGACGCTCTTATTTTGCCGCAAGAAAGCAAATATTCAGAAAAAAATCACGGCGAAGGTTTCAGGCCAATCGGAGTTATGGATATCCATATATATACGAAACGGTGAAACAGAGCCAGAACAGAATGCAGAACTAGAGAGAAACAGAGAGATAGATCCAATCTCGGAGGGGCTCTCGCCCCTCCCATGCCATGGAGGCCAAGGACCAGAGGGGAAACCCTTCTCCCATCTAGGGAGGAGGTCAAGGAATAAGAGGAAGAAAGGGGCCCCTCTCCCCCTCTCCTCCGGTGGCGCCGGAACGCCGCCGTGGCCATCATCATCATCACCGCGATCTACACCAACACCTCCGCCATCTTCACCAACATCCCCATCACCTCCCCCCCTCTATCTACAACGGTCCACCTCCCGCAACCCGCTGTACCCTCTACTTGAACATGGTGCTTTATGCTTCATATTATTATCCAATGATGTGTTGCCATCCTATGATGTCTCAGTAGATTTTTGTTGTCCTATCGGTGGTTGATGAATTGCTATGATTGATTTAATTTGCTTGTGGTTATGTTGATGTCCTTTGGTGCCCATCATATGAGCGCGCGCGTGGATCACACCATAGGGTTAGTTGTATGTTGATAGGACTATGTATTGGAGGGCAAGATTGACAGAAGCTTCAACCTAGCATAGAAATTGATGCATACGGGATTGAAGGGGGACCAATATATCTTAATGCTATGGTTGGGTTTTACCTTAATGAACATTAGTAGTTGCGGATGATTGCTAATAGTTCCTATCACAAGTGCATAGAATTCCAAGTCAGGGATGACATGCTAGCAGTGGCCTCTCCCACATAATACTTGCTATCGGTCTAGTAAAGTAGTCAATTGCTTAGGGGCAATTTCGCAACTCCTACCACCACTTTTCCACACTCGATATATTTACTTTATTGTTTATTTATCTAAACAACCCCTACTTTTTATTTACGTACTCTTTCAACACCTACAAAGTACTTCTAGTTTCATACTTGTTCTAGGTAAAGCGAACGTCAAGCGTGCGTAGAGTTGTATCGGTGGTCGATAGAACTTGAGGGAATATTTGTTCTACCTTTAGCTCCTCGTTGGTTCGACACTCTTACTTATCAAAAACTATTGCGATCCCCTATACTTGTGGGTTATCAAGACCTTTTTTCTGGCGCCGTTGCCGGGGAGCAATAGCATAGAGTGAATTTTCTCGTGTGTGCTTGTTTGCTTTATCACTAAGTAATTTTTATTTGCTGTTCTTAGTTGTTTTCTATCTTTAGTTATGTGGAGGAAACACAAAATACCAAAAAAATTAGTTGTACCTACTGAACCATTGGTTGAAGAACCAATCAAAATCTATCACACTGCTGAAGCTTTTTACTTGGATCATCTTCTATCCCTATGTGCTCGTGCTGAAACCCCAACTAGCTTGGTTGAGGGCAAATCCTTTGATGAGCATGCTTGTTATGTGCGACACCGTATATCTGAAAAAAGGAAAACTATTATGGGGTCAAATTCGATGTTTGCAATGCTATGCTTGGAATTTATGTGAAATATATGATTTTACTTGTTGTTCTGAAAACCCTAAGAAACACCTTCCCTATCAATGTGAGTTTAGTGATAATGGAATCGTATCTTCGTATGCTAAGGGTGTTTACAATTACTATGATGTTCAACAAATTGAAGAATTTTTGCTTTTGAGGGTGCTTATGAAATTGCTTCTTTGATTGAAAAGTATGATGCTACTTTTCACAAATCTGAAAATTTTGCTATACTTAAATATTGCTATGATAATTATGCTTCTAATACCTATGTTAAACAATATATTGAGGAATACTCCGCTGTCCAAGAAGAGACTAATATTTTGCAGGAGTCTATGGAAGAAGAAATTGATGAAAGTGTGAGCTCATTGGATGAAAAAGATGATGAAGAGAGCGAAGAACAAAAGGAGGAAGAGCGGATTGATCACCCGTGTCCACCTTCTAATCAGAGTAACTCTTCAACTCATACATTGTTTAATTCCCCTTCGTGCTTACCGAAGGATGATTGCTATGATGACTGTTATGATCCCTGTGATTCTCTTGAAATATCCCTTTTTGATGATGCTTGCTATGCTTGTGGCTAAGATGCCAATATGAATTATGCTTATGGAGATGAACTTTCTATAGTTCCTTATCTTAAACATGAAATTGTTGCTATTGCACCCACGCATGATAGTCCTATTATCTTTTTGAATTCTCCCAACTACACTATATCGGAGAAGTTTGCACTTATTAAGGATTATATTGACGGGTTGCCTTTTACCGTTGCACATGATGATTTGATAGATATAATATGCATGTGCTTGCTGCTCCTACTTGCAATTATTATGAGAGAGGAACTATATCTCCACCTCTCTATGTTTCCAATACGATAAAATTGCAAGAAACTGTTTATACTATGCATTGGCCTTTACTAGGTGTGCATGAATTGTTCTTTTATGACATGCCGATGCATAGGAAGAGAGTTAGACTTCGTCATTGCTTGATATATGTTTCTTTGTGCTCACTACTAAATTACAAATCATTGTTAATTAAAATTGGATCTGATATACCTTGGGATCCGGGTGGATTCACTACTTGAGCACTATATGCCTAGCTTAATGGCTTTAAAGAAAGCACTGCCAGGGAGACAACCTGGAAGTTTTAGAGAGTCATTTATTTCTGTCGAGTGCTTTCATATAGTTTAAAAACAACAAAAATAAAGAGGGGAACCCAAAACTTTTCAAAAAGGAAAGTGAAAGTGAGAAAGACAAGCACTGTTGAAGTGGGAGAGCTCCTTGAACTTTGTTCATGCTCACGGCAACTTTGTGAATCTTGATTACAGAAAATTTTCAACAAAAATAATTATCCCCTTGTACAATTCCATTGTATTATAAAAATAATGTGCCAAGGTTTGCCTTTAGGATGTTTACATTTGCTTGATGGTTTGTACGGTGCAGGACAGAAACTTTGGCTGTAGTGCGTGATTTTACATTTTTAGCTGGAACGTCAAATGGTTCTGATTCTTTTTGTACTGTCTTACTATACAAATTTTTATTTTTCCTAATTTTGGTAGAATTTTTCAAGTATCATAAGTATGGTGAATGTTCAGATTTCTACAGACTGTTCTGTTTTAGACAGATTCTGTTTTTGATGCATAGTTTGCTTGTTTTGATGAACCTATCAATTTATATCAGTGGATTAAGCCATGAAAAAGTTATATTACAGTAGACAAAATGCAAAAACAAAAAATGAATTGGTTTGCAACAGTACTTAGAGTAGTGATTTGCTTTATCATACTAACGCATCTTACCGAGTTTTCTGTTGGAGTTTTGTGTGGATGAAGTGTTCGATGATCGAGAAGGTCTCGATGTGAGAAGAAGGAAGAGAGGCAAGAGCTCAAGCTTGGGGATGACCGAGGCACCCCAAGTAAATATTCAAGGAGACTCAAGCGTCTAAGCTTGGGGATGCTGGGGAGGCATCCCCTCTTTCTTCAACAAGTATCGGTATGTTTTCGGATTCGTTTCGTTCATGCGATATGTGCAAGTCTTGGAGCGTCTTTTGCATTTAGGTTTTTTACTTTTATTTTATGCACCATGCTGATATGAGATGGTCCTTGGTTGATTTATAGAATGCTCTTTGCACTTCACTTATATCTTTTGAGTATGGCTTTATAGAATGCTTCATGTGTTTCACTTATATCATTTGAAGTTTGGATTGCCTGTTTCTCTTCACTTAGACAACCGCCATTTGTAGAATGCTCTTTTGCTTCACTTATATTTGTCAGAGCGTGGGCATACCTTTTGTAGAAAGAATTAAACTCTCTTGCTTCACTTATATCTATTTAGGGAGATGATAGGAACTGGTCATTCACATGGTTAGTCATAAAATCCTACATAAAACTTGTAGATCACTGAATATGATATGTTTGATTCCTTGCAATAGTTTTGCGATATAAAGATGGTGATATTAGAGTCATGCTAGTGGGTAGTTGTGGATTAGTAGAAATACTTGTGTTGATGTTTGTGATTCCCGTAGCATGCACGTATGGTGAACCATTATGTGATGAAGTCGGAGCATGATTTATTTGTTGATTGTCTTCCTTATGAGTGGCGGTCGGGGACGAGCGATGGTCTTTTCCTACCAATCTATCCCCCTAGGAGCATGTGCGTAGTACTTTGTTTCGATGACTAATAGATTTTTGCAATAAGTGTGTGAGTTCTTTATGACTAATGTTGAGTCCATGGATTATACGCACTCTCACCCTTCCACCATTGCTAGCCTCTCTAGTACCGCACAACTTTCGTCGGTACCATAAACCCACCATATACCTTCCTCAAAACAGCCACCATACCTACCTATCATGGCATTTCCATAGCCATTCCGAGATATATTGTGATGCAACTTTCATCATCATCATATACATGACTTGAGCATTCATTGTCATATTGCTTTGCATGATCGTAAGATAGCCAGCATGATGTTTTCATGGCTTGTACGTTTTTTGATGTCATTGCTACGCTAGATCATTGCACATCCCGGTACACCGCCGGAGGCATTCATATAGAGTCATATCCTTGTTCTAGATATCGACTTGTAATATTGAGTTGTAAGTAAATAAAAGTGTGATGATCATCATTATTAGAGCATTGCCCCAGTGAGGAAAGGATGATGGAGACTATGATTCCCCCACAAGTCGGGATGAGACTCCGGACTTTACAAAAAAATAAAAGAGGCCAAAGAAGCCCAAATAAAAAAAAGAGGCCAAAGAAGCCCACCAAAAAAATAAAAAAGGAAAATAAAAAAATGAGAGAAAAAGAGAGAAGGGGCAATGTTACTATCCTTTTACCACACTTGTGTTTCAAAGTAGCACCATGTTCTTCATATAGAGAGTCTCTTGAGTTATCCCTTTCATATACTAGTGGGAATTTTCATTATAGAACTTGGCTTGTATATTCCGATGATGGGCTTCCTCAAATGCCCGAGGTCTTCATGAGCAAGCAAGTTGGATGCACACCCACTTAGTTTCAGTTGGAGCTTTCATACACTTATAGCTCTAGTGCATCCGTTGCATGGCAATCCCTACTCACTCACATTAATATCTATTGATGGGCATCTCCATAGCCCATTGATACGCCTAGTTGATGTGAGACTATCTTCTCCTTTTGTCTTCTCCACAACCACCATTCTATACCACCTATAGTGCTATGTCCATGGCTCACGCTCATGTATTGCGTGAAAGTTGAAAAGGTTTGAGAACATCAAAAGTATGAAACAATTGCTTGGCTTGTCATCGGGGTTGTGCATGATGTGAATATTTTGTGTGGTGAAGATGGAGCATAGCCAGACTATATGCTTTTGTAGGGATAACTTTCTTTGGCCATGTTATTTTGAAAAGACATAATTGCTTGGTTGGTATGCTTGAAATATTATTGTCTTTATGTCAAAAGATAGATTATTGCTTTGAATCACTCGTGTCTTAATGTTCATGCCATGATTAGACATATGATCAAGATTATGCTAGGTAGCATTCCACATCAAAAATTATCTTTTTTATCATTTACCTACTCGAGGACGAGCAGGAGTTAAGCTTGGGGATGCTGATACATCTCCGTCGTATCTATAATTTTTTATTGTTCCAAGACAATATTATTCAACTTTCATATACTTTTTGGCAACTTTTTATATTATTTTTGGGACTAACATATTGATCCAGTGCCCAGTGCCAGTTCCTGTCTGTTGCATGTTTTTGGTTTCGCAGAATATCCATATCAAACGGAGTCCAAACAGGATAAAAACGGATGGAGCTTATTTTTGGAAAATATGGAAGGAAAATCAACGCGAACCAGTGCCCGAGGTGGTCACGAGGCAGGGGGTGCGCCCCCCTAGGGCGCGCCCCCTACCCTCGTGAGCCCACCGTAAGGCGGTTGACTCTCTTATTTTGCCGCAAGAAAGCTAATATTCGGAAAAAATCACGGCAAAGGTTTCTGGCCAATCGGAGTTACAGATCTCCATATATATATGAAACGGTGAAATAGAGCCAGAACAGATTGCAGAACCAGAGAGATAGATCCAATCTCGGAGGGGCTCTCGCCCCTCCCATGCCATGGAGGCCAAGGACCAGAGGGAAAACCCTTCTCCCATCTAGGGAGGAGGTCAAGGAAGAAGAGGAAGAAAGGGGCCCCTCTCCCCCTCTCCTCCGGTGGCGCCGGAACGCCGCCGTGGCCATCATCATCATCACCGCGATCTACACCAACACCTCCGCCATCTTCACCAACATCCCCATCACCTCCCCCCCTCTATCTACAGCGGTCCACTCTCCCGCAACCCGCTGTACCCTCTACTTGAACATGGTGCTTTATGCTTCATATTATTATCCAATGATGTGTTGCCATCCTATGATGTCTCAGTAGATTTTCGTTTTCCTATCGGTGGTTGATGAATTGCTATGATTGATTTAATTTGCTTGTGGTTATGTTGCTGTCCTTTGGTGCCCATCATATGAGCGCGCGCGTGGATCACACCATAGGGTTAGTTGTATGTTGATAGGACTATGTATTGGAGGGCAAGATTGACAGAAGCTTCAACCTAGCATAGAAATTGATGCATACGGGATTGAAGGGGGACCAATATATCTTAATGCTATGGTTGGGTTTTACCTTAATGAACATTAGTAGTTGCGGATGATTGCTAATAGTTCCTATCACAAGTGCATAGAATTCCAAGTCAGGGATGACATGCTAGCAGTGGCCTCTCCCACATAATACTTGCTATCGGTCTAGTAAAGTAGTCAATTGCTTAGGGGCAATTTCGCAACTCCTACCACCACTTTTCCACACTCGATATATTTACTTTATTGTTTATTTATCTAAACAACCCCTACTTTTTATTTACGTACTCTTTATTATCTTGCAAACCTATCCAACAACACCTACAAAGTACTTCTAGTTTCATACTTGTTTTAGGTAAAGCGAACGTCAAGCGTGCGTAGAGTTGTATCGGTGGTCGATAGAACTGGAGGGAATATTTGTTCTACCTTTAGCTCCTCGTTGGGTTCGACACTCTTACTTATCGAAAACTGTTGCGACCCCCTATACTTGTGGGTTATCACTTCCTATCCTATAATTTTTGTTCGGTTCAACCAAGCATTATATTTGTGTTAAACAAAAAGTTATTTGTTAGAAACTTAGTTTGTCAAAAACGTTGTTTGTTAAAATCACTTCTTTTACCCAAGTTAACCGGGGGCACTTAAAATTATATGAGCTGTTTTATAATAAATTTTTCTTCTTAGTCATTGCAAAGTCTTTTTCTACCACTCCTTTCTCGACTCGATTGTGTGGTCAATAGCCGGATAGCCTGGTTTCTCAATAAAGCCGCTCGAGTTTAGTTCGCTAAACTGGTCTAAAAGAGAAACACTCCGCCTTCGGGATGGGAGGTTGAGGCCGAAGGCTGACCCCCTTGATGTCTTGAGATCGGATGTGTCATGTTAAAGCATGACAGAACCACAAACTAATTTTAAGACCAATTTTTGGAATGGCACCAAAAAACTTGATTTACTTCGGACGTAAAGTTTCCGCACAAGTTTTTTTAGTTTTTCGAGCTTATGACACTTTTAAGTTATTTGTATGTTTCTCTTTCAGGAGGCGGGACATCCTCATGACCAAGGTGCCATGGGTAATAATTCAGCTCGAGAGATCTTTTCTGACCCGCAACTCGGCATCTTTCCTGCCGAGTTACACCTCGGCATTGGCAAAATGCACATGACATCCGGACTAGTTCCTGAGGAGATTCGATCCTCAGGTTGGTCAACTGCACCCAACCGGAGTCTCGGGGGATACTATGTGTCTCCAGCATAATTCTCACAATACAACGTTGGAGCCTTTAAAGCATCGGAAATATCAACGGGGAGTTGCGACTAGAGCCAAACTCACCAAAAGCCAAGGTACACCGAGGAGTCCTGGACAACACATTCTCGGATATTGCTTTATATGCATCAGTTTTGAATTGTGTCTTCGATCAATAGTTGGGTTTCCCGACTCTGTGCTTGCCTCCTATGTTCCTCTTTGTTTGGCTAGGTGTGCAAAGGGAGAACCACTGTGATTGTACTTCCGGTTTAACTGGTCAAGTGCCTCAGTGGAGAAAGCCGAAAACTGACTGTCACAATGAGCGTAAACTGGTCAGCGATCCGATGACCGTGTCAAACTATAGACCAATAGAGGTTACCCCGTGTAAGACAACGTGCCATTCATAAAATTGGCCGAAGTGTTAATGGCTTGACCTTGGCTGGCGCCGAACACTAATCGGGGGTTGTCTTGTTTCCTATGACTAAGTGAAAGTTATAAAGCTTGCATATCCGATTGACTTGTTTCCGCTAATGCAACTGCCTCCGGGCACCAAGATGTTGGCTAAGGGTTGTCTTGCTACAACGGACACACTATACGTAGCATCTACAAAGGGGTAGAAGCCGATGATGGGCCACTTTCAAATGATAAAAGGTCGCAACGGAGACAAAATAAACATATATCATCAACGCATGTATTCAATATATAAGCGCTGCCTTCCGTAATTATCATTATAAAGCCATAAATATGCATCAATTTGACTTCAGATTTAGGCCAAGCTGGGTTGCCTGGCACCTATGTTTACACCCTATGTTCATGATCGATCGGCTAGGGGGTAAAGGGAGCACCTCTGTGATTGTTACTACCGGGTCATCTGGGTTAGTACCTCAGACTGGGTGAAGCCAAAAGCTAGCTATCTTAAGAATATAATTGATCGGCAACGACGGAAGTGAAAATTTCGGTTTGTTAAAACCGCAGAGTTCCAGAACTTTCCCCAGACTAAATCCTCAGTATTTTCCTCCCACATTGGTCGGAGGTGAGGTTTCATGATCATGGTGAACATAACAACCTGGGAAAAGGAACTATTTTTCCTAGAAGATGTTTCTTACGTTAAAAAGTAATATAACATATCTCTCTGCGTACCTTTGTTTATAAAACTGTATGGCCGGACTGCCTTGTTTGCCGTAAATCTTTGCACTCATAAAGGCTTGATAAAGTAGGACAAACACTCCCCGGCTACTGGCCGAGGAGGTTGAAGTCGATGGCTGGTCAACAAAGTTTTGTACAATAGGGATCTGAGCATCAATGATGTAAAGTACTTGGATAGATAGAATCATTACACATAAATTGCGAGTAAAGTCAACTTACTTCAGCCCATCTTTTAAAGAGTCAAGGGCACAATCTTGCTGAGACAACCGACCAGCTGACATAAAGCTCTCATAATTTCCTATTGGCATTGATTTCCTATCTATTAAGCCCCTTGGGGCCGACCTTGGTGAGCTCAGCTTTCGCTAGCTCCAGCTCCTTTAAGAGATATTTATTCTCTTTCTAAGACGTTTTTGTTCAACACAACACATTATTTTGTCAGGCGGACATCGATCCTTAATTCGGTGACCCGTGCCCACTTTAAGGCTCGGGGACTACTGGGCTTCACGCTTCTCACTTAAAAGTCATTAACAAGTTACATCGATCCCCTGATCTGGTGTTTCCACCTAAGCAGTGGATCGGGGGCTACTACATTGCCGATTCAATGTAGAAAATTCAAAGTGCAAAGCAGTTTCCGAGGAGATTATGATCCTCAAGTTGGTCGGCCGCTCCCAACCTGAGTCGCAAGAACTATGCATACCGTGTTTTCATTCCCAAGTGCATCTCGGATTTTAGGCCGACACACACCTTGAGGGCTATTGGCTATATATCTCGACAGAGAGTAAATTGCATCAATCGAGAAAAATATATCTGCAAAAAATCAGCCCAAGACGAAGGTGATGCACCACCTCGGAAGCAGTCCGACATAAAGCTCGAATGCAAGTGGTTGGCTCTATTCAGGGCATTTCCGGCATAAAGCTCAGATGCAGATAGGCATTGGAGCTCGCCTGCACCACCTCGAAAGCAGTTCGACATAAAGCTAGGATGCAGATCAGCGTTGGAGCTCGGCTGCAAATAGACACCTCGGATGCAGATCGGCATTGGACCTCGGCTGCAAATAGACACCTCGGATGCATATCGACATTGGAGTTTAGCTGCAAAAAGACAACTCGGATGCAGTCGGGCGTTGGAGCTCGGATGCAAGAGGACACCGCTGCATAGGAAACACTTCAAACCAAAAGTGTGGCGTAAAAAATAACAAGGCATTGATAAAGGCCAAAGACTTAAACGACTCCTCGTATGCCCGACATGTGAACTCTTCGCATTTAGCTTGGCAATCCTCAAGATCAAAGATGGGAAGATTTGTTGAACCAGTTTTCAAGACCGATGACCGAAGATGAAGAATAGTTCGGAAGAATCGAGGAGCGTCCCCAACTTGAAAACCGGTTCAGGGGGCTACTGACGGTGTCCTGGACTAGGGAGTACTCACCACGTCGTCTCCTGACCATGTGGATCGGGCCGAGGACCCACATGGCGGTTCACTATTGGGCCAGTTTGGACAGCTGGTGACATATATCAAGAAGATTCCACAAGACTTGGTGATCAATACAAGGACTCCTCTCCACTGATGTATCTGACTAGGACTCTTGTTATCATAGGCCTCCAGTACATTATATAAGCCGAGGCCAGGATGGTCAATAGATGATTATGGCATTCACCATACCCTTAGGGTTTAGGCCACAACATACGTTCTCGAGGTAGATCAACTCTGTACTCGATACATCATCATCAATATAAACAAGAGCATGACTGATAACCCACAAGAATAGGGGATCGTTTGTAGCCTTCTTTGATAAATAAGAGTGCCGGACCCAATGAGGAGCTAAAGGCAGAACAAATATTCCCTCAAGTTCTATCGACCACCGATACAACTCTACGCACACTTGACGTTTTCTTTATCGGAAACAAGTATGAAACTATTTTGTAGGTGTGATGCTAGAACTACTTTGCAAGAATAAAACTAGAAGTACTTTGCAAGATAATAAAAGTTAGGTGTTTAGAAAAAGGGTTTGTGTCAATGAGATAGTTATTTGTCCCTAGCCAATCGATAACAAGTACCGGTAATCATTCTAGTAATTTTATATGAGGGAGAGGCATGAGCTAACATACTTTCTCTACTTGGATCATATGCACTTATGATTGGACCCGTAGAAAGCATCCACAACTAATAAAGATCATTAAGGTCGTGAAACCCAACCATAGCATTAAGTATCAAGTCCTCTTTATCCCATACGCCATAGCCCACCTACTCGGGTTTAAGCTTCTGTCACTCTCGCAACCCACCATAAGCGAACCATGGACATATTGCAACACACTACAGTGGGGGCACCTCACGTTTGCACGAGAACGGAGGGCACCGTAGGACAACACCATAAATAAAATATACAATCATACCAACCAAGATCACAATTAACCCACAGGACAAAACGGATCTACTCAAACATCATATGATAACCATAGATAATTGGGAAATAATATATGGAGTTGAGCACCATGTTTAAGTAGAGATTACATCCGGGAGAAGAGGTGTTACACTGCTGCATTGAGGGGGAGAAAGTTTGTGCTGACGGTAGCAAGATTGTTGATGTAGATCGCCGTCCCGATCGTTGCCCCGGTGGCCGGCGTCTCCGGAAGCGAGGGGAGAGAGCCCCTCCTTCTTCTTCCTTGCCCCCTAGATGGGAGGAGAGTTCCCCCTCTGGTCCTTGGTCTCCATGGTGGCGGAGGGGCGGGAGCCCCTCCGAGATTGGATCCCCCTCTTTGTTCTCTTCTGTTTCGCGTTCCCCAGATCTGGTAGAAAACCGTTTCTTGTATTCCGGGAGATCCGTAACTCCGATTGCGCTTAGATTTTAACACATGTTTTTTTCCAGATATAAGCTTCCTTGCGCCCGAAGTAGAGCTCCAACCGACGCTCGAGGAGGGCACAACCCAACACCACGCGCCAGGGGCCTTTGGCGCGCCCTGGTGTCTTGTGGGCTGTGTGGGCCTCCGTTTCCGGTGATTCCAACTCCCAAAAATCACATATATTCCAAAATAATTCTCCGTAAAATTTTATTGCATTTGGACTTCGTTTGATATGGATACTCTGCGATACAAAAACCATGCAAAAAACAAGAACTGGCACTCGGCAATGGATCAATATGTTAGTCCAATAAAATAATATAAAAAGTTGCCAAAAGTATGTAAAAGTTGTATAATATTGGCATGAAACAATAAAAAAATATAGATACGATGGGGACGTATCAGCATCCCCAAGCTTAAGTCCTGCTCATCCTCGAGTAGGTAAATGATAAAAAAGATAATTTTTGATATGGAATGCTACCTAGCATAAACTTGATCATATATCTAATCGTGGCATGAATACTAAGACATAAGTGATTCAAAGTAATAGTCTATAATTTGACATAAAGACATCAATACTCAGTCATCCCAACAAACAATCATGTCTTTCAAAATATCAACGCTAAAGAAAGCTATCCCAACAAAATCATATAGTCTTGTCATGCTCTATCTTCTTAACACAAAGTATTTATCATGCACAACCCCGATGACAAGCCGAGCAATTGGTTCATACTTTTAACTCGATTCAACCTTTTCAACTCTCACGCAATACATGAGCATAAGCCATGGATATAGCACTACAGGTGGAATATAGTATGATGATAGGGGTAAATATAAAGAAGACAAAAGTAAGAAAGTCTCACATCAACGCAGCTAACCAACGGGCTATGGAGATGCCCATCAATTGATATCAATGTGAGGAGTAGGGATTGCCATGCAACGAATGCACTAAGAGCTATAAGTGTATGAAAGCTCAATATGAAAATTAAGTGGGTGTGGATCTAATCCTATGATGAAAAATTCCCACTAGTATATGAAATTGACAACATAGGAGACTCTCCATATGAAAAACATGGTGCTACTGAAGCACAAGTGTGGTAAAGTATACTAACAATGCCCCTTCTCTCTTTGTTTTTGTCTTTCTTTTTTTTCCTTTTTTTCCTTTTTTCTTTTTCTCTCATTGTCCGGAGTCTCATCCCGACTTGTGGGGGAATCATAGTCTCCATCATCCTTTCCTCACTGGGGCACTGCTCTAAAAATGAATAATGATGATCATCACACTTCTATTTACTTATAACTCAAAAGAAATAAAAATTACAGCTCGATACCTATGATAAAGTATGACTCTATATGAATGCCTCTGGCATGTACCAGGATGTGCAATGATCTAGCGTAACATGTATGAAAAATGATGAACGGTGGCTGAGCCACAACTGCTATGTCAGCTATATGATCACGCAAAGCAATATGACAGTGAATGCTCAAGTCATCAAACGGAAGCGTTGGAAGTTGCATGGCAATATATCTTGAAATGGCCATGGAAAAGCCATAATAGGTAGGTATGGTGGCTGTTTTGAGGAAGATATAATAAGGCTTATGTGTGATAGAGCGTATCATATCACGGGGTTTGGATGTACCGACGAAGTTTGCACCACGTCTTGATGTGATAAAGGGCAATGCACGGTACCGTAGAGGCTAGCAAATTGCGGAAAGGTAAGAGTGCGTATAATCCATGGACTCACATTAGTCATAAAGAACGTATATACTTATTGCAAAAGTATATTAGCCCTCGAAGAAAAGTACTACTATGCATGCCCCTAGGGGGATAGATTGGTAGGAAAAGACCATCGCTCGTCCCCGACCGCCACTCATAAGGAAGACAATTAATAATAAATCATGCTCCAACATCAAAGCATAACGAGAGACTATACGTGCATGCTTCGGGAATCACAAACCTTAACAGCAATATTCTTACTAAACACAACCCTTTACTAGTACCTCCCACATATTCCACCTCTATATCGCAAAACTATTGCAAGGAATCAAACATATCATATTCAGTGATCCATAAGTTTTATGTAGGATTTTGTGACTAACCATGTTGTCGGATTACGGGTTTCGGAAAAACCCTTGAGGTTTGAACTCTGGGGTGCGCATGAAGAACTCTCTCCCCCCAGCTCACACTCTCACCTCGATCTCTAATCCTAGCTCGCCGAACCCGAGGAACAAGGGACACAAGAGTTTATACTGGTTCGGGCCACCATTGCGGTGTAATATCCTACTCCAGTGTAGTGTGGTGGATTGCCTTGTAGACTGGGGATGAACAAGTACAAGGTAAGAACAACCTCCTGAGGAGAGGTGTTCTTGAGCTCGATGAGCTTGTGTGGTTGCCTTGGTGGAATGGATCCGGTCCAAGATGAGATCAGATGCCTCCTACGATGGTGGCTAGTCCTATTTATAGAGGTCCGGCTCCTCTTCCCAAATATTAGGCGGGAAGGGATCCCACAACGGCTAATTTGAACGGGACAACTAGTACGAGCTATCCTGACAAAGGTGGTCTTCATCTGCCAAAGACTCTGGCGGTGACACAGTGTGGGCTCCATGATGACCTCCGTCCTGCTGGTCTTGGTCTCATTGCACCGATATGGAAACCTTTGCCAGACGCCTCGGGACTCCTCGTCTGCGCCTGCCCCTTTAGCACCAAAGAGGTAATGAGTACTCTGCGCCCACTGGCGCCTGCCTGGCGCCCGCCTGGCCTTGGTCGTCATGGCTCACATCACTGAAACCTCATGAGGTGCCCCTCACCTTGATCTCTCCGCTCCTCGCGAGCCAACCTAGTGAGGCTGCCCCTGAGGAGGTCGTATGTTGTCCGCCTTGCAAGGATTGGCCCCTCGCGTGGGTCTTGAGTGGTTGTTGATGAAGATGGTCCATACCAGGCCGCTGGTGGAGCCACGCCCTGGGGTGCAGGCAGGCAAGTCTGGGTACCCCCGTTCCCAGGACGCCAACAGTAGCCCCTGGGCCCAAGGCACGCTCATGCTTGGCTTTGTGGCGAAGCCAAGGGGCAAGTGCGGAGCGTCGCGGGCCCCAATGTAACGCCCCGAGACCGATGTGCTAGGTGTCTTCCAGTTATTTGCTGTTGTTTCCTTGTCATTTCTTGCGTGTCATGCATTTCATATCATGTCATCATGTGAATTTCATTTGCATACATGTTCGTCTCATGCATCCGAGCATTTTCCCCGTTGTTCGTTTTGCAATCCGGCGCTCCTATGTCACCCGGATGTCCCTTTCTACCTCTTTTCGTGGGCGAGTGTTAAACATTTTCGGATTGGACCGAGACTTGTCATGCGGCCTTGGTTTACTACCGATAGACCACCTGTCAAGTTTCGTGCCATTTGGACTTCGCTTGGTACTCCAACGGTTAACCGAGGGACCGAAAAGGCCTCGTGTGTGTTGCAGCCCAACACCTCTCCAAAGTGGCCAAAAACCCACCTAAACCCCCTCCATCCTCTCGGTCGTTCGATCACGATCACATGGCCGCAAACCGCACCTCATTTGGAGCCTCCTAACTCCCTCTACCTATAAATAGGTGATCCCCTCCCCAAAATTCACGGACGAAACCCTAGATCTCACTTCCCTCCGCGCCGCCGGACATGTCCGCCCGTTGGCGGACGCGTCCACCCCGCCGCCATGTCGCCCCGGCCAACCGGGAGGCGACACGGCAGCCGTGCCACCGCTCCCAGCCTCTCACGGCATGCCACGTCGCCACCCCGGTGCCCTCCACCGCGCGAGGCCCGCCCGGCCCAAGGAGGGCCCCCGAGGGCCCGAAGCCACCGCCGTCTCCTTCGTTCGCCGCGCGCCGCCCGCTCCGCCGAGTGCCGCCACCCGCTCCGCCGAGCGCCGCCACCCGCTCCGGCCTCGACCTCGCCGCCTCCCCGCCTCCTCTTGCCGGATCTGCGCTGCCGCGCCATCGCCGGCCGGAGCAACGCCCCGCCGCAGCGAGCTCTGCCGACCGCCCGAGCCGGTCCCTGCACCACCGTGCACCGCCGAGGACTACCGCTCCGGCGACCTCACCGCACCACCGCGTCCCTCGACGTCCGGCCTTCTCGAGCTTCTTCTCCGCTGAACATCTCCGGCGAGCACCCGCTGCTACAGTACCGCCGGATCCCGATCCAGATCTAAAAGCCTCGGTTGACTTTTTCTCCCCGAAACCCTAATTTTTGGCATATTTCAATGCATCATAACTTCCTCATCCTTGCCCTGATTCGTGCGTGTAGCATATCAAAATGTTCGCCTTGACGAGTACATCATTTCCTCTCATTGCATCATTTTCATTTGATCTCATCTTGATGCCCGAAATGTCGTTGGAAGAGGGCTATGTGATGAATATGTCAGATCTGTTTCAGCAAATGGCCTTTTGTCATTTTTTCCATGATTAATGTGTGCATGCTATGATCCTGAGCTCTACATGTGTTTTGTTATATGCTATGCCATCTTACAGGGGTGTATGCCATGTATTTTTGTGATATCTGTGGTGACTAGCACAAGCTTGCAAAGTAGCGTAATCAGTAATGCTTATTTTCAGGGACTTAGAATTTCACCAAGTCCTTGTTCTGTTTTTGTTGTTATGCCATATGTTCATGTTGTTTCCTAGTGACCCGTGCCTCTTTTGAGGATGATCAGTAAGGATGTTTTGTTAACATTGTTGTGCTCTATCCATCCGTATCTTTGTTTGCAATTATGGAGCACCATAGCTTGAGTCAGTTGAGCTCTACTTTTTCTATAAAGTGAATCCTGGCAGATTGTTGACATGTTTAGTGATTTTGCTGAGGATGTTGCTATTGATCCGTGCATGCTATGATGTTGTTCTTGCCATGTCTAGCTTCTATGCTATGTCTTCTTGATGGGTGTATGCTTAGTTTGTCATGTCATGATCTGTAGTGAGTGCATCGAGCTCGTAAACATGCCTACTCGTTAACTGATTTGCATGCTCTAGTTTTTCACCAAGTCTGAATCTGTTTATGTTTTTTTGCCATGTTCACATGCTTTCAATTGTATTTTCTGATCCCTTTTGACTCAAGGCCAGTAAGGGACTTTTGTTAAGTGCTTTGAGTAGCTTCATGCCATGCCTTGCCTTGCCATGTTAAGTTCCTGTAGCTTGTAGTTTTCATGCTCTAAAGTGTGCTTCCTGATGATAAATTCCAGACTTGTGTTAATTTCACTAAGTCTGAAACCTGTTATCATTTGCACTTTTGCCATGATTGTTTGAACCTGTTAATGGATGAATTAGCCATAGCTCAGTGTTCATATTTGGTCAAGCTTCATGAGTGGATCCCTACCATGTATTTTGTTGTCAGGTTTGAGTGCTATAGCATATTTATCTTGGTGCATTTAGATGGCTACTTGCTGTTTATCGCAGACCGATGCCATATTTGTTTTGCTTGCCATTTCCAAACTGTGCATCCGATTACGGTGATCTTTATATCGATTTCAATTGAAATCACCTCACATTTCTAGTGGCACTCTTGGATTTCCAAGTTGAGGCCAGGTTCATTCATTCCTTTGCAAATCTTGCATATGCATCACATACTACATCCCGCATATCATACCATGTTTGCATCATGTTGTTTGAGCATTGCACGTGGTTGATTGTGTTCCGTTTGCTTGTTGTTCTTATTTGGGTAGAGCCGGGATATGAGTTCGTGAATGAGGAGCCCGTTGAGTTTGCTTACGAGGATCAAGTCAACTCTGACAACTTTGCAGGCAAGATGACCATACCCTCGAAATCACTTCTATCTTTGCTTGCTAGATGGTCGCTCTTTTTCTATGCCTATGCTACGATGCCTACCACTTGCTTATCATGCCTCCCAAATTGCCATGTCAAACCTCTAACCCACCATGTCCTAGCAAACCATTGTTTGGCTATGTTACCGCTTTGCTCAGCCCCTATTATAGCGTTGCTAGTTGTAGGTGAAGATTGGAGATCGTTCCTTGTTGGAACATTGTTTATTGTTGGGATATCACTATATTATCTTGTTATCTTAATGCACCTATATACTTGGTAAAGGGTGGAAGGCTGGGCCTTATGCCTAGTGTTTTGTTCCACTCTTGCCGCCCTAGTTTCCGTCATATCAGTGTTATGTTTCCGGATTTTGCGTTCCTTACACGGTTGGGTTATAATGGGAACCCCTTGACAGTTCGCCTTGAATAAAACTCCTCCAGCAAGGCCCGACCTTGGTTTTACCATTCGCCACCTAGCCTTTTCCCTTGGGTTTCGCGGACTCAAGGGTCATCTTTATTTTAAATCCTCGGGCCAGTGCTTCTCTAAGTGTTGGTCCAACCCAGAGCACCATGCGGGGCCGTCCCTTGGCAACTTGGGTTACGTTGGCTCCCGTACGCTTAGCTTAGCCGGTGTGCCCTGAGAACGAGATATGTGCAGCTCCTATCGGGATTTGTCGGCACATCGGGTGGTCTTGCTGGACTTGTTTTACCATTGTCGAGGATGTCTTGTAACCGGGATACCGAGTCTGATCGGATTGTCTTGGGAGAAGGAATATCCTTCGTTGACTGTGAGAGCTTGTGATGGGCTAAGTTGGGACTCCCCTGCAGGGATTTGAACTTTCGAAATCCGTGCCCGCGGTTATGGGAAGATGGGAATTGGTTAATGTCCGGTTGTAGAAAACCTGAAGTTGACCTTAATTAAAATACATCAACCGCGTGTGTAACCGTGATGGTCTCTTTCCGGCGGAGTCCGGGAAGTGAACACGGTGTTGGAGTAATGTTTGACGTAGGTTGTGCTAGGATCACTTCTTGATCATATATTTCTCGAACTTGCTTTGCCTTCTCTTCTCGCTCTCATTTGCGTATGTTTAGCCACCATATATGCTAGTCGCTTGCTGCAGCTCCACCTCATACCTTTTACCCTTCCTATAAGCTTAAATAGTCTTGATCGCGAGGGTGTGAGATTGCTGAGTCCCCGTGACTCACAGATGCTTCCAAAACCAGTTTGCAGGTGCCGATGTCACCGAGCAGGTGACGCAACCAAGCTCAAGGAGGAGCTCGATGAAGATCTTGTCCTTCGTGTTGTTTCGTTCTAGTTGATCAGTAGTGGAGCCTAGTTGGGGTCGATCGGGGATCTGTGTAGCTTTTGGGGTAGTCTTCTTTCATTTTGGTTCCGTAGTCGGACCTTGATTGTATCTAGATGATGTAATGCTTTATTCATGTATTGTGTGAAGTGGCGATTGTAAGCCAACTATGTATCTCTTTCCCTTATGTATTACATGGGTTGTGTGAAGATTACCTCACTTGCGACATTGCTTTCAATGCGGTTATGCCTCTAAGTCGTGCTTCGACACGTGGGAGATATAGCCGCATCGAGGGTGTTACACCCAACCACCTGCAGCCTTGATTGATGCGTGGTGATTGATGGGACATGGGTGTATCCTCTTCCCCATGCTGCCTCGGCAACTGCACGACTGTCAAAAGGATGGCGTGCGCCACAGTGTCTTCATTGCTTGCCTTCGCCTTTCTCCAGATCCCCTTTCCTGCTCCTTGCTCCCAATCCTCCAGATCTGCACCAGTCCTCCTCCAAGCCCGCCATCGATGGCGCCCAGCAAGGAAAAGGCCATCCTTCCGCCCTACTGGAATGAGCCGGACCTGAGTGCGCCTAGCGTCTCGGAGAAGAACCTCGCCGCCACGCTCCTGATGACGGCGGAGGGAGGTGACGAGAAGAGGAAGATCGCGCTCCGGGTTGGCTCCACCGAGCCGGAGGTCTCGAGCAGCACCTTCTATCCCTTCTTCATGAGCAGCGTTGTGGCGGGGTTGGTTCCCCCCTTCTTTGACTTCTTCTACTCCGTCCTCAGCCATTGCAAGCTGCATGCCCTCCATCTTCATCCCAACTCTGTCCTCCTTCTGTCGATCTTCGCCTTCTACTGTGAGGCATACGTCAGGGTGATGCCGACCGCGGCGCTGCTGCGCCACTTCTTCTATCTCCGGATCAAGGAAGGCCATTGCTCGGGGTGCGCCAACTTTGTTGTGGCCAACAAGACCAATGCGATCTCGAAGGCCGGGAAGAAGGTTGAGGGCTTCAGGAGCAAGTGGGTCCTGATGGACGCCAAGTGCTCCCACCCCCGGCTAGTGCTGCTGACGGGGATGCCCACGTCTCACGACGGGTGGTTCTGCGCAAAGCTCACCGACCCCCGGGTGGAGCGTGTGCTGGAGAAGATGACTTCCGATCTGAAGCCTCATGACCCAAATGCGGCGAAGCTGACGGGAGCCATGATCGTCAAGGAATTCCTGTTGCAGCGTGTGGCTCCGCTCCAGGTGCGCTCGTGCCCCTTCTGGAAGCTCGGGGACAAGGATGACGACCTCTGCCTGCGTCCGGAGGCCTTGTCTGATGAGGAACTAGGCACAACTCTCCGCTCCCTGGCCGTGGACGACCAGGGGTACCCTCCGAACACCTTTGTTCCTCTGTACCGCCGTCCCGACGGAGCGAAGGTTGCCGCTGCCGTGCCTATCTTTGATGGACGTGGGCTCGTGCCACCGGCGCCCTTTGAGGCCCCGGTGGCGACGACTCCGGTGGTGGTGTCTTCCGACGACTCTGATGGGGTGGAGGAGCAGGACTCGGAGGCGACCCTAGAGGGGACCAGGGAGACCTCCCCTCCGAGCAAGGACGATCTCCTCCGCACCCTGCCTGACGATGACGACGCCAACGACCACCTGGTGAGGGAGGTCCTGCCCCCTGCTGGGGTCACCACAAGGTCCAAGGTCACCCCCTCGAAGAAGTCGCCGATTGTGGTTCCGACGAGGACCTGGTTGACACTGGTCTTCCGGGGCGACGCTCCTGCCCTGGTGCCTTCTGGTGCTGCCGTTGGGCCGGCATCTGCTTCTTCATCTGCTCCTGGGGCCTGCGCACCGGCGCCCCAGACCGCAAGGCCCATGGGCTCCGTGCTCCTGAAGAGAGCACGAGACTACGCCGCCGTGGACCAGTAAGCACCTCACCCTGACTTTGTTCTTGCTCCCGCTTCCATTGCTGCTTCATGATGTTCTCCTCTTGCATTATCAGGCTGACGCTGTCGGCGAAGAAGAAGAGAGAGGGGGCGGCCACATCCTCGCGAGCCTAGTAGCCTGGCCTGGCCGCACTCCCTCCGGCGCAGAAAGGCGGTGAAGGCACCCATGCTTCTCCCGCTCGATCATCCTCGCGAGGTCCAGTGGACCATTCTCAGGAGAAGGCGATATCCTCGGCCAAGCCGGCTCCAGAGGAGCCTATATCTAGCTCGCCCGTCGATGCGGCCAAGGTTCAGGAGCCCCCAACTCCTCTTCCTGCCATCACCAGTTCGCAGGTCTTGGCAACGGCACAACCTCCTCCTCCGGTCGAACCGCTGGCTCACAATCCTTCCGCTTCGCCCGACGCCTTGGAGGAGGCCCTTTCTGCACTGGCGCAGCTTCGGGGTGACCTTCAAGGCACCGACCGCCGCCTGGTGGCGGGGCGCCTAGAGCTGATCTCGGGTTGGCTGCATTCTGATGTGTCTGTCAGGGTGGCGTTGGGCCAGGCCATGGTAGCTTCCGAAGAGGACAAGAAGGCCACTGACCGAGCCACGGGCGGCTGCGAGGTGGCGCTGAAGGATGCCGGAGCCGCCAAGGGGCGCTGCCGGTCGATGGAGGCCAAGCTGGAGACCATGCGCAACGAGCGTGCGGCCGAGGCTCGCAGTCACAAGGCGGAGGAGGATAAGATGAAGGCCCGAGAAGACGCCGTCACCGGTCGTGACGCCGAACTGGAGCAGCTGGCAAGGGCGCAGGCCGCAAAGCGCGGTCGCCTGGAGAAGCTGGTGCAGGAGGTGGAGGTAGAGAAGGCCTAACTGGAAGCCAAAGTGAAGGTTCTGGCAGAGGATCACGTGGCCTTCAAGTCCCTTGAGGAGAGATCCCGCGAGGCACTGTGGGCACTCTACGAGAAGGGCTTGGCGAAGCCGCTGGCGATGGACGACGAAGGCCCCGCCCAGCTGCTTCCTTATCTTGTCGTGGCGCTTGAGGTTGTTGTCAACAGGATCGTCCCCATGGTGGAGGGGGAACCCCGCATGCTTTCTTCTTTGGCTCTGACACGTGTCTTCAGCCACCTGCACCTTCGTGACCCCGACGCCGACCTCAGCGAGCTGCTCGAGCCCGTGGAGGAGGAGCACTGCGCAGCTGCTGCTGCAGCCGTGGAGGGCCAGGTGGAGGCCATGTTGAAGAAGTTCCTCGCCATCGAGCCTGCACCTCCAACCGATGGCCCCGCCGATCCTGCGACCGAGGCCAACGACACGGCCGATGGTGACGCTGCCAGTGGGAAGGCGCTCCCTGATGACGGCGCCAAAGGCTGAAGAAAAGGCTTGCTGGTGAAGAACGGCGCTCCTTCTCGTTTTACTTTCCTGTGAGCTTTCTCGTGACATGAGACATGCCTCGTGGAGGTGTTAAAACTCTGCATCACATTCGGGGGACAATATGCTGTGTAATAATTTATTTAGGTTCCGCGCTTTCCTTCCCGCTTGCTTGATGTTCTACGTCGGCAGGGTCCAACCCCGTGCATACCTCAGCCGCCGTTGGGCCGTCCGGATCACCAGGATAGACCAAGGGGTGAGGGGCTACGCGGCCAGTTAGGCTCCTGAGTCGCGATGCTCAGGAGTCCCCCTTGATGCTCAAACAGACCTTCATACCTGCCCTTGCTGAGGTCCCACTCAGGAGGGGTGCGCGACGACCGGGTTTGAGGGACCTGGCAGGGCAGCGTACGCTAGGCGAGGCCTGAGTGCAGCCCCTGTGCCCAGCCCCCTCGCGCGACTCTCCCGAGGGGAAAGCATTGCGGTGACGCTGGACACTGAGCCGGGTGGCTCCCTGAGGTTGGTACGGCCATGGGGCCGCCCTTAGTTGTTTATCACCAGCGCGGAGCGTAGCGCTTCCGCACTTGCATGGGCATAGCCGCTCCTCGACCGTGTCCACTGCCAGCATGGAGCATGGTGCTTCCACTGGTGCGTGGGTGAGGGCTCCCTCTGACACGTGGCTTGCAGGGCAGGGCTAGACGAGATGTGTCTGGGCACCCGTGAGCCAGCGTGGGACTCATGAGGCCCTACCTCAAGGCGGGTTGCGCCTGGTCGTTGTTCTTGATAGCTTCAGCGGTCCTGCAAGTTGGTTAGGCAACTTGCGCCGGACGAATTTCCTGAGGCGGTCACATGAGAAGCCCAGACACCAACGACCCCAGGAGGTGCGTGAACGAGGCCGACCCACCAGATAGAGCTCAGTCGTTGGATTTATCGACGCTGCGGGGACAGACCCGAGGACAGGCGCCATGCCTAGCCTACTCATGCAAGGGATCCTAAAGAAAGACAACGGGCGCGCCGCTCCCGTGGTAACAAGGGTGCTCGCGGGTGGGGTATCGAAGTACCAGATAAGCAGGTGATAGTCATAAAACGACTCAAGCACATCGGCGGGTTAGCTTAGATAGATGCAAGAACGATACATGTCACTAGGACGGACCCGAGCGGCCTGGGGATGATGCATCCCGAGGGGCGCTCCCATCAAAGTAAGCTAGAGATGCAAAAGGATACATGTCGTAGGGGTAGAACCATGCAACTTGAGGATAATGCAGCCCGAGGGGCACCCCCAACTGAATGAACTGGAAAGAGTCACCTGATACCGTAGCCAGAGTGGTGTTGGAGTAGCTGAAGGTGCATGCTGAAGGAGTCGTTCCTCACGAGCCACCAGAGCCATGAGCCTTAGGAGGCTCCGGGGGCTCGGGTGGTTCCTTGAGGACCGTCGCCATCTCCTCCAGGACGGCGTGATGCCTGGCCTCCTGAGCCGCCAGGATGCTCCGCAGGTGGCGCTGGAAGGTGACGGTCGCGTTCGGTAAGCCAAATGGCATGCAAACGTAGCTGTGAGGTGGACCCTCGCACCGACCAAAGCACGAAGGCCAGAAGCGCTCCTGAGATGTGGCCCTGTTGAGCCCTCGAATGTCGATGCAGATGCGTAGCCCGTCGTCCTCCCCAGGATGGGGAGCTACGCTGGGTGGTGAACAGCGGTCGCCACGTATGGCCCTTGCCTCTTGAAGCTCCTGGGGAGCCTTGACGATGAACTCCTGAGCACCGGGCGCTCCTCGCCCAGCGCCCTCCTGAGGGAAACGTGCGGTGAAGCACGCCTCCACATGGTGCCTGAGCGCCTCCCTCTTGATGTTGGCTAGGTCCGAGGCCCTCCAGAAGAGAGCCCCCGTGCCTTGCCCGAGGAGTGCGCCGGGCGCGCCTTCCTATGCGAGGGAGGGAGGCAACCCAGCTACGGGCGCGGATCCTGAGGTGGTGCCTCTGGAGACGCTACTCTCCTGAGGCACTGGGAGGAGTAGCTTCTTCTTCTTCTTCTTGGGATGGCCGCAGGAGGGTATGGGGTGCCTTCGTTGTCGGGGTCTTCGATCGCGGCGGCTTGGAAAGGCGCGCTCAAGGGAGCACACCACATCTCTTTCTTCGCAGGGGATCGATGACTCCACAACTCCCTAGCATCTTGAGGATGTTGTAACTGTGGTGGGTCACTGCCATAAACTTGGCCAATGCTGGATACCCAAGGATGGCATTGTACGTCAGACGGATGTGGGCAGCGTCGAAGTCAACGAGCTCGGTGCGGTAGTTGTTACGCTAGCCGAAGGTGACAGGGAGGCGGACCTGCCTATCGGGGTGGTGGAGCCGTCGGTCACTCCTGAGAAAGGCTTGGTAGGCTGTAGCTGATCATATGGAACTTGGAGGCTGTCGAACATCTCGACGGACAGGACATTGAGCCCCGCGCCGCCGTCGATGAGGGTCTTGGTGACTTGCACGTTGCTGATGACGGGTGAACAAATCATTGGAAGGACGCCGGCGGTCGCCGCACACTTGAGCTGGTCCACCGAGCTGAAGGTGATGGTGCACTTGGACCACCTGAGCGGGCGCGTGGCCTCGAGCAAACTGCTTGAAGATGCGATGGCAAGCTGGGGCTTGAGCACCGCCCAAGATGCAGGCGATAGCGCGTGGCTCCTGGAAGCCCCCAACCCCCTCATCTTGATGGTGGTCGTCGTTCCTCCTTGGTGGTGGCGACAGCGAAGGGAGGCCAGCATTGCCCTGAGGACGGTTCTCATGAGGCTGGTCCCTGCAGGCGCCCTCGCGAGGCTGGTCCTGCCAGTGGTCCTCGTGAGGCCGGCCACGCCACTCCTGACGGGGGCCGCGGTGGTCCCAGCGTCCCCCACTTCGTCCTCCTCCTCGGTCGTAGCCCCGGTCACTGCGCTCAGGGTGCCGATCGAAGCGTCCATCTCGAATGGCCCTGAGCTCTTGGCAATCATTGGTGTTGTGGCTGTGTACGTTGTGGAAAGCGCAGAATGGATGGCTGCTCTCCATCTTTGGCTCTGCCACGAGAACGATAGCCCCCTTGCGGTTCACGTCCTTGGCCTTGGCTTTCTTCTCTTCTGGGTCGGCAGCAAGGAGCTCGAGGAGGGAGAGGCGCCCCTCCTCAGCTCTTGCGTACCTAGTTTCCATGTTGAACATCTCCAGGGCCGAGCATAGCTCCTCGTGGATGGCGAGCTCCTCCTTCATCTTGATGTCGTGGACGCCATCGGAGCGCGCGGAGATGATGGCCTCGTCCGTCACCTTGGGAATCTTGAGGCAAACGTTGTTCAAGCGCTGGATGTACTTCTGCAGGGTCTCTCCGGGCTGCTGTTCGATGCGCCGCAGGTTGCCTGCGGATGGCGGGCGATTGTGAGTGCCCTGGAAGTTGGCGACGAAACGCTCACGCATCTCGCCCCAGGAGGAGATCGATCCCGCTGGCAGGTTTAGGAGCCACGAGCGGGCGTCATCCTTGAGGGCCATGGGAAACCAGTTCTCCATGACCTTCTCATCTCCGTTAGCTGCCTCGATGCTCAGCTCGTAGAGCTGCAAGAACTCCACTGGGTTGAGGGTGCCGTCGTAGCACGGAGGCAAGTCCGGCTTGAACTTGCCCAGCCAGTCGACGGTGCGCAGCTCGGGAGTAAAGGCTCGGCGGCCTGGTGTGGTCATCAGAGCCCGTCGTGGTGGTGGAGCTTGGTCTTGGTACCCACACACTGCCACTGCAGGTGGCGCGCGGTCTTGACGTGGTGGTGCGGGGAGTGCAGTAGCATTTTCTTGCGGCCGAGGGACCTCCTGGCAGCTTCCTTCTTCGTGCGCGGGTACATGGCATGGCGGATCACACCGCAAGACCACACGTCTTGGGGCGAAGACACTGTCTTGATGCGGAGGAAGCGGGGGCGCTCCGTGAGCCGCACATCTCGGCGCGAGGGCGCCATCTTGATGTGGAGGCGGCGGTGGCGCTCCGTGAGCTACGTCGCCCGCGACTGGAGGTGGGTGAGGCAGCGAGAGGGATGGTGTAGGGGAGCCCCCAGTGGCGCTGACGAGCTCGGTGATGCGGTCCAGCGAGTCCTCGTAGGTGTCGTCGACCGGGCGGTAATGCAGGAGCTCGCATGCCATGAGCAACGTGGCCTGCACGTTTGTGGGCGCACGACAAGCGTGGGAAGACGAGCCGACCGGAGTCAGCGACGGGGTGGCGGTGCGTCCGTCCCGCCACACGGAGGGGTGCAGCGATGACACTTGCTACTCGTTCGCTGTCGGGCCAGTGGCGGTGTTGGCAGCGGGTGATGGAGAAGGGCGGGGAGGCCCGCTAACGGGCGCCGTCTGAGTGACGCGAGCGGCGAGGGCGGCGCGGTGCTCAGCACGGGCTCGGTGAGCGTCAGACATGGATGCGGTGGAAGAAAAGCTTCAGCGCACCCCTACCTGGCATGCCAAATTTTGGATTACGGGTTCCGGCAAAATCCTTGAGGTTCGAACTTTGGGGTGCGCACGAAGATCTCTCTCCCCCTAGCTCACACTCTCACCTCGATCTCAAAGCCTAGCTCGCCGAACCCGAGGAACAAGGGACACAAGAGTTTATACTGGTTCGGGCCACCGTTGCGGTGTAATACCCTACTCCGGTGTGGTGTGGTGGATTGCCTTGTAGGCTGGGGATGAACAAGTACAAGGGAAGAACAACCTCCTGATGAGAGGTGTTCTTGAGCTCGATGAGCTTGTGTGGTTGCCTTGGTGGAATGGATCCAGTCCAAGATGAGATCAGATGCCTCCTACGGTGGTGGCTAGTCCTATTTATAGAGGCCCGGGTCCTATTCCCAAATATTAGGTGGGAAGGGATCCCACAATGGCCAATTTGAAGGGGGACAACTAGTACAAGCTATCTTGACAAAATGTGGTCTTCGCGTGCCAAAGACTCTGGCGGTGACGCCGTCGTGGGCTCCGTGATGACCTCCGTCCTGCCGTCATGCTGGTATTGGTCTCGTTTCACTGATATAGAAACCTTTGCCAGACTCCTCGGGACTCCTCGTTTGCGCCTGCCCTTTAGCACCAAAGAGGCAACAAGTACTCTGCGCCCGCTGGCGCCCGCCTAGCCTTGGTCGTCATGGTTCATGTCACGGAAACCTCACGAGGTGCCCCTCGCCTTGATCTCTCCGCTCCTCGCGAGCGATCCTAGTGAGGCTGCCCCTGAGGAGGTCTTGTGTTGTCCGCCTCGTGAGGCTTGGCCCCTCGTGAGGGTGTTGAGTGGTTGTTGATGAAGATGGCCCGTACCAGGCCGCTCGTGGAGCCACGCCCTAGGCCGCAGGCAGGCAAGTCTGGGTACCCCCGTTCCCAGGACGCCGACACATGCAATTGGCCAATTCCTTTTGACTCTCTAAATAGATATAAGTGAAGCATGAGATTTTTAATTCTTTCTACAAAAGACCATGCTCTAATAAATATAAGTGAAGCAAAAGAGCATTCTTCAAACAATGGTTTTCTATGTGAAGAGAAACACGCAATCCAAACTTCAAATGATATAAGTGAAGCACATGAAGCATTCTATAAAGCCATACTCAAAATATATAAGTGAAGTACAATGAGTATTCTATAAATAAACCATGGACTATCTCATACCAGCATGGTGCATAAAAGAAAAATTAAAACTAAATGCAAAAGACGCTCCAAGGTTTGCACATATCACGTGAACGAAACGTATCCGAAAACATACCGATACTTGTTGAAGAATGATGGGTTGCCTTCCAGGGATCCCCAAGCTTAGACGCTTGAGTCTCCTTGAATATTTACTTGGGGTTCCTTGGGCATCCCCAAGCTTGAGCTATTGCCTCTCCTCCTTCTCCTCACATCGAGACCTCCTCGATCTTTGAACACTTCATCCACACAAAACCTAACCGAACTTTTAGTGGCGGGGGTAGTGAATATGGCAATGAAATCCCATCATGTACTGCTGTAACATTATTGTATAATTGTAAACAAACATTACCCACTGCATGCTATCATAATTCTATTGCCCCAAGTTAAGGAGGCTTCAATAAGAATTCAAACATACACAAATAATGAAGCTATAACAACAATCTGTGGAAACAGGACAGTCTATAAAGATTTGAACATCCACCATACTTCAGTAACTCAAAAAATTCTGAAAAATTAGGAAAAAATAAAAAATTTGCATATAAAGACAGTACAAAAGTTTTCAGAACCGTTTGACGTTCCAGTAAAAAAATGTAAAATCGAGAACTACAGCCAAAGTTTCTGTTTTGCACCACACAAACCAACAAGCAATTTAATCATCCTAAAGGCAAACCTTGGCACATTATTTTCATAATACAATGGATTTTTACAAGGGGATAATTATTTTTTTGAGAATCTTCATGAAAAATAATACATTGTTTCCATGAGCATGAACACAAGTGTTCAAGGTCGACCCTCACTTCTCCAATGCATAACTTCCAATTGCTTCTCTTTTGTCAAAAGGTTTTTAAGTTCCCCTCTATTTTTTTAACTTTATAAAAGCACTCAACAGAAAGAAATGACTCTCTAAAACTTCCAGGTTGTCTCCCTAGCAGCACTTTCTTTAAATCCATTAAGCTAGGCATAAAGTGCTCAAGTAATGAATCCACCTGGATCCCAAGGTATATCAAAGCCAATTTTAATTAATAATGATTTGATATTTAGTAATGAGCACAAATGAAACATATATCATGCAATGACGAAGTCTAACTCTCTTCCTATGCATCAGCATGTCATACAAGAACAATTCATGCAAATCAAGTAAATGCCAATGCATAGTATAAGCAATTTCTTGCAATTCTATCATGTTGGAAACATAGAGAGGCGGGGATGTAGTTCCTCTCTCATAATAATTGCATGTAGGAGCAGGAAGCACATGCATATTATACTCATAAAAATCATCATGTGCAATGGTAAACGACAATCCATCAATGTAATACTTATTAAGTGCAAATTTCTCCGATATAGTGTAGTTTGGAGAATTCAAAAAGATAACAGGACTATCATGTGTGGGTGCAATAGCAACAATTTCATTCTTAACATAAGGAACTATAGCAAGTTCATTTCCATAAACATAATTCATATTGGCATCTTGGCCAAAAGCATAGCAAGCATCAAGTTCATCAAAAAGGGATATTTCAAATGAATAAACGGGACCATAGCAATCATTATAGCATTCATCCTTCGATAAGAATGAAGGGGCATTAAACAATGTGTGGGATAAAGAGTTACTCTCATTAGAAGGTGGGCACGGGTGATCAGTCCGCTCTTCCTCCTTTTGTTCTTCGCCCTCCTCCTCATCTTTTTCATCCAATGAGCTCACCAGTTTCATCATTTTCTTCTTCCATAGACTCCTGCAAAATGTTAGTCTCTTCTTGGACAGTGGAGGAGTCCTCAATATATGGTTTAACATAGGCATTGGAAGCATAATTATCATAACAATATTTAAGTATGGCAAGATTTTCATATTTGTAAAGAGTAGCATCATACTTTTCAATCAAAGAAGAAATTTCATAAGCACCCTTAAAAGCAACAAATTCTTCAGTTTGTTCAATATCAAAGTAATTATGAACACCTTTGGCATAACAAGATACGATTCCATTATTAATAAACTCACATTGGTAGGAAGGTGTTTCTTAGGGTCTTCAGAACAACAAATAAAATCATATAATTCACATAAATTCCAAGCATAGCATTGCATATTATTAATTTGATGCTGTAAAAGTTTCCCTTTTTGAGATAAACGGTGTCGCACAAAACAAGCATGCTCATCTAATGATTTTCCCTCTAAGCTAGTTGGGTTTTCAGTACGAGCACAAATGGATTGAAGATGATCCATGTAGAAAGCTTCAGTAGTATGATAGATTTTGGGCGGTTCTTCAACCATCGGTTTAGTAGGTACAACTATTTTTTTGGTATTTAGCGTTTCCTACCCATAACTAAAGATAGAAAACAAGAGCACAAAATAAAAGTTACTTAGTGATAAAGAAAACAAGCACACACGATAATATTCACCCCACGCTATTGCTCCCCGGCAACGGTGCCAGAAAAAGGTATTGAGAACCCACAAGTATAGGGATCGTTTGTAGCCTTCTTTGATAAATAAGAGTGTCGAACCCAACGAGGAGCTAAAGGAAGAACAAATATTCCCTCAAGTTCTATCGACCACCGATACAACTCTACGTACACTTGACGTTTGCTTTATCGGAAACAAGTATGAAACTATTTTGTAGGTATAATGCTAGAACTACTTTGCAACAATAAAACTAGAAGTACTTTGCAAGATAATAAAAGTTAGGTGTTTAGAAAAACAGTTTGTGTCAACAAGAAAGTTATTTGTCCCTAGGCAATCGATAACAAGTACCGGTAATCATTCTTGTAATTTTATATGAGGGAGAGGCATGAGCAAACATACTTTCTCTACTTGGATCATATGAACTTATGATTGGACCCCTAGCTAGCAACTGCAACTACTAAACATCATTAAGGCCGTGAAACCCGACCATAGCATTAAGTATCAATTCCTCTTTATCCCATACGCCATAGCCCACCTACTCGGGTTTAAGCTTCGGTCACTCTCGCAACCCACCATAAGCGAACCATGAACATATTGCAACACCCTACAACGGGGGCGCCCTCATGTTTGCGCGAGAATGGAGGGCACCATAGGATAGCACCATAAATAAAATATACAATCATACCAACCAAGATTACGATTAACCCACATGACAAAACAGATCTACTCAAACATCATAGGATAACCATAGATCATTGGAAAATAATATATGGAGTTGAGCACCATGTTTAATTAGAGATTATAGCAGGGAGAAGAGGTGTTACACCGCGGCATAGAGGGGGAGAAAGTTGGTGTTGACGGTAGCAAGATTGTTGATGTAGATCGCCATCCCGATCCTTGCCCCGGCGGCACTCCGGTGCCACCGAAAGCGAGGGGGAGAGAGCCCCCCTCCTTCTTTTTACTTGCCCCCCTAGATGGGAGGAGAGTTCCCCCTCTGTTCCTTGGTCTCCATGGCAGCGGAGGGGCAAGATCCCCACCGATATTGGATCTCCCTCTCTGTTCTCTTCTGTTTTGCGTTCCCCAGATCTTGCCGAAAACTGTTTCTTATATTTCGGGAGATCCGTAACTCCAATTGCGCTGAGATTTTAACACGATTTTTTTCCGGATATAAGCTTCCTTGCGCCCGAAGTAGAGCTCCAACCGACGTTCGAGGAGGGCACAACCCACCACCACGCGTGAGGGGCCTCAGGCGCGCCCTAATGTCTTGTGGGCTGTGTGGGCCTCCGTTTGCGGTGATTCCAACCCACAAAAATCACATATATTCCAAAATAATTCTCCGTAAAATTTTATTGCATTTGGACTTCATTTGATATGGATACTCTGCGATACAAAAAACATGCAGAAAACAAGAACTGGCACTGGGCACTGGATCAATAGGTTAGTCAATAAATCATATAAAAAGTTGCCAAAAGTATGTAAAAGTTGTATAATATTGGCATGAAACAACAAAAAATTATAGATACGACGGAGACATATCAAGGATGTAGGGTTTTACCTCCATCAAGAGGGCCCGAAGATGGGTAAAACATCGTCTCTGTCGTTCCTTGTTACCCATCGATCCGAGATCCACAGCTCGGGACCCCTACCCCGAGGTCTACCGGTTTTGACATCGATATCAGGTGTCGAATGGGGCGGCGGCTCTGGCGGTCGAGGGACACGGCGGAGTGGTCGGGCGGGTGTGGAGGAGTGAGGGGAGGTCGAGGGTGGCCTCTGCGTCGGTCAGGGAAGACGGAGGTGGCCGGGGCGTCGAGGTGTAGAGCCCGGTGCTCTGCAGCTCTAGTGGCTGACGACGATCTCCGGGGCGGTGGCTCCGGTGCAACCTAAAGGGCAAATCTATGTCACGTGGATGCACAATGTTGAGGGGGTCCGGCTGATGAGATTTGGAGGCAGGGGGAGGCTCACCGGCGATGGCAACAATGACGAACTTCGGCGGTAGAGATGAGATCGGGACGGTGGAGGCGCGAGCTAGGGTGGGGTTGAGCGTAGGGTTTTAGGGGTGTTCGATCGAGTGTGTCGAGGGCTACTTATAGGACATGAGCTTGGGGAGGGGGTCGACTCGTGGTCGTGATCCCGAGAAGATCATGGCGGCGGCGTGCTCCGGACGCGCTCTGGTGCGGCGTGCCGTGGGCGAGGGGTTAGGGATCGGGTGGGGGCCACCTGTCGGTGTGAGGGAGATTGAGAGGGTGTAGCGGGCATCCTAGCCGGGGAGATTTCGGGCGTGGTCGACTGGCGAGGCAGGCCGCAACAGTTGGGCTGGCCTGGCTGGCGCTAGAAGTTTTTATAAAGCAAGGAAAACACAGAAATAATGAAATCTAAAATACTTCTATATAGGATATATATAAATATATCAAAATAATTAGAAAAATAAACCCTAAATGATGAACGATTTTTCAGAGGCAGAAAACAAACTTTCTAAAAAACATTTTTTTTGAAATTTCCCAATTAAACCAAATTTGAATTCAAAAACTTTTGGCATTATTTTCTTCTAACTTTTTGGAGTGTCATGTTATCACCTCTCACTCTTTTTGATCAAAGTATCTATGAGGGATTTTTGAAATGAATTTAAAATGCCAGGTTGAAGTGAATTTAGATCAACAGAAAATAGTCAAATGCCTCTGTAATTTTCAAATTCCACCACAACTCAATCAAGATGGATTAGATGCTTAGCTATAATTTTAAAACATTCCAAATTAAAAATTTGGGATGTTACAAGGATCTTCCTAAGCTCAAAACATGCCCATCAAAAAATAAACAAGAGTCAAATAGAGATGTGATCGGCAAGTTTCCCTACCGATTGAAACTCGCGTCATCAGTGATGTCCACAATAAAAACAACTAATGCGCAATCAAAAGGGTGCAAGCAAAAATGGATAAACACCTTAGATAATTCATAATATCATGATATGGTATAGCACTGGGTGCCAGGATGTCTTCATGGTCCTCATGAACTTTCAGGCAAAAAACGTTGCCGTGGCAGCAGAAAAATCATTGCCATGGTAGTTGTTTCAAAATGCTGCTGCAATAGCAATTTCAAAAACCGTTGTTGTGGCACCAAAATTTCGGCCCTCCTCCTTGCGCCTTGTACACCCTCCTCGCGTCGGGGTCCTCCATGCAAGCTTGTCACAGTCGATGGTAACCTGTATGCTATCTCTATAGCTATTCTATTACATTAAGTTTTGACACGCATGTCATTAAAGTGTCAATCTCGTGGCTCTTGCCATCATGACGTATTGTGACATGTATGTCACTTAAACATTACAACACGTAACTATATCATACATAAACTTGTTATCATGATGAAGGCTATACCACATTACATGCATCCAGCTAAACCAAGTTAGATGTCCTCTAATAGGTTTAACAAATTTTTATTTATGTGGCTTCTAGGGTTTCAGAGAACACTAGCTACCTACATCCACCATTAGGTATGATTATTCTTATTACTAGATTAACTTTGCGGGGTGTGTGAAGCAAGAGACTTAATTAAAAAAATCTCTAGCCCCACACTAAACTTCGTTAATAGATGCGACTCCCGTGTAGATCATCATCTACAAGCCCTCTCGTGTTTGCGATAGTTCATTATTCTTGACTATGATGTAGCCCAAAGAACTATTAGTAGATCCTTGACAATGAGAGTCAATCGATTGTCAGAACTTTTTAGAAAGCTATATAATGCCACCAATTAACTAAACTGAAGCAACACTCGAGGGAAGCAAACAAGAACATCAAGTAAAAGATTGCATCTAACACAATAGATCTTATCTTCTACTTGCACAATTCTATTAAGCTCTAGAACTCATCTAGTTCTTAATTATTTTTAGCAATAGATCAAATTCATTACTGAAAACTTTGTGTAATACACTCACAATCACATGTGATCTAGCTCGAAACCTACATCTACTACCACTATTGAGAAATGTAGTAGAAACAAAAAATCCGGCCTACGATCACGACCCCAGGAACACTATGAAGATGCATCAGAGGTTTAGATCAGACCTGTTGAAGGAAATATGCCTTAGAGGCAATAATAAAGTTATTATTTATTTCCTTATATCATGATAAATGTTTATTATTCATGCTAGAATTGTATTAACCGGAAACATAATACATGTGTGAATACATAGACAAACAGTATGTCACTAGTATGCCTCTACTTGACTAGCTCGTTGAATCAAAGATGGTTAAGTTTCCTAGCCATAGACATGAGTTGTCATTTGATTAACGGGATCACATCATTAGAGAATGATGTGATTGACTTCACCCATTCTGTTAGCTTAGCACTTGATCGTTTAGTTTTTTGCTATTGCTTTCTTCATGACTTATACATGTTCCTATGACTATGAGATTATGCAACTCCCGTTTACCGGAGGAACACTTTGTGTGCTACCAAACGTCACAACGTAACTGGGTGATTATAAAGGTGATCTACAGGTGTCTCCGAAGGTACTTGTTGGGTTGGCGTATTTCGAGATTAGGATTTGTCACTCCGATTGTCGGAGAGGTATCTCTGGGCCCTCTCGGTAATGCACATCACTCAAGCCTTGCAAGCAATGCAACTAATAAGTTAGTTGCGGGATGATGTATTACGGAACGAGCAAAGAGACTTGCCGGTAACGAGATTGAACTAGGTATTGAGATACCGACGATCGAATCTCGGGCAAGTAACATACCGATGACAAAGGGAACAACGTATGTTGTTATGCGGTCTGACCGATAAAGATCTTCATAGAATATGTAGGAGCCAATATGAGCATCCAGGTTCCGCTATTGGTTATTGACCGGAGACATGTCTCGGTCATGTCTACATAGTTCTCGAACCCGCAGGGTCTGCACGCTTAAAGTTCGGTGACGATCGTAATTAGGGTTTTTGTGTTTTGATATACCGAAGGTTGTTCGGAGTCCCGGATGTGATCACGGACATGACGATGTCTCGAAATGGTCGAGACATAAAGATTGATATATTGGAAGCCTATATTTGGATATCGGAAACATTCCGGGTGAAATCGGGATTTTACCGGAGTATCAGGGGGTTACCGGAACCCCCCGGGGGTTATTGGGCCTACATGGGCCATAAGGGAGAAGAGGAGGGCCGGCGAGGGCAGGCCGCGCGCCCCCTCCCCCCTAGTCCGAATAGGACAAGGAAGGGGGGGGCAGCGCCCCCCTTTCCTCTTTCTCCCTTCCTCCTTCCTTTTCCAACAAGGCAAGAGGGGGGAGTCCTACTCCCGGATGGAGTAGGACTCCTCCAGGAGCACCCATAGGGCCGGCCGCACCTCCCCCTCTCCCTCCTTTATATACTGAGGCAAGGGGGCACCCCATGACACACAAGTTGATCCTTGTGATCGTTCCTTAGCCGTTTGCGGTGCCCCCTTCCACCATATTCCACCTCGGTCATATCGTAGCGGTGCTTAGGCGAAGCCCTGCGTCGGTAGAACATCATCACCGTCATCACGCCGTCGTGCTGGTGAAACTCTCCCTCAATGTTTTGCTAGATCGGAGCTCGAGGGACGTCACCGAGTTGAACATGTGCAGAACTCGGAGGTGCCGTACGTTCGGTACTTGGATCGGTCGGATCGGGAAGATGTACGACTACTTCCTCTACGTTGTGTCAACACTTCCGTTGCCGGTCTACGAGGGTACGTAGACAACACTCTCCCCTCTCGTTGCTATGCATCACCATGATCTTGCGTGTGCGTAGGAATTTTTTTGAAATTACTACGTTCCCCAACAGTGGCATCAGAGCCAGGTTTTATGCGTAGATGTCATATGCACGAGTAGAACACAAGTGAGTTGTGGGCGAGATAAGTCATACTGCTTACCCGCATGTCACACTTTGGTTTGGCGGTATTGTTGGATGAAGCGGCCCGGACCGACATTACGCGTACGCTTACGCGAGACTAGTTTTACCGCCGTGCTATGCACACAGGTGACTAGCGGGTGTTAGTTTCTCCAACTTTAGTTGAACCGAGTGTGACTACGCCCGGTCCTTGAGAAGGTTAAAACAGCACTAACTTGACAAACTATCGTTGTGGTTTTCGATGCGTAGGTAAGAACGGTTCTTGCTTAGCCCGTCGCAGCAACGTAAAACTTGCAACAACAAAGTAGAGGACGTCTAACTTGTTTTTGCAGGGCATGTTGTGATGTGATATGGTCAAGACATGATGCTAAATTGATTGTATGCGATGATCATGTTTTGTAACCGAGTTATCGGCAACTGGCAGGAGCCATATGGTTGTCGCTTTATTGTATGCAATGCAATTGCGCTGTAATGTTTTACTTTATCACTAAGCGGTAGCGATAGTCGTGGAAGCATAAGATTGGCGAGACGACAACGATGCTACGATGGAGATCAAGGTGTCGCGCCGGTGACGATGGTGATCATGAAGGTGCTTCAGAGATGGAGATCACAAGCACAAGATGATGATGGCCATATCATATCACTTATATTGATTGCATGTGATGTTTATCTTTTATGCATCTTATCTTGCTTTGATTGACAGTAGCATTATAAGATGATCCCTCACTAAATTATCAAAGTATAAGTGTTTTCCCTGAGTATGCACCGTTGCGAAAGTTCTTCGTGCTGAGACACCACGTGATGATCGGGTGTGATAGGCTTTACATTCAAATACAAGTGAAGAGCTTAGCATATAACATATAACAGATATGGCCTCGGATCACGGAGACCGAAAGGTCGAGCGTGAATCATATAGTAGATATGATCAACATAGTGATGTTCACCATTGAAACTACTCCATCTCACGTGATGATCGGACATGGTTTAGTTGATATGGATCACGTGATCACTTAGAAGATTAGAGGGATGTCTGTCTAAGTGGGAGTTCTTAAGTAATATGATTAATTGAACTTTAATTTATCATGAACTTAGTCCTGGTAGTATTAGCATATCTATGTTGTAGATCAATAGCTCGCGTTTAGCTCCCCTGTTTTATTTTTGATATGTTCCTAGAGAAAATTAAGTTGAAAGATGTTAGTAGCAATGATGTGGATTGAATCCGCGATCTGAGGATTATCCTCATTGCTGCACAGAAGAATTATGTCCTTAATGCACCGCTAGGTGACAGACATATTGCAAGAGCAGATGAAGACGTTATGAACGTTTGGCTAGCTCAATATGATGACTACTTGATAGTTTAGTGCACCATGCTTAAACGGCTTAGAATCGGGACTTAAAAGACGTTTTTGAACGTCGTGGACCATATGAGATGTTCCAGGAGTTGAAGTTAATATTTCAAGCAAATAACCGAGTTGAGAGGTATGAAGTCTCCAACAAGTTCTATAGCTAAAAGATGGAGGAGAATAGCTCAAGCAGTGAGCATGTGCTCAGATTGTCTGGGTACTACAATCGCTTGAATCAAGTGGGAGTTAATCTTCCAGATAAAATAGTGATTGACAGAATTCTCTAGTCACCATCACCAAGTTAGTAGAACTTCGTGATGAAGGGATGATGAAATCGATTCCCGAGCTTTTCATGATGATGAAATCGATGAAGGTAGAAATCAAGAAATAGCATCAAGTGTTGATGATTAACAAGACCACTAGTTTCAAGAAAAAGGGCAAAGGGAAAGAAAGGGAACTTCAAGAAGAACGGCAAACAAGTTGCTGCTCAAGTGAAGAAGCCCAAAGTCTGGTCCTAAGCCTGAGACTAAGTGCTTCTACTGCAAAGGGACTGGTCACTGGAAGCGGAACTGCCCCAAGTAATTGGCGGATAAGAAGAATGGAAAAGCGAACATAGGTATATTTGATATACATGTTATTGATGTGTACTTTACTAGTGTTTATAGAAACCCCCCAGTATTTGATACTAGTTTAGTTGCTAAGAGTAGTAACTCGAAACGGGAGTTGCAGAATGAACAGAGACTAGTTAAGGGCGAAGTGACGATGTGTGTTGGAAGTGGTTCCAAGATTGATATAATCATCATCACACACTCCCTATATTTTCGGGATTAGTGTTGAACCTAAATAAGTGTAATTTAGTGTTTGCGTTGAGCATGAATATGATTTGATCATGTTTATTGCAATGTGGTTATTCATTTAAGTAAGAGAATAAATTGTTGTTCTGCTTACATGAATAAAACCTTATATGGTTACACACCCAATGAAAATGGTTCGTTGGATCTTGATCGTAGTGATACGCATATTCATAATATTGAAACCAAAAGATGCAAAGTTAATAATGATAGTGCAACTTATTTGTGGCACTGCCGTTTAGGTCATATTGGTGTAAAGCGCATGAAGAAAATCCATACTGATGGGCTTTTGGAATCACTTGATTATGAATCAGTTGATGCTTGTGAACCGTGCCTCATGGGCAAGATGACTAAGACTCCGTTCTCCGGAACAATGGAGCAAGCAATAGATTTGTTGGAAATCATACATACTGATGTATGTGGTCCGATGAATATTGATGCTCGCAGCAGGTATCATTATTTTCTGATCTTCACAGATGATTTGAGCAGATATGAGTATATCTACTTGATGAAACACAAGTCTGAAACATTTGAAAAGTTTGAAGAATTTCAGTGTGAAGTGGAGAATCATCGTAACAAAAATAAAAGTTTCTACGATATGATCGCAGAAGGAAAATATTTAAGTTACGAGTTTGGCCTTCAGTTAAAACAATGTGAAATAGTATCACTACTCACGCCACCTGGAACACCACAGTGTAATGGTGTGTCTGAACATCGTAACCGTACTTTATTAGATATGGTGCGATCTATGATGTCTCTTACCGATTTACCACTATCGTTTTGGGGTTATGCATTAGAGACAGCTACATTCACATTAAATAGGGCACCATCTAAATCCGTTGAGACGACACCGTATGAACTATGGTTTGGCAAGAAACCTAAGCTGTCATTTCTTAAAGTTTGAGGTTGCAATGCTTATGTGAAAAAGTTTCAACCTGATAAGCTCAAACCCAAATCGTAGAAGTGCATCTTCATAGGATACCTAAAAGAATATGTTGGGTACACCTTCTATCACAGATCCGAAGGCAAGATATTCATTGCTAAGAATGGATCCTTTCTAGAGAAGGAGTTTCTCTCGAAAAAAGTGAGTGGGAGGAAGGTAGAACTAGACGAGGTAACTGTACCTGCTCCGTTATTGGAAAGTAGTACATCACAGAAACCGGTTTCTGTGACACCTATACCAATTAGTGAGGAAGCTAATGATAATGATCATGAAACTTCAGATCAAGTTACTACTGAACCTCGTAGATCAACCAGAGTAAGATCCGCACCAGAGTGGTACAGTAATCCTGTTTTGGAAGTCATCCTACTAGATCATGATGAACCTACGAACTATGATGAAGCGATGATGAGCCCAGATTCCGCAAAATGGCTTGAGGCCATGAAATCTGAAATGCGATCCATGTATGAGAACAAAGTATGGACTTTGATTGACTTGCCCATTGATCGGCGAGCCATTGAGATTAAATGGATCTTGAAGAGGAAGACGGACGCTGATAGTAGTGTTACTATCTACAAAGCTAGAATTGTCGCAAAAAGGTTTTCGACAAGTTCAAGGTGTTGACTACGATGAGAGTTTCTCACTCGTATCTATGCTTAAGTCTGTCTGAATCATGTTAGCAATTGCCGCATTTTATGAAACCTGGCAAATGGATAAACAAAACTGCATTCCTTAATGGATTTATTAAAGAAGAGTTGTATATGATGCAACCAGAAGGTTTTGTCAATCCTAAAGGTACTAACAAAATATGCAAGCTCCAGAGATCCATCTATGGACTGGTGCAAGCATCTCGGAGTTGGAATATACGCTTTGATAAGTTGATCAAAGCATATAGTTTTATACAGACTTGCGGTGAAGCTTGTATTTACAAGAAAGTGAGTGGGAGCACTACAACATTTCTGATAAGTTTATGTGAATGACATATTGTTGATCGGAGATAATGTAGAATTATTCTGCAAAGCATAAAGGAATGTTTTAAAGGAGTTTTTCAAAGAAAGACCTCGGTGAAGCGACTTACATATTGAGAATCAAGATCTATAGAGATAGATCAAGATGCTTGATACGTTTTTCAATGAGTACATACCCTAACAAGATTTTGAAGTAGTTCAAAATGGAACAGTCAAAGAAGGAGTTCTTGCCTGTGTTACAAGGTGTGAAGTTGAGTAAGACTCAAAACCCGACCACGGCAGAAGATAGAGAGAGAATGAAAGTCATTCCCTATGCCTTAGCCATAGGTTCTATAAAGTATGCCATGCTGTGTACCAGACCTATTGTATACCCTGCCCTGAGTTTTGCAAGGGAGTACAATCGTGATCTAGGAGTAGATCACTGGATATTGGTCAAAACTATCCTTAGTGGAATAAGGATATGTTTCTCGATTATGGAGGTGACAAAAGGTTCATCGTAAAGGGTTACGTCGATGCAAGTTTTGACACTGATCCAGATGACTCAAAGTCTCAATTTGGATACATATTTAAAGTGGGAGCAATTAGCTAGAGTAGCTCTGTGCAGAGCATTGTTGACATAGAAATTTGCAAAATACATACATATCTGAATGTAGCAGCCCATTGACTAAACTTCCCTCACAAGCAAAACATGATCACACCTTAGTACTCTTTGGGTATTAATCACATAGCGATGTGAACTAGATTATTGACTCTAGTAAACCCTTTGGGTGTTGGTCACATGACGATGTGAACTATGGGTGTTAATCACATGGTGATGTGAACTATTGATGTTAAATCACATGGCGATGTGAACTAGATTATTGACTCTAGTGCAAGTGCGAGACTGAAGGAAATATGCCCTAGAGGCAATAATGAAGTTATTATTTATTTCCTTATATCATGATAAATGTTTATTATTCATGCTAGAATTGTATTAACTGGAAACATAATACATGTGCGAATACATAGACAAACAGTATGTCACTAGTATGCCTCTACTTGACTAGCTCGTTGAATCAAAGATGGTTAAGTTTCCTAGACATAGACACGAGTTGTCATTTGATTAACGGGATCACATCATTAGAGAATGATGTGATTGACTTGACCCATTCTGTTAGCTTAGCACTTGATCTTTTAGTTTGTTGTTATTGCTTTCTTCATGACTTATACATGTTCCTATGACTATGAGATTATGCAACTCCCGTTTACCGGAGGAACACTTTGTGTGCTACCAAACGTCACATGGTAACTGGGTGATTATAAAGGAGCTCTACAGGTGTCTCCGAAAGTACTTGTTGGGTTGGCGTATTTCGAGAATAGGATTTGTCACTCCGATTGTCGGAGAGGTATCTCTGGGCCCTCTCGGTAATGCACATCACTCAAGCCTTGCAAGCATTGCAACTAATAAGTTAGTTGCGGGATGATGTATTACGGAACGAGTAAAGAGACTTGCCGGTAACGAGATTGAACTAGGTATTGAGATACCGACGATCGAATCTCCGGCAAGTAACATACCGATGACAAAGGGAACAACGTATGTTGTTATGCGGTCTGACCGATAAAGATCTTCGCAGAATATGCAGGTGCCAATATGAGCATCCAGGTTCCGCTATTGGTTATTGACCGCAGACATGTCTCGGTCATGTATACATAGTTCTCGAACCCATAGGGTCCGCACGCTTAAAGTTCGGTGACGATCGTAATTAGGGTTTTTGTGTTTTGATGTACCGAAGGTTGTTCGGAGTCCCGGATGTGATCACGGACATGACGAGGAGTCTCAAAATGGTCGAGACATAAAGATTGATATATTGGAAGCCTATATTTGGATACCGGAAACATTCCAGGTGAAATCGGGATTTTACCGGAGTACGAGGGGGTTACCGGAACCCCCCCCCCCCCGGGGTTATTGGGCCTACATGGGCCATAAGGGAGAAGAGGAGGGCCGGCTAGGGCAGGCCGCGCGCCCCCTCCCCCCTAGTCCGAATAGGACAAGGAAGGGGGGCGGCGCCCCCCTTTCCTCTTTCTCCCTTCGTCCTTCCTTTTCCAACAAGGCAAGAGGGGGGAGTCCTACTCCCGGTTGGAGTTGGACTCCTCCAGGCGCACCCATAGGGCCGGCCGCACCTCCCACTCTCCCTCCTTTATATACTGAGGCAAGGGGGCACCCCATGACACACAAGTTGATCCTCGTGATCGTTCCTTAGCCGTGTGTGGTGTCCCCTTCCACCATATTCCACCTCGGTCATATCGTAGCGGTGCTTAGGCGAAGCCCTGCGTCGGTAGAACATCATCACCGTCATCACGCTGACGTGCTGACGAAACTCTCCCTCAACATTTTGCTGGATCGGAGCTCGAGGGACGTCACCGAGTTGAATGTGTGCAGAACTCGGAGGTGCCGTACGTTCGGTACTTGGATCGGTCGGATCGGGAAGACGTACGACTACTTCCTCTACGTTGTGTCAACACTTCCGTTGCCAGTCTACGAGGGTACGTAGACAACACTCTCCCCTCTCGTTGCTATGCATCACCATGATCTTGCCTGTGCATAGGATTTTTTTTGAAATTACTACGTTCCCCAACACCTGTACCAACTTTGAGATGCACCGGAAGAAGAGTTGGTGTAGATCATTGATGGTGTCCCTAGAACCTTTCATGAACGATCCCTTGAAACGAATACCGAAAGCACGACTTGTCTTCAGATTGCAAGCGTACAACCTTCACAATCCATCAGCGGTTCACTGTCCAGAACTAATTGTTGGTATAGATTTGGAGGAAGAAGAAAAGAACCTCACGGGGCTTCTCTATTATGAGATTAGATCAAACTAGACGAGAACTAGACCACGAGAGAACTAGAGGAGGCTCAAAAGTTGGACGAGAACTAGACCAAGAGAAACTAGAGGAGGATCTGAAACTTGTGTTGTAGGGGCTGCCACTGCCCCTCTATTTATATGCTAAGCCCTCGGGTCGCAACTTGGGGGGAGGGGGATCCCCAAAGTCGGTTTGGACCACAAGGAAGAGTCCTCCTTGAATTCCAACACAAAACTCCAAGGTTTCTGGCGTTTTCGGAAATGCCACAGACCTCAACATTTGGCCCAAGGGAAAATGCCAGGGACACCGGTGTCTAGGCCCTGTCCTCCGCAACAACCCCTTTTGCACCAATCTAAGGCCTCACGGGCCTTACCCCTTGTCCCACTGAAGGTTTCCTTGAAGGAAATATGCCCTTGAGGCAAAAATAAAGTTGTTATTTATATTTCCTTATATATTGGTGATAAATGTTTAATATTCATGCTAGAATTGTATTAACTGGAAACTTAGTACATGTGTGAATACATAGAAAAAACAGAGTGCCCCTAGTATGCCTCTACTTGACTAGCTCGTTAATCAAAGATGGTTAAGTTTCCTGACCATAGACATGTTTTGTCCTTTGATGAACGGGATCACATCATTAGAGAATGATGTGATGGACAAGACCCATCCATTAGCTTAGCATAATGATCATTTAGTTTTATTGCTATTGCTTTCTTCATGACTTATACATATTCGTCTGACTATGAGATTATGCAACTCCCGAATACCAGAGGAACACCTTGTGTGCCATCAAACGCCACAACGTAACTGGGTGATTATAAATATGCTCTACAGGTGTCTTTGAAGGTGTTTGTTGGGTTGGCATAGATCAAGATTAGGATTTGTCACTCTGACTATCGGAGAGGTATCTCTGGGCCCTCTTAGTAATGCACATCACTATAAGACTTGCAAGCAATGTGACTAATGAGTTAGTTGCAGGATGCTGTATTACAGAATGAGTAAAGAGACTTGTCGGTAACGAGATTGAACTAGGTATGATGATACCGACGATCGAATCTCGGGCAAGTAACATACCAATGACAAAGGGAATGACGTATGTTGTTATGCGGTTTGACCGATAAAGATCTTCATAGAATATGTAGGAACCAATATGAGGATCCAGGTTCCGCTAGTGGTTATTGACCGGAGATGTGTCTCGGTCATGTCTACATAGTTCTCGAACCCATAGGGTCCACACGCTTAACGTTTGATGACGATTTGTATTATGAGTTGTGTGTTTTGGTGACTGAAGTTTGTTCGGAGTCCCGGATGAGATCACGGACATGACGAGGAGTCTCGAAATGGTCAACAGGTAAAGATTGATATATTGGAACGTTATATACGGACACTGGAATGGTTCCGAAGAGGTTCGAGTATTTTTTGGAGTACCGGGAGGTTACCTGAACCCCCCGGGAAAGTTAATGGGCCTCATGGGCTATAGTGGAGAGAGGGAGGTAGGCCACAAGAGGTGGCACGCGCCTCCCCCCTGCCAAATCTGAATTGGACAAGGGGTGGGGGTGCGGCCCCCCTTTCCTCCTCCCTCTCCCCTCGTTCCCCTTTCCCCCTCTCCGTTGGAAGGAAGGGGGGCGAATCCTACAAAGAGTGGAGTCCTAGTAGGACTCCCCCCCTTGGCGCGCCTCCTCTTGGTCGGCCACCTCCTCCCCCTCTCCTTTATATACGGGGGCGGGGAGCACCCCAAAGGCACATCAATTGTTCTCTTAGTCGTGTGCGGTTCCCCCCTCCACAGTTTACTCCTACGGTCATAGCGTCATAGTGCTTAGGCGAAGCCTTGTGCGGATCACATCACCATCACCGTCACCACGCTGTCATGCTGACGAAACTCTCCCTCGACCCTCTACTGGATCAAGAGTTCAGGGGATGTCATCGAGCTGAACGTTTGCTGAACACGGAGGTGCCGTACGTTCGGTACTTGGATCAGTTGGATCGTGAAGACGTTCGACTACATCAACCGCGTTAACTTAACGCTTCCGCTTTTGTTCTACGAGGGTACGTGGACACACTCTCTCACCCTCTCGTTGCTATGCATCTCCTAGATAGATCTTGCGTGATCGTAGGAAATTTTTTGAAATTGCATTCTATGTTCCTCAATAGTGGTATCCGAGCCAGGTCTATGCATAAATGATATGCACGAGTAGAACACCAAGAGTTGTGGGCGGTAATAGTCATACTTCTTACCGCCAACGTCTTACTTTGATTCAGCGGTATTGTTGGATGAAGCGGCCCGGACCAACATTATATGACCACGTTCATGAGACTGGTTCTACCGACGTGCTTTGCACACAGGTGGCTGGCGGGTGTCTGTTTCTTCAACTTTAGTTCAATCGGGTTTGACTACGGCCGATCCTTGTTGAAGGTTAAAACAACACACTTGACGAAAAATTGTTGTGGTTTTGATGCGTAGGTAAGAACGGTTCTTGCTATAGATGCCAGTAGCAGCCACATAAAACTTGCAACAACAAAGTAGCGGACGTCTAACTTGTTTTTGCAGGGTATGTTGTGATGTGATATGGTCAAGAAGTGATGAGATATAAATTGTTGTATGAGATGATCATGTTTTGTAAAAGTTATTGGCAACTGGCAGGAGCCTTATGGTTGTCGCTTTATTATATGAAATGCAATCGCCATGTAATTGCTTTACTTTATCACTAAGCGGTTTCGATAATCATAGAAGCAATAGTAGTTGAGACGACAACGATGCTACGATGGAGATCAAGGTGTCAAGCCGGTGACGATGGAGATCAGGACGGTGCTTTGGAGATGGAGATCAAAGGCACAAGATGATGATGACCATATCATATTTTGATTGCATGTGATGTTTATCTTTTATGCATCTTATTTTGCTTAGTACGGCAGTACCATTATCAGATGACCCCTCACTAAATTTCAAGGTATAAGTGTTCTCCCTGAGTATGCACCGTTGCTACAGTTCATCGTGCCGAGACACCATGTGATGATCGGGTGTGATAAGCTCTACGTTCACATACAACGGCCGCAAGCCAGTTTTGCACGTGTAGAATACTCAGGTTAAACTTGACGAGCCTAGCATATGCAGATATGGCCTCGAAACACTGAGACCGAAAGTTCGAACGTGAATCATATAGTAGATATGATCAACATAGAGATATTCACCATTGAAAACTACTCCATCTCACATGATGATCGGACATGGTTTAGTTGATATGGATCATGTGATCATTTAGATGACTAGAGGGATGTCTATCTAAGTGGGAGTTCTTAAGTAATATGATCAATTGAACTTTAATTTATCATGAACTTAGTCCTGATAGTTTTTGCATATCTATGTTGTTGTAGATCAATGGCCCGTGCTACCGTTCCCTTGATTTTTAATGCGTTCCTAGAGAAAGCTAAGTTGAAAGATGATGGTAGCAACTACACGGGGTCCGTAACTTGAGGATTATCCTCATTGCTGCACAGAAGAATTACGTACTAGAAGCACTGCTAGGTGCAAGACCCGCTGCAGGAGCAACTCCGAATGTTATGAACGTATGGCAGACTAAAGCTGATGACTACTCGATAGTTCAGTGTGCCATGCTTTACGGCTTAGAATCGGGACTTCAAAGATGTTTTGAATGCCATGGAGCATATGATATGTTCCAGGAGTTGTAGTTAATATTTCAAGCAAATGGCCGAGTTGAGAGATATGAAGTCTCCAACAAGTTCTACAGCTACAAAATGGAGGAGAGTAGTTCTGTCAGTGAACACATACTCAGAATGTCTAGGTACCATAAGCACTTGACTGAGTTGGGAGTTAATCTTCCTGGTGATAGTATCATTTAGAGAGTTCTTCAATCACTGCCACCAAGCTATAAAGGCTTCGTGATGAACTATAATATGCAAGGGATGGAAAAGACAATTCCCGAGCTCTTCGCGATGCTAAAGGCTGCGGAGGTGGAAATCAAGAAGGAACATCAAGTGTTGATGGTTAACAAGACCACTAGTTTCAAGAAAAATGGCAAAGGGAAGAAGGGGAAATTCAAGAAGAATAGAAAGCAAGTTGTTGCTCAAGGGAAAAAGCCCAAGTCTGGACCTAAGCCTGAAACTGAGTGCTTCTACTACAAAGGGATTGGTCACTGGAAGCGGAACTGCCCCAAGTATTTGGCGGATAAGAAGGATGGCAAAGTGAAAGGTATATTTGATATACATGTTATTGATGTGTACCTTACTAATTCTCGTAGTAGCGCCTGGGCATTTGATACTGATTCTATTGCTCATATTTGCAACTCGAAATAGGGGCTACTGATTAAACTAAGATTGGCTAAGGACGAGGTGATGATGCCTGCTGGACATGGTTCCAAGGTTGATGTGATCGTCGTCGGCACGCTACCTCGACATCTACCATCGGGATTAGTTTTAGACCTGAATAATTCTTATTTGGTGCCAGCGTTGAGCATGAACATTATATCTGGATCTTGTTTGATGCGAGACAGTTATTCATTTAAATCAGAGAATAATGCTTGTTCTATTTATATGAGTAATATCTTTATGGTCATATGTACCCTTGACGAGTGGTCTATCTTTGTTGAATCTCTATTGTAGTGATAGACATATTCATAATATTGAAGCCAAAAGATGCAAACTTAATAATGATAGTGCAACTTATTTGTGGCATTCCCGTTTAGGTCATATTGGTGTAAAGCGCATGAAGAAACTCCATGTTGATGGACTTTTGGAATCACTTGATTATAAATCACTTGATGCTTGCGAACCATGCCTCATTGGCAAGATGACTAAGACTCCATTCTTCGGAACGATGGAGCGAGCCACTGACTTATTGGAAATAATACATACTGATGTATGCAGTCCGATGAGTGTTGAGGCTCGCGGCGGGTATCGTTATTTTCATCGTAAGAAGAAAATAAAGTTTCTACGATCTGATCGTGGAGGTGAATATTTGAGTTATGTGTTTGGTCTTCATTTGAAACAATGTGGAATAGTTTCGCAACTCACGCCACGTGGAACACCACAACGTAATGGTGTGTCTGAACGTCGTAGCCGTACTTTATTAGATAATGGTGCGATCTATGATGTCTCTTACCGATTTACCGCTATCGTTTTGGGGTTATGCTTTAGAGATGGTTGCATTCACATTAAATATGGCACCATCCAAATCTGTTGATACGACACCATATGAACTATGGTTTAGCAAGAAACCCAATCTGTCGTTTCTTAAAGTTTGGGGCTGCGATGCTTATGTGAAAAAGCTTCAACCTGATAAGCTCGAACTCAAATCGGAGAAATGTGTATTCATAGGATACACAAAGGAAACTTTTGGGTACACCTTCTATCACAGATCCGAAGGCAAGATATTCGTTGCTAAGAGTGGATCCTTGCTAGAGAAGGAGTTTCTCTCGAAAGAAGTGAGTGGGAGGAAAGTAGAACTTGATGAGGTAATTGTACCTTCTCCCGAATTGGAAAGTAGTTCATCACAGAAATCAGTTCCAGTGATTCCTACACCAATTAGTGAGGAAGCTAATGATGATGATCATGAAACTTCAGATCAAGTGAATACCGAACCTCGTAGGTCAACTAAAGTATGGTCCGCACTAGGGTGGTACGGTAATCCTGTTCTGGAGGTCATGTTACTTGACCATGACGAACCTACAAACTATGAGGAAGCGATGATGAGCCCAGATTCCGAAATGGCTTGAGGCCATGAAATCTGAGATGGGATCCATGTATGAGAACAAAGTGTGGACTTTGGTTGACTTGCCCAATGATCGACAAGCCATAGAGAATAAATGGATCTTCAAGAAGAAGACTGACGTTGACGGTAATGTTACTTTCTACTAAGCTTGATTTGTTCCGAAAAGTTTTCGACAAGTTCAAGGAGTTGACTATGATGAGACCTTCTCACCCGTAGCGATGCTTAAGTCTATCCGAGTCATGTTACCAATTACCGCATTTTATGATTATGAAATTTGGCAAATGGATGTCAAAACTGCATTCCTTAATGGATTTCTTAAAGAAGAGTTATATATGATGCAACTAGAAGGTTTTGTCAATCCTAAAGGTGCTAACAAAGTGTGCAAGCTCTAGCGATCCATTTATGGACTAGTTGTCTTGTAACCGGGATTCCGAGTCTGATCGGGTCCTCCTGGGAGAAGGAATATCCTTCGTCGACCGTGAGAGCTTGTGATGGGCTAAGTTGGGACACCCCTACAGGGTTTGAACTTTCGAAAGCCGTGCCCGTGGTTATGGGCAGATGAGAATTTGTTAATATCCGGTTGTAGAGAACTTGACATTTAACTTAATTAAAATGCATCAACCGCGTGTGTAGCCGTGATGGTCTCTTCTCGGCGGAGTCCGGGAAGTGAACACGGTTCTTGTGTTATGTTTGTGCATAAGTAGTTGCAGGATCACTTCTTGATCATTTTTAGCTTCTCGACCGTGCTTTGCTTCTCTTCTCGCTCTCATTTGCATAAGTTAGCCACCGTATATGCTAGTGCTTGCTGCAGCTCCTCCTCACTACCCCTTTCCTACCCTTAAGCTTAAATAGTCTTGATCGCGAGGGTGTGAGATTGCTGAGTCCTCGTGACTCACAGATACTTCCAAACAGTTGCAGGTGCCGATGATACCAGTGCAGGTGACGCAACCGAGCTCAAGTGGGAGCTCGATGAAGATCTTGGTCATTGTCTTTGTGTCTTTTCCGGTTGATCAGTAGTGGAGCCCAGTTGGGACGATCGGGGATCTAGCATTAGGGGTTGTCTTCTTTTACTTTGGTTCCGTAGTCAGACCTTGATTGTATTCTGGATGATGTATGTATAACTTGTATTTGTGTGAAGTGGCGATTGTAAGCCAACTCTTTATCCCTTTCTTATTCAGTACATGGGATTGTGTGAAGATTACCCCTCTTGCGACAAACCTACCATGCGGCTATGCCTCTAAGTCGTGCCCCGACACGTGGGAGATATAGCCGCATTGTGGGTGTTACACGTTGGTAATCAGAGCCATCCCCGACTTAGGAGCCCCCCTGCTTGATCGAATCGCTGACGTTGTTGAGTCTAGAACAAAATGTTTTGAGTCTTAGGATTATATATATCGGAGAGTAGGATTCTTTTTACTCCTCAGTCCCTTCGTCGCTTTGGTGAGGCCTACTGACATAGAGTTTTGACTCTCCTCTCCTCAAATTTGAAAGTCATTCTCTATGCCTCAGCCATAGGTTCTATCATGTATGCAATGCTGTGTACCAAAACTGATGTGTCCCTTGCTATAAGTTTAGCAGGGAGGTACCAAAGTAATCCAGGAGTGGATCACTGGACAGTGGTCAAGAACATACTGAAATACCTAAAAATGACTAAGGATATGTTTCTCGTTTATGGAGGTGACAAAGAGCTTGTCGTAAATGGTTACGTCGATGCAAGCTTTGGCACTGATCCGGATGAATCTAAGTCACAAACCGGATACGAATTTATATTAAATGGTGGAGCTGTCAGTTGGTGCAGTTCCAAGCAGAGCGTCGTCGCGGGATCTACGTGTGAAGCGGAGTACATAGCTTCTTAGGAACCAGCAAATGAAGGAGTCTGGATGAAGGAGTTCATATCCGATCTAGGTGTAATACCTAGTGCATCGGGTCCAATGAAAATCTTTTGTGAAAATACTGGAGCAATTTCCTTGGCGAAGGAATCCAGATTTCACAAGAGAACCAAACACATCAAGAGACGCTTCAATTCCATCAGCGATCAAGTCAAGGAGGGAGACATAGAGATTTGCAAAATACATACGGATCTGAAAGTTGCAGAACTGTTGACTAAGCCTCTTTCACGAGCAAAACATGATCAACACCAAGACTCCATGGGTGTTAGAATCATTACTATGTAATCTAGATTACGGACTCTAGTGCAAGTGGGAGACTGAAGGAAATATGCCCTAGAGCCAATAATAAAGTTGTTATTTATATTTCCTTATATCATGATAAATATTTATTATTCATGCTAGAATTGTATTAATCGGAAACTTAGTACATGTGTGAATACATAGACAAAACAGAGTGTCCCTAGTATGCCTCTACTTGACTAGCTCATTAATCAAAGATGGTTAAGTTTCCTGACCATAGACATGTGTTGTCATTTGATGAAAAGGATCACATCATTAGAGAATGATGTGATGGACACCCATCCGTTAGCTTAGCATAATGATCGTTTAGTTTTATTGCTATTTGTTTCTACATGACTTATACATATTCCTCTGACTATGAGATTATGCAACTCCCGAATACCGGAGGAACACCTTGTGTGGTATCAAATGTCACAATGTAACTGGGTGATTATAAAAATGCTCTACAGGTGTCTCCGAAGGTGTTTGTTGGGTTGGCATAGGTCAAGATTAGGATTTGTCATTCCGAGTATCGGAGAGGTATCTCTGGGCCTTCTCGGTAATGCACATCACTATAACCCTTGCAAGGAATGTGACTAATGAGTTAGTTGCAGGATGATGTATTACAAAACGAGTAAAGAGACTTGCTGGTAACGAGATTGAACTAGGTATGATGATATCGACGATCAAATCTCGGGCGGGTAGCACACCGATGACAACGGGAATGGCATATGTTGTTATGTGGTTTGACCGATAAAGATCTTCGTAGAATATGTAGGAACCAATATGAGCATCCAGGTTCTGCTATTGGTTATTGACCGGAGATGTGTCTCGGTCATGTCTACATAGTTCTTGAACCTGTAGGGTCCGCACGCTTATCGTTCGATGATGATTTGTATTATGAGTTGTGTGTTTTGGTGACTGAAGTTTGTTCGGAGACCCGGATGAGATCACGGACATGACGAGGAGTCTCAAAATGGTCGAGAGGTAAATATTAATATATTGGAAGGTTATATACGAACACCGGAATGGTTCCGAAGAGGTTCGGGGATTTTTTGGAGTACCGGGAGGTTACCGGACCCCCCCCGGGAAAGTTAATGGGCCTCATGGGCCATAGTGGAGAGAGGGAGGCAGGCCACAAGAGGTGGCATGCGCCTCCCCCTTGCCCAATCCAAATTGACAACGGGTGGGGGCGTGGCCCCCCATTTCCTTCTCCCTCTCCCCTCTTTCCCCTTTCCCCCTCTCCGTTGGAAGGAGGGGGGGCTGAATCCTACTAGGAGTGGAGTCCTAGCAGGACTCCCCCCTTGGCGCACCTCCTCCTGGCAGGCCACCTCCTCCCCCCTCTCCTTTATATACCGGGGCAAGGAGCATCCCAAAGGCACATCAATTGTTCTCTTAGCCGTGTGCGGTGCCCCCGTCCACAGTTTACTCCTCCGGTCATAGCGTCATAGTGCTTAGGCGAAGCCCTGCGCGGATCACATCACCATCACCGTCACCATGCCGTCGTGCTGTCGGAACTCTCCCTCGACCCTCTACTGGATCAAGAGTTTGAGGGACGACATCGAGCTGAACTTGTGCTGAAGACGGAGGTGCCATACGTTCGTTACTTGGATCGGTTGGATCGCGAAGACGTTCAACTACATCAACCGCGTTAACCTAACACTTCCGCTTTCGGTCTATGAGGGTACGTGGACACACTCTCTCCACCTCTCGTTGCTATGCATCTCCTAGATAGATCTTGCGTGATCGTAGGAATTTGTTTGAAATTGCATGCTACGTTCCCCAACAGTCCTCGCACCAGGGACCCTTTGGACTTATCTGGAAGGTTCCACAACCTTCTAGTCATCACCAAAAGTTCCCTAAACATTTCTGGAAACATCCGAAACTCTTTCAGAACTCTCTCAAAACTATTTCTTATGTTCTCGGAACTATTCTAAGAATATTTTCTCAAAACCCTGACTCCACTGACACTCAACAGATCATGATTTTCTTAAGCTTGCAAACCCGTAGGTTCGGTAAAACATAGACATGAACAAAACTCCCTTTTGTACAATGATCAATAGAGAAATCGTGGACATCCATATTGACCCCTATGAATACGCGAATCATATTCGAGTGAACCTTTGGTATTTGCAACTCGATGCTCACATTTGCAACTCAATGCAGTGACTTTAGAAAGTGCGTAATCTAGCAAAGAATGGAGCCATGATGTGTGTCCAGAATGGTGATATGATCGCCGCTCAAGCCATTGGGATCATGCCTCTACGTCTCACTAACAGGTAGATCTTCAAAAAATAGAGATCTTCGTGCCCATACAAACTCTTGCGTCCTTCGCATGTAGAACTTTAGAGGATCTCAAGTGAATCATAATCATCTAGGATGCACTGAACATTCAAGAGTAACAAGAAAAACAAAGCCACTTGTAAATAACTCCTTGAAAGATTTTCAATCAAATCTTCTCTCAAGAATTGAAAGGAATCACTCTGTCACAAATATAAGAATGTGCTTAAAGATATGATCTTGAGGAGTAGGTATTCAAGAAAGGGGAATCATGGCCTTTGTACCAATCCACGAACATTTGGTGAATAAAGTTGGATGGCTAAAAGTCTCTAGACCGCCCGATGCAGACATACCGTCCGGACCAGACATATGGGGATATATTTGGTGACCCCATTGGACACACCTATAATACCAATATCCATATTTGTTAAAGTTGATGTAAGATAACAAAGCCAAAGTCATCAACAAGACAGTACAATATTTTGACAACTATGGCAAAACCATTACCATATATGAATCTAGCACCTATGACTCAGTCGACTTTTTCCGCATGAACACCTTTAGGAAGGGACACACACACACACACTTGCAAAAGATTTTACACCTAATAAACAAATGCACTATCTATATTCAAATATGTGACAAGTAATCTTACGAATGACATAAATAAATATAATCTTACTCTCATATTAACCAAGACTCTTGTAATTGACACAAATAACAAATAGGAAATTTCAGTCAAACCTTGTTGTAGGTTTTGTCTCTCCCTACTATGCCAATTTTCCTTGTTCTATATTGTGGCATGCATCATCAAACAATTGTACTTATTGTAACACGGTGTATCATCTTTCTTTCTCGATGGCCGCCCCTGTACTATATCTCCTTATTTTTGTCGGATACCCCATGTTTAAAAATTTAAATTTGTCTCTCTTAATGGTCAATTTTAGTTGCTTTGACATCCCCGACTTTTCACCCTCTTTTTTCCTTACCGGAACCACATAATGGTTGTAGGAGATCAAAACTCTTGCGACAATCCCCAAGCCCATGGTCTAACTCCTTGCCTTTCTAGTACTCCCTCTGTAAACTAATATAAGAGCGTTTAGATCACTACTTTAGTATTCTAAACACTCTTATATTAGTTTACGGAGGAAGTAAAAGTAAAAGAAATTGAATGCTCGACAATCAAGATTGATCAATGCTTTATTTTTGTGAATTTGACCCGCTTTCCAAAGCTCCAGGTGGTGTCGATCCCGCGCGGCTTGGTCAGTACGATTTAAAGGTCAACAACAAAAGAGCATGTTCTTTATGATCTGATCTACTTGCTTATCAAACTGGTATTCATTTTACCGGTGGCGACGATGAGGGCAGATAGAGTATTTTAGCAATGAGTCTAGTAAAAAAATAAGTTGAGAAATAGTATGAGTGATGATCTCCTGAACCATTGCATAGTGACATTTATTGAGCAAGGTGAGTTCTTGAGAGTAAGTGAAGATGCCATACCTGAAACTTTCATGGCTACGCGAATGGGTAGAGTTCCCTAGCATTAAGGGCCTGTTTGGTTTCAAATAAGTCACCAACTTATAAGTCGAAAAGTGAAAAAAAATGACTTATTTTGCCAAACAGACCCAACTTATAAGTCATAAGTTGCTCCACCCCAACTTAAAACTTATAAGTCACCCCCTTTTGCATGGGGTCCCACCACCTTTACATAAAAAACAAGACGAAAAAGTGTGGTCAGGTGACTTATAAGTTAGGTGACAACCAAACAGATATGACTTATAAGTCACTGGTTTTAAGTCACCTGACTTATAAGTCAGGTGACTTATTGGAACCAAACAGACCCTAAGGTTTTCTACTCACGTTTATCTTTCATGTAAGACTAGTTCGTTTTTCTAACTAAACTCTAACTATTTGTGTTCTAATTTTACAATTTTTTAATGTATTTCCTCAACAGTAATGTCATGCGACTTGATTGAGCTATATTTATGTTATTCTGTTGCCAAATATTGTAGTATGACGCTTGGATTAAGCAATTTTTTTGGGAGTGCATGTGCACGCTCCATTTCATCCCTGGTTCCGCCATTGCTCCGTGGTCACACTTTTGGATGATGCTGAACAGTCAACATTGATCAATGCTCCATTTTTTGAATTTGACCCACCTTCCAAAGCTCCAGGTGTTGCAACGAATATGCTGAGGTGCGCTCTCATGCACAGAGTCACATAGTAAACTCCGGTAGCGACCAATGTGGAAATTAAGCTACTCTACGTAGCATCCCATGGCAGCCCTAAACGCCAGGAAGCTCATAGCACCAGGTGGACCTACTGGTCTCCGCCTCAGTACCCTACCCTACACCCATTCTTTAACCTACACGTAGTGTAGTATACTTGAGAGGAAACCACCCCAAGATCAGGTGGTCAATGATGACGATTCTCCCGATCTCTAGCTTTTCTTCACCGGGGAAAGGAACTGTTTCATGCACGACAAGGCCTGCTCTTATCCCCATTACGCTACGTACACTACTATTAGTGGTAGCTGCGGACTGACCCAGCAGAAGAAAACAAGGACGACGTCGCCCGGAAGAGCGCGGGTCGAACCAGATGGAGGCACGGCCTCGCCGCCCGGGCGCCTTTACGCCAACCCGGCAGCAATCACGACGACGATCCTTTTGAAAAATTCCAAAATGCATGACCACTCACTATCCCTACGTATGCTCTCGCGGTCTCGCCGGCAGGACAGGAGCTTGATTAGGTCTCTGATAATGGCGACGAGGTGACGAGGCAGGCGACAGGTCCTATACGTAGATACAGAGATATTCGTGGTTGGTCCAGCAGTTCACTGGCCACTCTGCCTTTTCTCTTGATTGTACGGAGTATTCCTCTTCGACATAATCTGCTTTGGCCCAATGACCATTACACACGGCTGGGAATGCCTTTATCGCATCTAATGATCAAATGTATTATTTGCTTTCGAGACTGTTGGTTATCGTCAGGTCAAGTCTATGAACCACCGGCCGCATCATGCCTCCCAGATTCCGTCTCATAATCACGCGTAGGGTCGATATTACTACGAGAGTACTTTAGGTGTCGTAGCAAAGGTTCCTCATCGCGAAAGATCTTTTAAAAAAAAAAACTTTCAATCTATTCATCATCTATCAACTCAATACAAAGAATACTGAAAGTAAAAATTACATTCAGATCCGTAGACCATCTAGCGACGACTACAAACACTGTAGCGAGCCAAGGACCCATCACCGTCATTGTCATGTCATCACCAAAACCGGGCAAACCTTATTGCAGTGGACAGTCGGGAAGTCGTCGTGCTAAGAATTAATAGGACCAACGCACCAGAACAGTAACCATCCCCAGTGAAGATATGTGTAGATTGAAAGAATCTAACCTGAAGACACACGAACACAGACCAACGAAGACTAGATCCAAGTGGATTCACCGAAGACAAAAACCGACTAAGTCCCACTCGCCCTCTAATAACTCTAGACGCATCGCTAGAATGGGAGCTAGGAAATGAGAGCCTTATTCCAACTTCAGAGAGCCAGCACCGTCTCATCTTCCTGAATAGAACACAAACTCTAAATGAGCCCCTAAAAGCGAAGCAGGAGCCTTCCCGCTGACAAGGACAAGATCCACCGTGCTTCTATGGCCTAAGGCAGTAGCCCGGTGCACGTAGTTCCCGCTTGCGCAAGGTCTGTGGAAGAGTCCAACCACTTTGGGCCTATATTTCTGCAAGAGGCTATTTTCTGGACTCGGACCCGTGACCTCATAATCACAGGGCAACAACTTTATCACTGCACCAAGGCTCCCCTTCAACAAATAACTACAGCATGAAAATATGTTTCAGGATGGATTGTTATTAATTTGGTATTGTAGATATTCATATTTGTTCTTTAAACTTGATCGAAGTATATAAGTTGAACTTATGATAAAACCTTTATACTATTATATTTTAGAATAGAGTGATTTGTTGGTAGTTAGTATGCACTTTTCTCTATATCTCTCCTTTACTTACTACTTCCAAAATATTGTGCAAGTACTCTTGTTATGTGGTCAACTGTAGCATCCAATTAATGGGTTTGCTAATCCCCATACAATTAAATTTTCTTTTAGTTTCAATCGCTTTCGAGTTTCGATGGAGAAGTGGTGCAGAGTGATGTGGTTGAGGAAGGGCCGAAGTCCCCAACGAGGCAGTGAGGCCTCGCCAGGACTGTGACAGAGACATGACAACGCAAGTAGTTGCGGTGTCCGACGGAGGAGCGACATGGGGTTGACAGGTTTGGGTCAGGGGAATGGGGAGGGGTGTGGGATCGTCGACGGCAGAATTAGTGGGGAAGGAGAGAGAGGGAAGGGTTGGAGCGATGGCCTTGGGCGGAATCGAGCAAAGCGGAGCGAGCGGGGGTGACAGGTGGTGATGGTTCGGCCCGTGGCATAGGCAGGAGTCGTGTGGAGAAGGAAGACAGATGAAGGAGGAAGAATTCTTGGTCAGCCATGGGCAAAATCGACTGAAATCCTTTTCTTTCTTCTTCGGGTTGTTGATTAGATAGACGGTTCATTTTTTACTGTTTGTTAGGTTACCTTTGATGAGACTGAAATGAGAGGAAGGCTACACTTTAAAGGAGGTAGACAGGTGGAGGACTCTCATTCTTCTTTCTTTTCTCTCTCTCCTCCTTTCCCTATTGAGAGTCTCCCGTGAGTAACCGGCCCGATCCCGAGCCTCTCCCAGCGGTGTTGCCGGCTAGAGATGGTGGAGGGAAGGCGGAGGGGTTTCCCTTTTATATAGTAGTTATAGGTTTCGTCTTGTAGCTTATGTGCTTGGCGTTATAACAATTATTAGGGATATTAGGGATAGTGCGCTAGAGCTTCTAGACCAGATCTAGTGCTTCCCGACAGTCTCTCCTATCCCTGTGGAGGTCCAGCGGTCGGAGCGGGAGGTGGGGTGGAGGCCATCGCTGACATCTCCTTAAAAAAGGTCCATGGTCATATGGTCTTGGCCTCTTGGGTTCCCTAGATCTCAAGATGTGGTTCTTTTTTTGCGGCTTTGTTCTTGCCGCCATGGTTGAGGCAGATGGGTTGCAGAGGGTAGATCCATCTCCAGCCAAGATACAACTACAGTCTTCTTCCTTGAATAGTGTTGTGATCCATCGACAGGTGTGTTTCTGATGGAGCTATGGTGCACCTCGGTCGCTTGCCGGTTTCCGCCTCCACCCCGCTGTTTCTAGTCAAATGGCGACCTGTTGGAGCAGTGTTGGCTCTATCCATTCCTCCCGGTGCGGCGTCTAAAGATGGATGGCAGCCTAGTGCAAGCCAAGCTCCTGCTCCCGTTTCTTCCGGCGTGGTGGAGATGGCAAAGCGGAGCCACCGCCCAAAATGGTACGTCCCCGGCGATAGAGGCTTTGGAGTTCGGCTCACTCTGATTTGGACGACTGGATTATGTTTTTTTTCTATGCTGGGGGTTGTCGGATTTCGGGTTCCGGCAAAACCCTTGAGGTTCGAACACTGGGTGCGCACAAAGATCTCCCCCCTCTCTAGCTCGCACACTCTACGATCTCACGGCCTAGCTCGACTAACCCAAAGAACATGAGACGCAAGATTTATACTGGTTCGGGCCACCGTTGTGGTGTAATACCCTACTCCAGTGTGGTGTGGTGGATTGCCTCTTGGGATAAGGACGAACAGTTACAAGGAAAGAACAACCTCGCGAGGAGAGGTGTTCTTGTGCTTGGTGAACTTGAGTGGTTGGGGTGATATGAATCTGGTCTAGGTCCGAATCCCCCCTTTAGCTATGGTGGTGGCTAGTCCTATTTATAGAGGCCCTGGTCCTCTTCCCAAATATTGAGCGGGAAGGGATCCCACAACGACCAAATTCAAAGGGAGACAACTAGTACAAGCTATCTGAAAAAAGTAGTCTTCGCCTGCCAAAGGCTCTGGTGGGTGACGCCGTCTTGGGCTCCACGGTGACCTCCGTCCTACCATCTTGTTGGTCTTGGTATTGTTGCACCGATATGAAAACATTTGCCTAACGCCTCGGGACTCCTCGTCTGCGCTTGCCCCATTAGCACCAAAGAGGAAACGAGGACACTGCGCGCTGGTGCCCGCCTAGCTCCAGTCGTCACGACATGCGTCACAGAAATCTCATGATGTGCCCCTTGCCTTGATCTCTCTGTCCCTCGCGAGCCAGCCTGGTGAGGCCGCCCCTGAGGAGGTCCCGTGTCGTCCTCCTTGCGAGGCTTGGCCCCTCGCGAGGGTCTTGAATGTTAGCTGGTGAAGAGGGGCCGTACGGGGCCTCTGGTGGAGCCACACTACGGGCCGTAGGCAGGCAAGTCCGGGGACCCCCTTTCCCAGAACGCCGACAGTAGCCCCGGGGCCCAAGGCGCGCTCGGGCTTTGGCTTCGAGGCGAAGCCAGAGGGCAAGCGCGGAGCACCGCGGGCCCCATTAGCCTGCGGCCACGGTTGGCGCGTGGCGACTGATTGGATGTGGGCGTCTCCGCTTCCCCACGCTGCCTCGGCAACCAAGGTAGTCATAATCCCGATTCGACTGCTAGAATCCTACGACTTCACGACCCTATGGAAGCATGTCGATCCAAATCCTAGTATGAATCCGAATCAGGTAGAATCCATGTTGGGTTGCGATCCAAATCAAAGAATCCTATACAAAACTATACAATCCTGACTATGTTATGGACTACATCCGATTCTACTAACTTATCTAAGTCATTTGTTTAGTTGTAGCAAAATAATATGCCATCATCCAAACCCCTTTTCATATACCTCATGGACCTTTATTCCCCTCCCAAGTCCAAACGCTCAGCCGTAGACACCTTTGATCTAGCTCTCAGCAACCCTAGATCGAAATTGAGGATCAGTCTGGTCAACATATGGAATTAGTGTGAAAAGGAGGATGCTTCAAGATTGATCGGAGAAGGAGAGCAAGACCCTTCAAGGTTTAGCACTGTAGGTCAGATAGATAAGTGATTGACTATTCACGCACTCTAAAAAGAACATAATTAAATTTCGTGCATTGAAGGTTTAAATGTTCTAGTTATTTCCCTCTCATATATGTTCCATACATGCGAGCTAGATGGTAGGTTAGCCATAAAAAGAATTGGAATACAACTAGCATTGATGTGTACGTTCTTTGCTCCATATTTAGTGTCAAAACTGTATAGAACTCATATAAATTTCTTGTGTGCATACAAAATATCTTATTTGGATAAATCTAGTAGAGTCCTCGATTCCACGACACGATCTTACGACTCGATTCTGTCCGAGGAAAACCGATCCGACTTCGAATCTCGACTCTGACTACCTTGTCGGCAATTGCCCGACTGACAAAAAGGCCAGTGCGGGCAACGCTTGCCTTCATTGCTTTCCTCCGCCTTGCTCCAGATCCCCTCTCTCGCTCGTCACTTCCGAAATCTCCAGATCTTCTCCGATCTCCTTCCAAGCTTCCGATCAATGGCGCCCCGAAAGCCCAAGGTTGATTCGCCGCCTTCCTGGTACGAGCCGACTCTGTAGGCGCCCAATGTCTCGGCGAAGAACCTCGCTGCCACGCGCCCGCTGACGACGGGGGAGAACAATGAGAAGGGGAAGACCGAGCTCCGGGCTGGCTCCGCCGTGCCCGAGGCTTCGAAGAGCTCCTTCTTCGCCTTCTTCATGAGCAGGGGCGTCCCCGGCCTCATTCCCCCCTTCGCTGACTTCTTCTACGCAGTCCTCCAACACTACGGGTTACAGGCTCTCCACCTCCATCCCAACTCCGTTCTTCTCGTGTCAATCTTTTCCTTCTACTGCGAGGCGTATGTTGGGGTGATGCCATCCGTGGCACTGCTGTGCCACTTCTTCTTCCTCCGAATCAATGACGGCCACACCACGGGTTGCACCAACTTCGTCGCTGCTGGCAAGGCCAACGCAATCTCGAAGGCCGGCAAGAAGGCTGATGGCTTCCGGAGCAAGTGGGCTATGATGGATGCCAAGTGCGTCCACCCACGGTTGAAGCTGCCGACGGGGATGCCCCAGTCTGATGAGGGGTGGTCTCATGCGAAGCTTACCGATGACCGGGCGAAGGCGGTGCTGGAGAAGATGACCATCGACCTAAGGCCAGGCAACGCGAAGGTGGCGAAGCTGACGGGGGCCATGCTTCTGAGGGAGTTCCTAACGCTGCGGGTGGCTCCTTTCCAGGCGCACTCGCGCCCCTTGTCGACGCTCGGGGATGGAGAGGACAAGCTTCGCCTGAGTCCGGAGGCTTTGTCTGAAGGGGAGCTGGCCGTGGCTCTCCGCTTCTTGGTCGGGGACGACCAAGAGTATCCGCCGAGTGCCCACGCTCCTTTGTTCCATCGGAAGGACGGGGCGGTGATCGCGGCCGCCATGCTCACCTTTGACAGGCACGGCCTGGTACTGACGGCGCCCTCTGAAGTCCCGGTGGCGACGACGATGGTGGACGTGTCTTCTGGCGATTCCCACAGGGACGGGGAGGAGGAGGAGGACGAGGAGTGCGACTCAGAGGAAGCCCCGAGGGGATGGGGGAGACCTCCCCCTTGCGCAAGGCTGACATCCTTCGCCTCCTGCCTGACGATGATGTCGAGGCTGACATCCCCCCGGAGAAGGGGAGCCGCCCGTGGTTCCGACGAAGGGCAGGTCGGTGCTGCTTTCCCGGGACGATGCTCCCGCCTCACCACCGCCTGGAGCCGCTTCTGGTCCAGCTGCTGCCCCTACTTCTGCTCTCGGAGCTGGCGCGCCTGTGCCTCAGGCTGCGAAGCTCTCCGGCTTCAAGCTTATGAAGCGGAGGGACTATGCCGCGGTGGACCAATAAGTGTTCTCGTCCTGCCTTGTTTTCGCTTCCGCTGCTCGTTTCTGACTCTTCTTCTTTGTTGTGTAACTAGGCCGATGCCTACGACGAAGAGGAGAAGGGAGGGCTAGGTGGTACTGCTTGAGCCCAGATCACCTCCTGCGGTGCACCCCTCTCCATGAGTAAAGGTGGTGACGGCGCCCGTGCCTCTCCAGCCCGATCATCCTCGTGAGGCTGGGTGGAGCATCCTCGGGAGGAGTCAGCCCCTGAGGCCCCGCTGGCTCCGGAGGTGCCAGCGTCCGGCTCGGGCGCTGGGGTCCCCGAGGCTTAGGAGCCTCTGGCCTCTCAGGCCATGGTGATGACGATGCCTCTTCCTCCTCCTTCTGCCGTACTGCCGACCCCGGGTTCCCCCGCCTCTCTTGACGTCCTAGAGCGAGCTCTTTCTGCGATGGCGTCACTGCGAGAAGACCTTCAGGACACCGACCGTTGCTTGGTGGTCGGACGCCTGGAACCGGTCTCTGGCTGGCTGCACTCTGACGCGTCCATCCGGGTGGCACTGAGCCAAGCTGCTGCTGACTCCGAGAAGAATAGGGAGGTCATCACCCAGGCTGTGGCTGCCGGCGAGGTGGCGCTGAAGGACGCCGAGGCCGCCTAGGACCGCTGTCGGTCGCTGGTGGTCGAGCTGGAGACCGTGTGGAGGGAGCACGCGAAGGAAGCCCGAGGCCGCAAGGCGGAGGAGGAGAAGATGAATGCCCGAGAGGATGCTATCAAGGATCGCGACACCGAACTGGAGAAGTTGGCGAAGGCGCAGGCCATGGAGCGCAGTCGACTGGAGGAGTTCGAGCAGAAGCTGAAGGCGGAGAAGGCCGAGCTTGACGCTAAGGCGAAGGTCCTGACTGAGGACCGCGCGGCCTTCAAGCTCCTTGAAGAGAAGGCTCGGGCAGCGTTGAAGACGCTCTACGAGAAGGACTTGGAGGAGCCGTTGGTTTCTGACGATGAGGGCCCCAACCAGGTGGTTCCTTATTTGGTTGGTGCGCTGGAGGACGTTGTGAGCGGCATCGGCCCCATGGCGGAGGAAGAAGCCCGCATTCTCTCCTGAGCCGCGCTGACACGCGTCTTTAGCCACCTCCATCTTCGTGATCCCGCCGCCCGCCTTGATGAGCTGCTGGAGCCTGTGAAAGACAAGTATTACGAGGCCGTTGCTGCAGCTGTGTAGGGTCAGGTGGAGGCCCTACTGAAGAGGTTCCGTGCCTTCACTCCTGCGCCGCCGACCGGCGGTGCTACCGATCCTGCAACTCCGACTGGTGGTCCAGGTGAAGGTGACAACATTGGAGAAGAAGCATCCCTTGCAGGCGACGGCGGCGTCCAGGGATGACGAGGAAACCTGCTGGCGGCTCCTTTCCTGTTTTAGCTTCTGCAATATGCACCATGCCTCGTGGAGGCGTTAAACCCGTGTTTGATTTCAGGGGAACAATATGTCCTATAATATTTGCTTTGAAATTCTGTGATTTCCTTTCTATTTGCTTTATGTTCTACGTCGGCAGGGCCCGACCCCGCGCATACCTCAGCCGCCGTCGGGCCGTCCGGATCACCAGGACGGAAAAAGGAGTGAGGGGTTACGTGATCAGTTAGGCTCCTGAGTCGCGATGCTTAGGAGTCCCCTTGACGGGCAAACAACTTATAGAAAGAAGATCTGGTAGTAGGTCTAGTGTTCTACGTCGGCAGGGCCTGACCCCGTGCATACCTCACCCACCATTGGGCTGACTGGATCACTAGGACGGACCAAGGAGTGAGGGCTACGTGGTCAGTTAGGCTCCCGAGTCGCGATGCTCAGGAGTCCCCCTTGCCGTTCAAACGACCTCCGTACCTTAGCTCCGCTTGGGAGGGCGTGCGACGACAAGGTCTGAGGGACCTAGCAGGGTGGCGTACTCTTGGGCGTGACCTGAGCGCAGCCCCCGTGCCCAGCCCCCTTGTGCAACTCTCCTGAGGGGAGGTGTTGCGATGAGGCCATACACCAAGCCCGGAGGCTCCCTGAGGTTGGTACGGTCGTGAGGCCACCCTCAGTTGTTTATCACCAGCGCGGAGCATAGTGCTTCCATACTTGCACAGGCATAGCCGCTCCTCAGCAGTGTCGACTGCCAGCGTGGAGCATGGTGCTTCCACTAGCACGTGGGAGGGGACTCCCTACTGCGGAGAGCCCCCGGGGCGTGTACAATCCCGCCCTGACACGTGGCTCGAACGGCAGGGCTAGACGAGGTGTATCTGGGCACTTGTGAGCCAGCGCGGGACTCACGAGGCCATACCTCAAGGCGGTTTGCACCTGGTCTTAGTTCTTGATGGCTATGACATTCCTGCGAGATGGTTAGACAACCTATGCCGAATGGATTTCCTGAGGCTATCGCACGAGAAGGCCAAGCAGCAACGACCCAAGGAGGTGACGTGAATGGGGCCGGCCCGCCAGACAGAGCTCAGCCGTTGGATTTATCGACGCTGCAGGGACGAGCCCGAGCACAGACGTCGTGCCTAGCCTTCTTACGCGAAGGATCCTGAAGAGAGACAATTGGCGCGCGGCTCCCTTGGTGGGTGACAATCAGGCAAGTGATATCCATAGATAGATTACACATGAAAAGCAACTAGCTTAGTTAAATGCGAGAACAATACATGCCACTGGGTTGGACCCGAGCGGCCTGGGGTTAATGCAGCCTGAGGGGCGCTCCCACCAGAGTGAACTAAAGATGCAAGCGGATACGTGCCGCAGGGATGAACCCACGCGGCCTGGGCACTACAAAAAAAGACACATCCGTGATATTTTGGGCCGAACGAATTTTTTTCCTGTCATACATATGACACTTCTATGACGATAATTGTGACAAAACCCGGTATCATCATAGATGTGGTGGGCTCCTACTTCTATGACAAAAAATCATGACAGAAAATGGGCTTTTCATCCTGGGCGGGCCGGAGACGCAGCTGCCTGACATTCTTTGGGCCGTCCATGACGGAAAAAACCATGGTAGAAGCGATGGCGAGGAAAATTTCGGGGAGTTCCCGGTTACGGTGGGAGGTCGGGGGCCGAGCGATGCGCGTTTCTCTCGTCGACGTACGCGCGTGTGTGCGAGGCGTTGGCTCTAACTGAACCTGAGCGAGGCGTTGGGCTCTAACTGAACCCGAGCGATTGCACTGCAGGCTACGCGTTACTGAACCCAAGAGGTCGATCGATGGCTGTTAACTGAACCCGATCGAGCGATTCCTTCGCTACTGCTGCCAACTGAAGCCGATCGATTGGATGAACAGTGAGCGTTGCGGGGGGGGGGGGGGGGGGGGGGGGGGGGGGGGGGGGTTGGATGACCAGTGAGCGGTGGCATTGCCTCTGGATGAACAGGACCCCGTGGTGTGGAGGGCTGGATGAACAGTAGACGGTGGAGGGGTGCCCGTGGAGGGGTGGTTGAACAAGACCCCGTGGTGTAGATGGCTGGATGAACAGTAGATGGTGGAGGGGTGCCAGTGGAGGGGTGGTTGAACAATAGCCGGTGGAGTAGCGCGCGGTGGAGGCTGGATGAATGATACGTCTCCGTCGTATCTACTTTTCCAAACACTTTTGCCCTTGTTTTGGACTCTAACTTGTATGATTTGAATGGAACTAACCCGGACTAACGATGTTTTCAGCAGAATTGCCATGGTGTTGTTTTATGTGCAGAAAACAAATATTCTCGGAATGACCTGAAACTCCACGGAACACCTTAGAAAAAATAATAAAAAATCCTCGCCAAAGATGAAGACCAGGGGGCCCACACCCTTCTCACGAGGGTGGGGGGCGCGCCCCCTACCTCGTGGGCCCCCTGGATGCCCTCCGACGCCAACTCCAACTCGATATATTTGCTTTCGGGGAGAAAAAAATCAGGGAGAAGAAAGCATCGCGTTTCACGATACGGAGCTGCCGCCAAGCCCTAAAACCTCTCGGGAGGGCTGATCTGGAGTCCGTTCGGGGCTCCGGAGAGGGGGATTCGTCACCGTCGTCATCATCAACCATCTTCCACCACCAATTTCATGATGCTCATCGCCATGCATGAGAAATTCCATCGTAGGCTTGCTGGACGGTGATGGGTTGGATGAGATTTATCATGTAATCGAGTTAGTTTTGTTAGGGTTTGATCCCTAGTATCCACTATGCTCTGAGATTGATGTTGCTATGACTTTGCTATGCTTAATGCTTGTCACAAGGGCCCGAGTGCCATGATTTCAGATCTGAACCTATTATGTTTTCATGAATATATGTGAGTGCTTGATCCTATCTTGCAAGTCCGTAGTCACCTACTATGTGTTATGATCCGGCAACCCCGAAGTGACAATAATCGGGACCACTCCTGGTGATGACCATAGTTTGAGGAGTTCATGTATTCACTATTTGCTAATGCTTTGTTCCGGTTCTCTATTAAAAGGAGGCCTTAATATCCCTTAGTTTCCAATAGACCCCGCTGCCACGGGAAGGTAGGACAAAAGATGTCATGCAAGTTCTTTTCCATAAGCACGTATGACTATATACGGAATACATGCCTACATTACATTGATGAATTGGAGCTAGTTCTGTGTCACCCTATGTTATGACTGTTACATGATGAACCGCATCTAGCATAATTATCCATCACTGATCCAGTGCCTACGAGTTCTCCATATACTAGTTCTCGCTTATTTACTTTCCCGCTGCTACTGTTACAATCACTACAAAATACCAAAAACATTACTTTTGCTATCTTTACTTTTGTTGCCGCTACGACCACTATCATATTACTTTGCTACTAAACACTTTGCTGCAGAACTAAGTTTCCACGTGTGGTTGAATTGACAACTCAGCTGCTAATACTTGAGAATATTCTTTGGCTCCCCTTGTGTCGAATCAATAAATTTGGGTTGAATACTCTACCCTCGAAAGCTGTTGCGATCCCCTATACTTGGGGGTTATCAATGAACAGGAGCCCGTGGAGGCTGGAGGAGGTCGACAGTAGCCCGTGGAGGCTGGAGAAGGTCGACGGTGGAGATGAACAGTATCCCGTGGAGTCCCGTCTTGCAGTACGCCACACCCCTCCCGATGAACAGGACCCCCATTTCGACCGTAGGAGGTCCGTTTCGTCCGTTTTGTGGTACGCCACACCCCTCCCGATCAACAGGACCCCCGTTTCGACCATAGGAGGTCCGTTTCATCCGTTTGCGGTACGCCGCACCCCTCCCAATCAACAGGACCCCCGTTTCGACCGTAGGAGGTCTGTTTCCTCCGTTTTGCGGTACGCCACACCCCTCCCGATCAACAAGACCCCGTTCCGAACGTAGGAGGTCCCTTTCCTCCGTTTTGCGGTACGCCAGGCCTCGTTTCCATCGCCTGTTCCGTCCAAGCCCTCCCGATGAACACGACCACGCATTCCGTTCCGACCCAGCCGGTTGGCTCCCACGCGTTCCGTTGCCTCCCCATGAACATGACGCATTCCGTTGCCTCCCCATGAACACGACGACGACGTTGTTTCTCCATTCCGACCCAGCCATGTACACGAGCCCTGGCCGTACGTATGCGCGAGTAGGCGTTCGAGACCCTGCCCGTATGTACACATACGTGGCCGTATTTTCATTCTTGCACCCTGGCCGCTGTACGTACGTGTACATGCTACGTGCACGCCTCTACTACGACACGTGTGCGCCTCTACTACGACACGTGCGCGCCTCTACATCGACCAGTATGTACGTACACGTTCGCGACCAGAATGACAATGCTACGTACACTTCGACCAGGTGGGTCCCGATTGTCAGGCACTTCCTTGCCTGCGAAGATGTAGCTGATGGGTCCCAACAGTCAGGGGGGTGAATCGTTTTGTTTTTTTTCCCGGACGCACTTCCTTGCGTGCGAAGGTGTAGCTGCTGGGTCCCAGCAGTCAGGGGGCGAATCATTTTTTTGCCGGACGCACTTCCTTGCGTGCGAAGGTGTAGCTGGTGGGTCCCAGCAGTCGGGGGGCAAATCTTTTTTTTTGGACGCACTTCCTTGCGTGCGAAGATGTAGCTGGTGGGTCCTAGCAGTCAGGGAGGCGAATCGGTTTTTTTCGGACGCACTTCCTTGCGTGCGAAGATGTAGCTCATGGGTCCCAGCAGTCAGGGGGCGAATCATTTTTTTCACGAAATACGGTGACCCGTCCGGTGGGTCCCCGCTGTCAGGTGGAGGAATAATTATTTTGCGCGTAATAAGGAGGCACTTCCTTGCGGCTGCCGTGGACCCAACTGTCAGCCTCTCCACGTACAGTCCACGTCCGATGGAAGTTGTTCCTTGACCACGTTGACCACGCCGTGCCGAGAGCACCAGGGCGGTGGACGACGGCGAGGCCTAGGAAGGGGACGACGCGGAGCCGAGGAAGACGCGGCAGTGGATGCACACGCGGAGAGGAGTACGAGGGTTCACTGGTTCGGCTGCGCTGCCGTCGCCACAGAATAACATGGGGGTGTGGGTGAGTGGAGGGATGGCCTGGCCAGCGGTGGGAGTAGTAGGGGGCGGTGAGGCCTCCGCGACAGCACAGCCAGCCACGGGAGGTAGGAGCAGGCGGCACGACCGGCGCTGCTTTGGGCGGCTGGAGCAAGAAGACCAGAGGTTGAAGAAGCACGACGGCCGTTGGATGGACATCGTACGGTAACTGCAGCTAGAATCGTTTATATTGACTAAGTTGACAAAGCCCTTGGTACGTCAACTTAGTAGGCCCACAGGTCAGCTTCCGAAACGGTGCGCCCCGGATGTCAGGGGGAGGAATCATTTTTTGGGTGGGTGAAGTTAGAATATCCGAGATTGAAGAAGAAGCACGACATCCGTTGGATGGACATCCAACGGCCACTGCTGCTAGAACCGTGTGTTGACTATAAGTTGACAAAGCCTTGCATACGCGTCAACTTTGTTTTTTTAGGGGACGCGTCAACTTAGTAAGGCCAGAAGTGTGTAGCCCATTTTTGAATTCTAATGGAATTTACTACAACCCATTTACAGTTTGTTAAAAGTACAGCCCATTTCAACCAATCGTTCAAAACAGAATTCAATAAATTTTCCCACATTTTGATGGGATCCGAAATATTTTTATCCCAAAATTTCTAGTCAGATTAAATACAATTTCAATATAAATTTATATTACGTAAAAATCCAACGAAACATTGCGCTCGCAACAATTAATGAAATAAAAAATTTCAATATCCAAAAATAATATTTTATAAAGTAAGCACGTGTTTGGTGCATTTTTTATAGTTACTGCCCAGTTTTTATAATTATATCCCATTTATTATTTCTTAAAGCCCATTTTCTTGTTAAGCCTAATGCATCCCTCCTAGAAAAGATTTGCAGCCCAACGGGGTGAAGAATAATAACTTGACCTTGCCTGGGTATTCCTAAAAATAGTATAGCTGGGCTAGCCATTTTCAGCTTGAAAAAAATTAATATCTGGCCTGGGCTAGACGGGCCACAGCCCGCCCAGTTAATACCTGCAGCGATGTTTTCGTTGTTGTTCAGAGGAGAAAAATTAATATCTGGGCTAAACATCGAAAAACTCTGCAGTGCTCACACCTAAAAAACACAAATACTGCTCGAGCTGCTTGGTCCCAGCTGTCGGCCGCTTCTTGTGCAATTCTCTCGTTTATTGACTACTATATAGGTTGACAATGGTGTGCGACCGTGATGTCAGGAAACCAGGAGGAAGCAAAATAAATTATAATTATATATATAAGGAGGCACTTGCGTACGTGAGGCTATGGACCTGGTGGGTCCCCATTGTCATCGTCTCCAAGTAAAGTCATCTCCTCGCCCGCGCGCGCTTTCCGCCCAAAACAGTCAGTGCCGCCCGTCCCGCTTCCCCATGCAGGCGATTGCTCCGCCTTCAAATGACACAAGTGCCGTCCGTCCGTCCATCTGCCACCCACATTAATGATACACGGTTGCCGAGGCAGCTTCTCCGGCGCCACACGTCCGTCCCTCCGCCCGCCCACCATTGCTATATAAACTACTGCGCTGGCCATAGCCGCAGTCATCCGCATCCGTTCCCTTTCTCCTATCCACACCACTACTTCCCACCATGGCTTCCTCGCGCTCCAGCGCTCTTCGGGACGGGCGGACGACGGACCACAAGGAGATGGCAGCCATTGCTGCCGACCGGCTGGCCGGCAGGCAGCCGTAGGACGACGACGTCCCAATGGAGAACATGGTAGTCCACGATCCGGCGCCAACCCCTCCTCCGCGCCATCCTAACTTGTGCATTGCACCATGACCATCGGCGAGGCCCGTGCCCAATATATGGACAGGGTGAGGCAGATGCGTGAGGAGCAGTTCCGGGAGGCGCAGGCCGACGCCGCCTACAACCACCATCTCCTCTAGGAGCACCTGCAGGCGGAGGAGCAGATCGTCGCGGAGCGGGCGGAGCCGGAGGCACTACTCGACTCGTACCACTCCGCCCGCAAGGGCCGCCTCGAGCGCTGGCGGTACCGCATGTGGGTGGCGGAGGTTGCGGCCGCCTACAAAGAGGCTAGCAAAGAGGGCGATGAAGCGGGCAAGGCGCTGTTTGGCGAGACCGAGGATGAGGCAGAGGACAATGCCGGTTCCGACAAGTCCCCGCTTCGCTGGCGTCGGTGAGGCCCTGCTCCGCCGAGGCCCCACGGCGCCAATAGCGAGGCAGAGGACACCGCTGGCTCCGCCGAGGCGCCGCCCCGCCAACAATGAGGCAGAGGACATCGCCGGCTCCGCCGAGGCACCACCCTGCCGGCAACGTGGGGGAGGATTTCCACTGCTCCGCTGAGGCGCCGCCCGCCGGCAACGAGACAGAGGACATCGCCGGCTCCGCCGAGGCCCCGCCCCGCTGCCAACGAGGCCGCGCCACACAGAAAACGAGGAAGAGTAGAACATAGTAGGTCGCCGCCGCTCGGGTCCAAGTAAGGCCACCGCTGCTACCCTCCGGTTGAAGCCAAGCTAGGCGGGTTGACCATTGACGGTCGGTTAGCTTCTTGGCGGCGACATGGAGTCGGAGAGCTACGCTAGAGAAGAACGTTGCTTCTACTTAACTGCCGGTGCAGTTGCGTAACTGACATGTGGTGCAACTGCACCTGCAGTTAAGTCACTGAAGCTTCTATTCGGCTCAGCAGGACACAGGTGGGTAGCTTCTGTTAATTAATTATACCTCTAGCGCACCCCTTTTTAGTTGAAGAATGTATGAAATGTAATGAAATCCGGCATGTTTATATGAAATCCGACCGTGTATGAATGAATTTATTTCGATTAGTTCGAATTCCTGTATCACTGGCATTGGATGAACATGCAAAACAATACGTACTAGCATTATTCCCAGGGTGATCACCTCATTTGCAGCGGTTTCACATATACTCCCTCCGGTCCTTTCTAGTTTGCATACAAGTTTTGTCTGCAGTCAAAGTATCTCTACTTTGACCAATCTATACAAAAAAGTATGCACTTTCACAATGTGCGAAGTAAAAAGTAACAGAAGGAGTACAAAGAGTTTGAGCAGCTTTTTAGCGTTTCTGTACATTGCAATCAAACACACAGGCCTGGCAATTCATAGAGAACATTCAAAACAATCGATGATTATGCATCTCAGCGACTCACATGTCAGAGGCAATATTTACTTCACAACTAAAGAATAAAGAAAAAATTGATCGACGCTGCTGACAGCAAAGGGCGTCCCATTCGAAAATATCAAACGCATGTCTTGCTAAAATCAATGAGCAAAATTTGACAAGGTTGTCCCATTCCAAAATATCAAATGCCTACGACTGTGGAATGGGCAGGGTTTGCCATTAGTTCGGACATTGACATGGCACCTCGTGCTAAATAAACCAGCTGTTCTTTTTGTGTAGTTCCACCAAAATCAACCAAATTCGCGCGTAGCTTGTATGATTTCGCCCTTATATGTTGCAACGCCTTGAACTTATCGACACCTCCTTTCTTGTGGTGGAAATGAATGATTCGATGTATTCATGAACATTTTGTGCAGTTCCCATTGAAATCAAGCTGAGCACCCCTGTTTGCACAAATACAAAAAAGTGATTAGTATAAAGCAAACTGTACTATGAATTGACAGTTTCAACAGGCACATACATGGTCCATGTAGAGCACACTTTTAGAAAAATGGAACTCACCAGAAAGAATCCTAGAACAACATTGTACTCGTGCATCATAGCAAAAAAATGGAGATTTGTCAGTCCTTCTGAGCTGAAGTTAGTTTGGTCTTGTGGGGAGTAATGTAACCATCCTTCAACTGCTCCTTCTGATGAGAAGATAGACATGGCTTCTTCATCCTGGCATAATCGGAACTAGTCACTTCACGTACTCCATATTTTTCTTCAGAGGAAGATGATCCTGTTGTGCAAAGACAAGAGGACTACTAAATGCTAGCATCCCTGTTTGCTCGAAAAAAAGGAAAGGAAATATTTAAAACAAAACAAATTAAGCACTTCTCAAGGACAATACCACTTTTTCATGACAATATCTAAACAGTAGCACAACACCAATAGAGATGACAAAGCTCAATCATATCGATGAAATCAGTGGGCGAGTACCAACCTTTGTCAGGAGGCTTATTGTGTAGAGCATACAGATGAAGCACTTCTCGGGAACCATCTGTTGCTATCTACGGTGGTGGCCATGCTTACCATATACTCCTCGATTAGTTTAATGTTTCCAACATCTTCTTGTGCAGTTCCACTAAAATATATGGTATCTTCAAAGAAGATCCCTATTTGCACAAGTAGAGATAATTACATATTACATTAAGAGTGCCATCAAATCAGTGACAAAACAATTGCTCATTCCAGCCATAGCAATAAATTAAGATGCAAAACTATATCATTACTTGTGTCATCATAGTTCCAGTGCTTCATTACAGCACCAGGAGTTGATTTTTGTTTTTCTTCCGCTTGTTCTTCCCCTTCATCACTTGGTTCAATAACAGACAAGCTTCGCCTTCAATGTAAGATTTGGCATGTCAATTAGGGAGCACAAGTATAGTACTAAACTTAATTTTTTGATGAAAGTGGCAAAATACAGGCCAGCAGCTGTGAAATATCCTTATCTTACCTCAATGGGATATTACGATGCACATACAGATTGGAAGTCTTGTCTCCATTTGTGCAGTTCACTAAAATCAAGCAACATTATCATACAAGTAGCACAACATATGAAAGCACACTGCAGAATCATGTGAAAGAAGGCTAGTACTGACCTCTCATGATGCGGAATTCAAACAACTCACACGAAGAAGATCTGAACCAAATTCGCCTTAATGGATAGGAAGTAAGATCTCCTCTTGTGCAGTTCCACTAAGATCAAGCAATCAAGCAACATTGTCGGTGTGACATTTTGGTTGAACTGCACAAAACACTCTTAAAACAAAAGTGTTTTGTGCAGTGTAACAAAGGTCACAATGGCAACGAGGTGAAGTAGATAACCCTGTTTACACAGAGGTGCAAAGGAAACAATTAGTTGTCAATAACGGTGGATGACAAAGAAGCCAACAAAAAGAAGCATCTACCTTATCTAAATGGGAAAGAAAGCAAGACAGTAGGATTTCTCAAACGGTGGCATTGATTAATATTAACATAGAGATTATATTAACAATAAAATTCGTTAAACATGTAATTTGCTTTTAACTGTGGCATTGCATCAATTTTCCAGCGGCATTATTTGAGGGTGTTTGTTTACAGGGACATTTTGGTGTAGGGACTAAAAAAACTCCATGTCAGTCCCATCTAAACCAAACAGGAGAGACTTTTAGGGACTAAAACTGGGCATTTGGGACTAAAGAAAGAAGACCCCGAGGGAGTCTTTTTGGGACTTTTTCCAACAGTTGCCCCTGCCACGCATCACACCTTGTCTCTATTAGTTCATTACTAGGGGTAACATGGTCTTTTAGCATGTCATTTAACAAACCTCTAGTCCATGTTTAGTCCCTGGAACCAAGCAGGTAGGGACTAGGGAGTTTTTAACTAAACAGGGCCTTAGATTAACAACAGCTAATGAGTTGCACGGGACAGTGGACGCACTAGCATCATGTGCATCTACCGATGTACTATGGTCATGAACAGTCTGTTGCAACAAAGAACAAACAACCAAGGAGCATATTTGTGTTGGTCCCAGTTTTGTTATCTTTAGACACCTTTCCCTATGTGAGCGCAGCAAATCTAGTCCTGCTCAAACTCTACAGCCTTGTCCCTTCCTTTCCTTTTTGAACTAGTACTTTCGTCCCTTCCTTTCCTCTTTGAACCACATCCTAGATTTATGCGATACAACTTTCCCCACTACTTTCCCCCATTCCTTTCCTCTTTGAACCACGTCCTATATTCATGCTATACAACTTTCCCCCTTCATTTCCTCTTTGAACCACGTCCTAGATTCATGCTATATACAACTTTTCCCACTACTTTCCCCCACTCCTTTCCTCTTTGAACCACGTCCTAGATTCATGGTATACATGCAGCTAGAGCAATGCATGTGGAGTAAGTAAATTATACCTTAAGGTTCTTGGGGCGTGGTTCGATGAGTGACGGGACGGCGGCGAAGAAGAAGGGGTCGGAAGCCCTCCCGCGCCACCGCTGGGTGGAAAGTGAACAGCTGCGCTGGTAGTCCCTCGCCGACGACGACAACGTTAAGCCTCCTTCCCTTCCCGGCGGATGGATCCTGCCGGCTCTTTGAGAAGCAGTGAGGGGAGAGAGAGACCAACGAAGTCTTGTTTAGATCTGGAGAGGGCGAGAGAGTGTGAAGAGAGCAACTACAAGCGCTGAGGCTCCAGCGGGAGAGGGCGAGAGAGTGTGAAGAGAGCAACTACAAGCGCTGAGGCTCCAGCATGTATATATATGGAGAGAGAGTGTGAAGCGTGCAAACCCTAGAAAACATTTTGACCAGTCAAAGAATCCTCTTGGCACAAATTATGCTCAAGTGTAGTTATCGAACCCGAGACCTCAAGTTTGATGAGCGAACAGGCTAACCAGCTACACAACCCTCCCGTTATGTTCAACAAGAGGGAAATAACCTTTTATACATTCCTGCATTCGTGTGACAAGCATGCCGTGTTTTTTTTGTGTGTGTGGGAGTCATTGGGATTTCAATCATAATCGTGTCATGTGGCTTTGGTGGTGAGACTATCCACAGTGGTGCAGAAATAATGCAGCCTTAGTCACCTTACCTCTCTCCACATAGTACTTTGGGTCCCACCAGTCAAAGGGTGAAACAAACAAATTAATAAAAAAAATAAAAACGTCAGCGGTGTTTCTTACCTCACACATCTCGCTACTGCTCGAGAACACTGTCCAATTGATCCCTCTGTTCGCTCACGTACTATTTTAAGTGAATCCTTATTATAACATGCACACAAATTTTGGGCACTTGTATTCGACTTAAGTCAGTGTGCCACCGTATCTCGTATACTTACTACTCCCTCCATCTAGGTGTAATAAGTCACGTTAGAAGGTGCAACGGGACCAAGGTGCGTGTGTGTGTGTGTGTGTTTAACAACATGTGTGTGTTAGAGAGAGGGACATATCGACCTACTCCTACAGAGAGATGTTGTGTAGTGTACGATTTTAGCCATGAGAGTCGATGCATCCTCTCGTTTCTAGGCGTGTCCGATAGGGACATGCGGACAACTGCCACGCCCGCTCCTGACCAGCCTGGCCCACCCAAAGCCCCTCCATCGCCCGCACGCGTTTCCCTCCCGAAACGGTCAGCGCCGCTCCAAAGAATCGGTGCCACATTCATGCCCGGGCAGAGCGGACGCGACCTCTCACTGGCGCAAGAGTGATGGTTGCTTCATCCGTCCAACTTACTGTTGGGTCTATGTGATTTGACGGCTCATTGGTCTTTATTATTGAGGTGGTAGGACTACTGGATGTCCCACGCTTTCAGCGAAAGGAGGTACTACTACTAGATTACAATTTTCTCCATTCTTATACCGGAGGCATGCAAGAGCAGTGAAAACACGCAGGCTCAGTGATTACATGGCCCACCTCACACTATCACCGTGCGACACCTAACTCTTTACATAGTACTCCCTCCCTTCCTAAATATTACTAGATGAGTCCCCGTGCGTTGCCGTGGAACAGCGGTATATCTCTCTGCGAAAAATTATCGATTTCATAGAACTAAAAAAAACTCTATAACCGCATGACAAATGTGGTAGCCAAACTAAATAAACTCCCATCATCATTTAGATCATCCCACATAAGGAAAAAATATCAGCCAACTCCTACTGCATAATGGGATTATATTTTTCTTTTTGACATGTTAATGGGACTTAAAAGCTCACTTACATGCATGCTACCGGTGCATGCTTGCATGCAGACATGTTGGTGTGATTTAAAACCCACTCACATGCATGTGCCATAGTATTTCTGCATGCTTGCATGTGGCTTAGTGCGGAGCCTCTCAACGTCTAGATCAGACAGCTATTATGGACTGAATTACTTCATCTAACGGCTACATCAATTTTGATGATGTGGCTCAAGGAGAGGATAGATAATTCCTAGTAGTGGGGGCTAGCTATTACTAGTAGATAAGTCTTTGTAGAGATTCCACTACATACGGAACAAAATGAATGAATCTACACTTAAAATGCATCTATATACATCCGCATGTGGTTCATGGTGAAATCTCTACAAAGACTTATATTTAGGAACGGAGGAAGTACTAGTATAGTACGTACTGTAATTTATCAGCGAGATAAATTTGTGCAATGCTAGGAAGCTTCCAAAATATTAACCTTGCGATTGGCTCTCCACCTCTTCGGGAAGTCGAGCAATAATGGTAGTGCAGTATATATCGTTTTGGCTATATGAGACCGAATGAATTGCTCCACGTCCACCACATGGGCGAGGGTCGAGGGGTGAGGGAGAGTGCTACATACGGAGCAAAATGAGTGAATCTACACTCTAAAATACGTCTATATACATCAGTGTTTGGAGTATGTACTAGTAGTTCATATTGAAATCTACTAAAGGACATATATATTCCAAACAATATGATATAATCTCTATAACCAAGGTAGTAGGGACGAGGGGTAAACGGAGGGAGTAGTAAATTTTTCTCCTCGTCCCGCGAACCACCGCGTGCATGGGCGAGGGTGCGGGCATAAGGCGGAGCAAGCTTCACCTCATCCTGCGAGCCCCCGCGCCCGTGGGCGGGGGAGATAGCGTACTAAGCAAGCTTCTCCTCGTTCTGCGAGTTGACGGGACACATCAAAAGTACTCCAATGTATAGAGCCTTGCCTCTAAGGTAGGCCCCACATGGTTTGCCTCTTTTTTTAACATAACACGTCAAGTCGCAATTTGTTTGTTCACCCGTGGTAGACGATCCTCCCTACACCAAGTGGACAACCAATACACGTGCCAAATTACCACGTGGGCTGCCTTTTTTGTACAGAAATGAGCTCCACCGTGTACCCGCGCGGGTGTGGTTGGGAAAGAGACGGGAGTACGTGCGCCGTGCATGCACCTCTTCTCTTCGTGCACGTCCCCCACCTACGTGTGTGTGTGTGTGAGATACAAACCGCGTTCGTGAGTGTTTTTCGTTTTGGGGTGGGGGGTTGGGTGGGGGATTGATTTCGTGAATTATTTGTGGGAATATGTGTCGATGACATCTCAAACAAAATTTTGCATGCAGTGTGTGTGAAATGGAGGCCTATCCATATCATATATAGAGGGTCGGGCAATCAACAAGAAGAGAGGGAGGAGTCATAGCTACCGATAGAGTCGAAGAGAGGATCAAGTGGGTGGGTGCGAGATCGATGAAGAGGGCCATTGAAATTGTGTGTGTGTGCAAGTCAAAGATATAGGGCGACTGGCCTACCGGAATGTTAGAGGGCACATGTCAAATTTGTGTGTGGCAGGGAGACATGACTAGAGCGCTCGATGTATCAGTGTGTGTGGGGGGGGAGGGGGTGGGGGAGGGGTAGGTAGAGGCCTAACTATAGAGGTAGAACGACTCGTATATGTGTTGAGAAGGAGAGACCCAGCTATGTCTTGAGGGAGATCGATTAACATCCATACATAACTGAAGGACGGGAAATATGATGGGACAGAGAGAGAGAGAGAGGAGAGAGAGGGAGGGAGAGGGAGGGAGAGGGGTAGAGTGCTGGATGGGTGATGGAGTTGCTTCTCGAAGATGGTGGGAGAGGCCTACTAGACAAACTGAGGGTGGAACTGCAATGTTATCAATAAGAGTGGGGATGTGTTTCTCTGTGTGCCTGTGCATGATATATCTGTCGGGACGCATCCATGGATGATGAAGGGGAACCATGTGTTTGGTAAGCAAACCTAACTAGACCGGTAGATCAATTGTTGTTTGTCGGAGGAAGGGAGAGACACAACTAATGAGGTAGATCGATTGACATGTGGGTAAAAAGGAGTTATAAGGACCTAGCTAGCTATATGTATAGCGAGAGATCGGTCGGTGTATGTCCATTTGTTAGAGGCAAATAAGGCCCAGCGAGACGGATAGACAGAGAGAATGGAGCTAGGAGGTGGTGCGAGAGGCCCAACTACTAGCTAGATAGGGGGAGGAGTGTGCGGTTGTGAGATCGATGAAAAGAGGGGCGAGAGTTTACACGTGTGTCTGACCGTATGAGAGACACGAGGCAAGGACACATAAAGGAGGAGATTGAAGGTGTGTGTGTATGTTGTAGGAAGGCATCACTGGAGATATTTATCGATCGGTGTGTGTCAGAAAGGAGTTGTGGAGACTTTGGGAGAACGACCTAAAGAAAAAAATGAATGTGCCCGGTGGATAGAATGCCGAGGGAGGGGGAGGGCGAGGAGGGCGTGTGCATGCACGAGAGAAATTTAGTGGTAGCTACAAAGGTTAGAGGATTGTGTGGGTGTAAGAGACTAACAAAGATCATAATTTGATATGAAAGGGGATTCATATATTTGAATAGGAGATCATAGTGTTTTAAACATTGCATGCATGAATATAGCGGTGATACACGTGTTGTGCACATGTTATACCATAATGTGATAATGCATGGCGTTTGCAACTCACAGCTAAATGCCGAACAATCTAAACCATACTATACATCAAACAATCTCACATTTTATTTGAATTTGTGATAATGTGTGGCGTTTGCAGCTTACAACTAAATATCGAACAATCTAAACAATACTATATATCGAACATTCTCACATTTTATTTGAATTTGTGGTAATGTGTGGTGTTTGCAACTCACATCTAAATACTTGTAGGCGTAGGGGGCGGGGCACCATACATAATGTGATAAACACATTATACATATGAGACATGGTTTAGATTATGAAGATCTAGCTAGAGCTAGAAATGTAATGTGATTTGAAATCAAAATAAAGTGGATTCAAAAAATCTAGTTCGAGTTCATATAGTACACATAGTTCATATGTAACTCGAGACTAATCATGTGGTGTGCTGTGAAGATAATACACAAACGATGGTTTAACTTGACAATAATGATGATTGTAGATCTTATTAAAACAGAGAAATGAATTCAAATGCTTTGAGTTCACAACAATCAATACTGTAGATCTTATTCAAATAGAGAAACGAATTCAAATTTAGTTCATATTGAAGCGGTAGTATATACGTTTGGAATGCACTAAAACGTTCATTTGAGTAGTAGGTTGCATGCATTATACACGTAGCAAAATATTTTAATTGAACATAACATGAATTCAAAGTTTTGAATGACATTTTTAGTGCACATTGATTTGGTATAGTACACGTTAGGCTTGTCCGGAAATTTCAACCCGCGCCTTGTTAGCCCGAAATATTTAAGATATATCTTTGTCTCGTTGTGCTCCGACAACTCCCTCCATCTCAACCCGCAGCTTGCTATTCCGAAATTACAACGCGCGCGAAAACTCCCACCTTCTGTGAAATCCCTACACGCGAAATGCCCGTGGTACCCCTGAACCGAAAGAACCGCCTCAAATCGGTGGGGGTACTTTCGTAACTTGCCCCACATTTCGGACAAGAACGTCTCTAAGCCATGGTTCCCACTGCCATCCCCCCCCCCCCCCCCCCCCCAACCGAGGCCGTGAAAACCCGCGACGAAACCCCACACCCTGCTCCGTCCGCCACCCAGCCAGAGCCTCTTCCCCGACGACGTCATCCACAGCAACACCTCGATGTCCCTCATCCACCGTACCGGATGAGGATCTGTCATCGATCTCATCGTCCCGCCAGTTCAGCCACCCCGTCCTCCACCTCCAAGGAGCTGCCCCGACGTTCCCCTCATCTTTCGCGCCACCTCCATTCCCACACCACCGTCTTCACCTGCACCACTGGAAGAGCATCATCATCATCGTTTCCTCGGATGAAGTTGTGGCCTAATCGGCGCCACCAAAGAGGTTGTACACTAATCGCCACATTTTCTTCTTGATTCGATCTCACGGTGCTGCCGACGCTCGGTCCCGAGCCGACACGGCAAGGCTCCATCCACGGCGGCATCGCCGGCCACTTCCTCCACGATGTTGCTCCCTCAGCGGCGACGTCCACATCAGTAGGAGCTGCTGCTGCTTTAGCTCTTGCTCGCGTTGCTGCTCTGCTCTTGCTCTCAGTCCCCTGCCTGGTCTTCTCCTGCTATTGCTCTTGCTCGCCCTGCTGTTCTCGCTCTTGCTCTTGCTTGCGATGCTGCTCCGATTTAGCTACACTTCAGTCGACTGAATCGACTTTTGGGTAAGTCGATTTTCAGGGGGTGGGGGGGGGGGGCTCGCCGGGGTGAAGGAAGAACTAGCCGCAGCGGGAGGGGGGCTCGCCGGAGAGATACCCCACTATCTATCTTAGGGTTCAGAATGGGGGCGGTGGTCGCTGGCGGTGGCGGGGCGTTGGCGGGACGGTGGCGTGGGGATCGCCGGAGAAAAAGCTCGGCACGGGGGGCCTAGAGGGATGGCTGGGGCGGCGGCGGACCGATGGTGGGGAGTGTTTTGGGGCGGGCGGGGCGGCGCACCGCCGGCCGCGGGCGGGGAGGGGGGGCTGCTGTTTGGCAAGTGGTGGCTGGCGGCTCAGGGGGGTGGAGGTTGAAGATGAAGCGTAGGCCCTTGATTTCATATCCAACGGCTGCAAAATCGACTGACCAGAGATGAAAAAGTCAGTCGACAGACGTGTAGCCTCACCTTGCTAGTGCGTTCAGTTTCGACAACAAAATTCAGTTTCGACAGCAAAATTCAGTTTCGACAGTTAAGTTCAGTTTCGACAGTTAAGTTCAGTTTCGACAGTTAAGTTCAGAGATGAGCGGCTGATGTATTTTACATCTAGCACTTTGTGGTTATGTATTTTACGTCATGTATTGGAGATGCTATTAGAATTCCACTCAGGTTAACATTGTTCGTTGTCTCTCTTGTCCTGCTTCAGCCTCGGCGTCGTACAATTCACCAGAGCTGCTCCAACGACGAAACCCTCCATCATAGCAGAGCAGTACCTCGGGCTCCATCTCCAGACGCCTAAGATCTTCTTCCCCTCCTCCGACAGCAAAGGCAGCCGGAGCATCCTCACCGGCCAACTCAATCACGCTGAGATCGACATGGCTTCGCCAAAGAGGTTGTACACTTGTTGCATCTCTCTTTTACTCTACATGTTATATATATATATTGTCCACTGAGCACACAGATTTGTTCCTTTAGTGTCTCCTTGAAAGAAAAACGTAGGAATTTTAATTTTCACTTGTCCTCCTTTTCAAATTCCTATTCATGAAGCACAAGACTAAGAGATAGTAGCGTAATAGCATTATAACCGTACATTTTCTTGTGGTTTGACTTAATCTCACCATGCTTCTTTGCATCCTGTGATCTTCCAATTGTTGTGAATCAAACATCCAGATTGGCAGAAATCCTGTGTTTTTAAATTCTCTGTTTTGCACGTGCATTCCTATCCTATTCCTGTCTATTTCCTATCCCTGCATTGTTGGAATCCTCCAATTCAAACGAGCCCTTACAGAATTACTTCTCTTACAGATAGTTGTCAAAGAAAACCTTGCGTGGTTTGTCCTGCTCCTGCTGCGCCGTCGTCCACCCCAGCTCAGCTGCTCCAACGACAGAAGGGTCCAGCACAGTAGGGATCCGGCCTCCAGACTGTCTTTCGCCGCCTCAGATCTTCTTCCCCGCCGCTGGCAGCCATGAAAACTGCATTACCATCATCAACCAAGCAGATGACCTCGAGGACTACACGGGTCCGCAAGAGAGGTCGCACTCTTTCGTGTCTGCTTACGTTATGCATTGCTTAATATTACATGCTACTTTATCGTCCTGTTCACCGATTAGACTCTGAGTCAACTCCAAACTAATGGTCAAACTTGAATTTTTAAATGGTTGTGGGGTACATATCGGGTCCGCTATCAATAGTATCTATCCACTATCTGGTTAATCTCCGGTGTCTACTATGAGGTTCATGTTGGGTGGGAAACAAACAGTAAAGAAGCCATTATCTGTATTTTTTAACTGAAGCCATTATCTGCCTGCTATTATTGGTTTTGGGTCTATCCACAGGTTGCTACCATCACTCTGTATTTCTGCATGCACTCCTTACATAATCTCACTATGTTTTATTCCTATGCATGACAGTTATTGTAAACAATGGAACTGAACATGTAGAGCAAAAGAGACGAGCCTTGCGTGGCAATAAAATTTCATGCAGACGTCGCTCCATGATAGGCGCAAAGGCAGGCCCCCTCCACACATTTCGGATTGTAATCGAGAGGAAGATATCTGTTCTGAGGGGGATTCAGAAGGAGAAGACAACTCCTATTTACCCCCTGAGGTCTTCGCTCTAACTTGGCATGCTGATGTTGGTTATATCATGCATATGGTGTCTTGCATTGCTTACATTATACATCAAATATGTCATCTTCTTAGTTTAGACATCCTTTGTGCGAATGCCATCTGTTTAGTTTATTCATCGTTTATGTGAATTATGCAACGCCATCTTGTTTAGCCAGGCATCATATATGTGAATTTTGCAATGCCATCCTGCTTAGCCAGTCATCTTATATGTAAATTATATCAGGCCATCCTTTTTTCCGTTACATATTACATTTGTCAACAATGTTAGTACATTCAACTGCTCTTCGTGTGCATCAGCCATTTGACACGGTGATGGCAAATTCTGGAGTGAAAATAAGGTCTTCAGAGCAGACTATGCTATCTGACGAAGCGCATATCTCGCTGGTTACGGATAGCTCCTCAGAGGAGGATTCAGAGACAAATGACCAATCCTATTCCACCCCCCGAGGTGTATGCTCTAACTTGGCAGGGTTATGTTGCTCATATCGTGCGTATGGTGTCTCGCATTGCTATGTCATTTGATTAGTTTACACATGCTTTGTGTGAATGCCACCTGTTCAGTGTCTAATTACCATATATGTGAATTATGCATTGCCATCTTGTTGCAAGACATTATATATGTGAATTATACAATGCTATCTTGTTGCAAAGGCATTATATATGTGAATTATGCAATGCCATGTTGTTTAGCCAATCATCATGTATGTGAATTATATCATGCTATCATTTTTTTGTATTACGTGTTCCATTTGTCGACAACGTTTGTATATTCAACTACTCTTCCTGTGCATCAGCCATTTGAAGCGGTGATGGAAGTATCTGGAGTGAAAACAAGGTATTCAGAGCAGACAATGCTACCTGCTGAAGCAGACATCTTGCTGCTTACAGAGAGCTCCTCAGAGGAGGATTCAGATACTGATGACCAGTCCTATTTCCCTCCTGAGGTATATGCTCAAACTTGGCAGGGTTATATTACCCATGTCATGCATGTTGTCTTGCATTTCTTAGTTTTTACATCATATATGGATTGCCATCTGCTTACTTGCTTACTATATAAATCATATATTTGAATTATATCATGCCATCATGTTTACATAGTACATACACATCATCTATCTGAATTATGGCATGGCAACCCATTTAATAAAGACATCATATAGTTATATCATCTCATCCTGTTTAGTGTTTACAGTCATCATATTTTGAATTATGGCATTCTATCCGTGAATGTATGTGAATTATGGCATGCCAACCTATTTAATAAACACATTATATAGTTATGTCATGTCATCCTGTTTACATAGTATCATATTTTGAACTATGTCTTTCCATCTTTTTTAGTTAGCCATCATAATGTGAAATTGTGTCATGTTATCCTATTTAGTTAGCCATCATATATGTGAAATTGTGTCATGCTATCCTATTTGGTTAGACAACATAAATATGAATTATTTCATGCCCTCTTTTATTCCCCACTATCCATTGCACCTGTCTATCATACAATGTCTATAATTTCAATTACTTTTCTTGTTTATCAGCCATTTGAATTGGAGAGCGTGATGGCAGTATCTAAGGGAGTAACAACACGGTCTTCGGAAAAGATAGTGCTACCAGTTGACGCAGATAGAACCACGGTTGTACTTTCCCAATGACTAGATCAACCACACATAACCCAGACTCTCGCAGATTGTACCCCTACCCATTAGGACAGAGAACCAGCTACACCCCTTCTAACCCCAACCCCGGCAGATAGTAACCCAGTTCCAGTTGACACATCACCGTCTCCAACACAGAGCACCCAAACACGAGCAGTTAGTAAGGGAACTGCAGTGCCCAAAGCACGAGGACCACCACTCCGAATCCCAACTCAACGCTTAAAGGAGAAGAAGATTTGTTCTCAGGTCAGGTTCTGTAGCTATGGTTCATACTCCTTTGCTCTTGCATTACTGTATTTACTCATACCAACTATTTTCAAATTTGAAGGATGGAATTGAAACTCCAACGGCGCAACAGGTATGTTTTAAACCTGTTTCTTTAACTAGTTTGCTGTTGTAACCTGCTCTATGTTGATTTCAGTTTCAATTGAATAAACAGTTATGTTCTCATGTCATGCACATTACAAGTGTAGTTATTTCTCTATAGTTACCCACACTTATATTCTGTCTATTCTGCTTTGTCTTGAACAAATATTATTTGAACTGTGTCTCTATCTTGATTTGGCAACAAAAACTAGAATGATATAGACCATAAAGTGACCATGGTACATAGATATATGTTTGTTTCATGCTATTATCCTGTCCACTTTACTACTGAACTCATTTACCAAAATGAGTTTCATATACAAGATGGTAAACATGTGATGTGTCTGCTTGTTTCTATTTTAGAATGCGGACAAAATATTGGAGAACAGTACCGCGTTATCCAATGGTAAAGGAAGTAATGCAGATAAGGTTCAAGATAGTGAGACATCCCTGTTGGTCTCCAAGAAAGTTGATAAAAACTATCTTGACGACAGTGAGGGAACCCAAAACTCCTGTCTTGATGTAGTGTTCGAGTTACTGGCCACTATTGCTGGCACAAGCTCTTCGAACTCGCTGCCTAAATCAGTTCGTCTTCTTGAGTCCCAACTTCAAGTTGAAAGACATCGATCAGATGTGATGCGACAGGAAGCTGAAGGACTGAGGAAGTCCCTGCAGAATTCAGATGCATATTTTCTGGTGCAACAGCAAGCGCTGGAGGATTTAAGCGCCAAACAAGAGAAAGTTAATAAGCTTGCTAAGAATCTTGCCAGCATTATGGGTACCCAGGATATTGTTTCTTGAGATCTTCTGAAGTGGTTTCAGTTCTGGATTTGTTTTGCTGCAGCGTTTATTTGCGCTGGTCGCCAACTTTGACAAGAAATGTATATGATATGCTGCTTTGTTCCCTATATTTGCACTAGTGGCGAACTTTGATGCCCAGTGGATGTAATATGTCTAATAGCCGTGATAGCCTAGCGTTAGTTGCTTGCTTATTTATTTCCTTGTTGTCTTGTTTATTTGTTTGCTTGTAGTCATTGCAGTTCTTTTTCTGCAGTTAGCTAGTGGCTGCAATATCCTATTTTTTAAAACTAGGCCACAATAACCATGGGCTAATATTTACTGTAGTGACACTGGGCCTCCTACTGGCCGTAGAAACAGTGGGCCTTCTACGTGTGGTAGAAACAATGAGCCTTCTACGGGCCGTAGAAACAATGGGCCTTCTGCGGGCCGTATCATCAATGGTCCTTATACGGGCCGTATGATCGATTGGCCAAACATGGGCCAAACAGACCGCATTATGGCCGTAAACGGGCTAGAGTTGGAATCGTCCGTTCATGGGCCGAGCATAATGGGCCATCATTAATAGGTCGTATTTGATGACGCTATGAAACGTCCCAACGTATTAACGGACCACAAACGGGCCGACTGTAATCACGGGCTAAATTTGGCCCACAAGCAGAAAATGACAGTAACGGGCCGTAAGTAAACCAATGCTGGAAATGAGCCCAAGAATAAATGGGCTCTAAGAAGGCCGAAAGATAACATGGGCTGGAAACGGCCCAACGGAACAACGGGCCGTTAATGGGTATAAAGTGATACACTGTTCATTATGGGCCAGTTTCACCACGGGCCGTTAATGGGTGTAACGTTATACACTGTTCATTACAGGCCAGTTTCACCATGGGCCGTTAATAGGCCAAGAGTTACATAGGGCCTCATATGGGCCGAAAGACGTCATGGGCCATACATGCGCCAGAAGTGAAAACGGACTGGAATCATATTGGATGGCCCAGATGACGCTACTGAGCCTAATTCGGATAGGGCGTAACGGGCCTTGCGTTAGCGGGCTGTAAATGGGCTATATGCGAACAGGCCATTAACAGGCTTTCCATGGGCCGGCCCGCCACCTTTTGACCAAGTCAAACGGGCCGGCCTTTTCACAGGAATGGGCCTCTGTTGGGCCATGCCACGTGTCGACGTATCATAGGCGCCTTCCGTCCAATGAGTGGATGGCATTTGTCCCAACGATGAGCCGACATGTGTTTCCTCCAGCCAATGATGATTTTACACGTGGAAAATCCCCATTAGCCGGGGCTGTTAACGGGTTATCGGATCCAAAACCCGACCCGATAGATTAACGGCGTTCCGTTACGGTGGATGCCACGTGTCGGTCACCCTTGACGAAAGCACTTCTGTGACGCGCGATTTATCGTCATGGAAGTGGACACTTCCGTGATGATAATTTTGGTAATGTCATGGAACACTTCTACGACAGCACAGGTATGACTATCTTGATTCTGTAACAAAATCGTCATGGATGTACATGCATGACAAAAAATGCAACCTACTGTGACAAACACGTATCATCACGAAAGTGTATTTTTTTGTAGTGGGGGATGATGCAGCCCAGGGGGCGCTCCCAGCTGAATGAAATTGGAAAAGTGTCACCTAGTTTGATTGTCGAAGGAGTGTTGGGGTAGCTGAAGACACGCAGCGAAGAAGTCGCTTCTCATGAGCCGCCGAGACACAGAGCCTCGGGAGGCTCTAGAGGCTTAGGTGGCCTCCGGAGGACCGTCTCCATCTCCGCCAGGACCTGATACGTCTCCAACGTATCTATAATTTTTGATTGTTCCATGCTATTATATTATCTGTTTTGGATGTTAATGGGCTTATTTATACACTTTTATAATATTTTTGGGACTAACCTACTAACCCAAGGTCCAGTGCAAATTGCTGTTTTTTTGCCTATTTCAGTGTTTCGCAGAAAAAGAATATGAAACGGAATAAAACCTTCGGGAGAGTTATTTTTGGAACAAACATGATCCAAGGGACTTGGAGTGGACGTCAAGAAACCAACGAGGAGGCCACGAGGCAGGGGGCGCGCCCTCCACCCTTGTGGCTCCACCGACCTACTTCTTCCTCCTATATATATTCATATACCCCAAAAACATCCAGGAGCACCACAAAACCCTATTTCCACCGCCGCAACCTTCTGTACCCAAGAGATCCCATCTTGGGGCCTTTTCTGGAGCTCCGCCGGAGGGGGAATCGATCATGAAGGAATTCTACATCAACACCATAGCCTCTCCGATGATGTGTGAGTAGTTTACCTCAAACCTTTGGGTCCATAGTTATTAGCTAGATGGCTTCTTCTCTCTCTTTGGATCTCAATACGATGTTCTCCATGATCTTCTTGGAGATCTATTTGATGTAACTCTTTTTGCGGCGTGTTTGTTGAGACCCGATGAATTGTGGGTTTACGATCAAGTTTACCTATGAACAATATTTGATTATTCTCTGAAATCTTTTATGTATGATTGGTTATCTTTGCAAGTCTCTTCGAAATATCAGTTTGATTTGGCCTACTAGATTTATCTTTCTTGCAATGGGAGAAGTGCTTAGCTTTGGGTTCAATCTTGAGGTGTCCTTTCCCAGTGACAGCAGGGGCAGCCAGGGATGTATTGTATTGTTGCCATCAAGGATAAAAATATGGGGTTTATATCATATTGCTTGAGTTTATCCCTCTACATCATGTCATCCTGCCTAATGCGTTACTCGGTTCTTATGAACTTAATACACTAGATGCATGCTGGATAGCGGTCGATGTGGAGTAATAGTAGTAGATGCAGAATCATTTCGGTCTACTTGTCGCGGACATGATGCCTATATACATGATCATGCCTAGATATTCTCATAATTATGCACTTTTCTATCAATTGCTTGACAGTAATTTGTTCACCCACCGTAATACTTATGCTATCTTGAGAGAAGCCACTAGTGAAACCTGTCGGTGTTCTGGGAATGGGGGTCCCCAAACTTGCCTGCCTGCGGCCTGCGGCGTGGCTCGAATGGGGGCCCAGTGCGGCCCAGCTTCATCAGCTCAAGCTCAAGACCCTCGCAAGGGGCCAAGCCTTGCGGGGCGGATGACAGGAGGCTACCTCAGGAGCAACCTCATCAGGTAGGCTCGCGAGGAGGCGAAGAGATCAAGGCAGGGGTGCCTTGCGAGGATCCCGTGACGCAAGCCATGATGATCAAGATTAGGCGGGCGCCAGGCAGGTGTCGGCCTGTGCAATGTCCTTGTTTCCCCTTCGGTGCAAAGGGAGCAAGCATAGGCCAAGGCATCGGGCAAAGGTTACCATTCCGGTGCAACGAGACCAAGACCAGCAGAGCGGCAGGACGGAGGTCACCGTGGAGCCCAAGACGGTGTCATCACCAGTGCTTTCGGCAACCGAAGACCACCTTTGATCAGGATAACTTGTACTAGATGTTCCCCTTCAAAATGGCCAATTGTTGGCGCCCTTCCCGCTCATTTTTTGGGAAGAGGACCAGGGCCTCTATAAATAGGACTAACCACCATAGAGAAAAAAGGAGGGTAGGAAAAGGAAGAGGGGAGAAGGAAGGAGGAAAAAGAAAGAGAAAGGAAGAGAGAAGAGAAAGAGAGAGAGGGATCCAGACCAAGTAGAACATACCACACCAGCTCAAGAACACCTCTCGCGAGGCCGTTCTTCCCCCTGTATTGTTCATCATCAGCCCCTGAGGCAATCCACCACACCACACATTGGAGTAGGGTATTACACCACATCGGTGGCCCGAACCAGTATAAACCTCCTGTCCTCTGTGTGTTCTTCTTTCCAGCCTAGATTTCTCGCGAGCCATAGAAGCACGAGTCGGTAGGGGAAAGATCTCCATGCGCACCCCAGAGTTCGAACCTTAAGGGTCTGCCGGAACCCGAAATCCAACATTTGGCGCGCCAGGTAGGGGTGCGCCGGAATCTTTCTTCCGTTTTTCGCGTGTGATCTTCCGTCGTGTCAATGGCTGACGCTCGTCGGGCTCGCGCCGAGCGCCGGGCTGCTCTCGCCACCCGCGTCGCCCAGACGGCGCCCGTCGGCAGATGCCCTCGTCGTTCCCCGTCGCCTGCCACCAAAGCCTCCACCGGCCCAGTGGGTAATGAGCAGCATGCCTCGTCCCAGCATTATTCGGTGCGACGGGAGGGCCGCACCGCAACCCCGTCACTGACTCCAGCCGGTTCGTCATCCCACGCCCGTCGCGCCCCCACGGACGCGCACGCCGCGCTGCTCCTGGCAAGAGAGCTCCTGCACTACCGCCCCGTCGATGACCTCAACGAGGACGGGCTCGCCCGCATCACCGAGCTCGTCAGCACTGCAGGGGGCTCTCCTTTGTCGTTCCTCTCGCTGCCTCGCCCTCCATTCCGCGCAGGGGGCGAGGATCAAGAGGCTCCTCCGCCACCTCCTCCCCAAGAAGGTGCCCTGGCTCCAAGGCACGCAGCCCCAGGGCAAAACCCTCCATGCCTGGCGCCTGCGCGGCAGGAAGGGAGCTGCCAAGAGATCCCTTGTCCCCAAGAAGGTGCTCGCGCGCTCCCAGCACCGGCGCACCAAGATCGCGTCCCTATGCCTCCACGCCGAGACCCCGCGCTGCTCCAAGCGGCGGCGCGTGGTAATCACCAGGAGCAGGCCCAGCACCAGCAAAGGGCGCTGGTGGCCACAGCAGGCTGTCGCGCCTTCACCCCCGAGCTACACGGCATCACATGGCCAGGCAAGTTCAAGCCTGATCTGCCCCCTCGCTACGATGGCACGGCGGACCCCGCAGAATTCCTGCAGCTCTACGAGCTGGCCATCGAAGCCGCCAACGAAGACGAAAAGGTCATGGTGAACTGGTTTCCCACGGCGCTCAAGGACGGCGCCCGCACCTGGCTCCTGAACCTGGCTCCCAGCACGCTCTCCTCCTGGGACGAGATGCGCACTCGCTTCATCGCCAACTTCCAGGGCACTCGCGACCGGCCCCCAGCCATAAGCGACCTGCGCCGCATCAAGCAACAACCAGGGGAAACCCTACAGAAATACATCCAACGCTTCAATAACGCTCGCCTCAAGATCCCCAGGGTGACTGAGGAAGCCATTATCTTAGCCTTCTCCGACGGCGTGCGCGACATCAAGATGAAGGAGGAGCTGGCAATTCATGAAGACCTGTGCACGTCCCTGGAGCTGTTCAACTTGGCGACCAAGTGCACCAGGGCTGAGGAAGGACGCCTCTCCCTCCTCGAGCTCCCGGCTGCCGACCCAGAAGAGAAAAAGCCCAAGGCCAAGGATGTGAAGCGTAAGGGAGCTGCCGTGCTCGCAGCGGAACCAGACACCAAGCGAGGCAGGGATCAGCCTGAGTCATCCAAGGGCAGCCAATATTGCGTGTACCATGACCTCCACACCCACAACACCAACGAATGCCAAGAGCTCAGGGCCGTGCGAGATGGGCGTATCGGCCGACGCCCCGAGCGCAACGACAGGGGCTATGACCGAGGTGGAGGACGATGGGAAGACCGTGGCCCTCGCCAAGGGTGGCGTGACCGACCTCGCGAGGATCGCTGGCAGGACCAGCCTCGCGAGGGAGGCTGGAGGGATCAGCCTCGTGAGGATCGCCCGCACGGCAACGCAGGCCTCCCTCCTCTACCGCCACCACCAAGAAGGAACGAAGACCAACATCAAGACGAGGGGGCTGGGGGCTTCCAGGAGCCGTGTGCAATCGCTTGCATCTTGGGTGGCGCCCAGTCCCCAGCATCACAGCGCGTCTTCAAGCAGTTTGCTCGCGAGGTGAATGCAGTCCTTCCCAAGCATGAGGCCATGCGCCCTCTCAGGTGGTCTACGTGCGCCATCACATTCAGCTCAGCGGATCAGCTCAAGTGCATGGCGATGGCCGGATTTCTCCTGATACTTTGCTCCCCAGTCATCAGCAATGTGCAGGTCACCAGGACCCTCATTGATGGCGGAGCAGGACTCAACGTCCTGTCCATCGGGACGTTCGACAATCTCCAAGTGCCGTATGATCAGCTCCAGCCGACCAGGCCTTCCTCAGGAGTCACTGATGGTTCCACCATTCCGATAGGGCAAGTTCGCCTGCCAGTCACCTTCGGGCAGTGCAACAACTACCGCACCGAGCTCATTGACTTCAACGTCGCCCACATTCGCCTGCCATACAACGCCATCCTCGAGTACCCAGCCCTAGCCAAGTTCATGGCAGTGACTCACCATGGCTACAATGTCCTCAAGATGCCAGGAAGCGGTGGAGTCATCACCGTACCCTGTGAGGAAAGGGACGCGGTGTGTTCACTTGAGCGTGCATTCCAAGCCGCAGCAATCGAAGACCCAGATCACAGGAGCGGAAGACTTCCCGAGGCGACCCTTAAGAAGAAGAAGGCTTCGCCTGGCCCAAGCCATAAGGAGGCAGGCGCCTCCGGAGGCGTTGCGTCAGGATTCGCGCCCGTTCAGGGAGCGCCACCCTCTGTCGCATAGGAAAGCGCGCTCGGTGCCCTCCTCAGGCAGGGCTCAGGGGCTCTTTCTTGGAGAGCCACCGACTTTGCCAGGATCACGAGGGAGGCGCTCGGGCACCACTTGGAGGGGTGCTTCCAGGCACGTTTCCCTCAGGAAGGTACGAGGCAAGGAAGACCAAACCCTCAGGAGTTCATCGCAGGAAACACCCAGGAGCTACAGGAGTCGAGAGTCATGCGCGGTAGCTGCCGCTTGCCCGCCATGGCCCCACATCCAGGCGAGGATGGTGGGCTGCGCGTCTGCATTGACGTGCGAGGGCTCAACCGAGCCGCGTCTCAGGAACGCCTCTGGCCTTCGCGCGTGGGGTGTTGCGAGGGTCCACCTCACAGCTACGTTTGCATGCCTTTCGGCCTACCAAACGCGGTCGCCGCTCATCAGCGCCTGCTGAGGAGCATTCTGGAGGCTAAGGAGATCAGGCACTATGCGGTCCTGGCGGAGGTGGAGATGGCCCTCGAAGACCTACCCGTGCCCCCAGAGCCTCGTGAGGGTCGACGTCTTCACCGCGCATCACCCACTTCTGCGGCATCACTTCATCTTCAACGGCATCAGGTGACATCTTTCAAGTTCCATTTTTAGTTGGGAGACCCCACATGGCCGCGTCGTTCCCAGGTCGCGTGGGTGCGTCCCTGCGGCACGTATCCGTTTTACTAACGCACTTTACCTACCTTGTTGGGGCCGCTCCTTGGGCTGCATCATCCCCAAGCTGCTCGGGCCTGGCCCAGCGGCGTTTGCTTTTCCCGCATCTACTTGAAATGAATTTGCTCCCTCGTACTTAATATACCTGTGACGCCGCAAGACCGATGCTCGAGAAGACTTCCATAGGTTCCGGGTTTTCTCCATGTGTTTCTTTTTTTGCTTGCTCCTTTTATTTTTGCATTGCATCATGTCATCATGCCTTCATCTCATAAATTTTATGCAACTCAAATAAATAAACCGTATGGATTTTCAGTCTATTTAAACCGAGGGAATTCACATGGTGATTCTCTTTATAACATATCCTCTCGATATTTAGAGAGCTATAGAAAATATTCCAATTATTTGGATTTACCGCAAACACACTTGCAAATATCCCAATGCCTTTGTTATCTTAAGTCTTGGACTCCAACCTTGTCATATTTTCGTTCATCTTATTCCGGTGCTCCACCAAAAACCTTAACATTTTTGGACCCCCTATATCCTACTTCATATGCAAAACCATTTGATTTAAATTCAAATGTTTTCGTTTCAAACTTCACCCACGTGATCATTTCCATTTTTCTTGGATCAAGCTCCTTTTTATGAGTCTAAGAAAATTGGTGCCCTGCTCAAATTCTTCTCCTATCTCTCTCTGCTTTTCTTATTTCTCAGTTTATTTGTTATTCAGGAAATAAAGAAGAAATAAGAAGAGGGAGAGAGAGAGCCTAGCCATGCCACTTGGGCCTCCTGCGGCCCATTTGGTCCAAGGCTTCCCACTGCCCACCTGGGCCTCACAAACACCCGCGCTGGCCCATTTGGCCAAGGCCTCCCGCAGCCCAGCCATCTAACCCTAGCGAACCACTAAGCCTGACCAAACCCTCGATCTCTCCCTCACCTTCGCTCTCTCGTGCCGCCAGAGCCTCTGGCTCGATCCTCTCCTCCCTCGACGCGCCATTAGAGAGGGAGAGCAGCGCCCGAGCCACCTCCCTCTCCCTTCATTCCCTCTGCCTCCTTCCTCCTCTGCCATGACCAGGCCTCCCTTCGGCGTGCCCCTTCTCCTCCTCCACCTGGAACCTGCGGAGCCCCGCGCCCCTGCCATCCTCATGCTCGTCGCCTCCCTATGCTCTACCTCGCCTCCAGCTCACGCCGTCGCCTTCTTGCCATCTCCGCGCGCCTCCTCTTCTCGTCGCCCTCCCCAGCGCCGTTGCTGCCTACCCCGCCGGCGACCAAAGCCACCGGAGCACCGCCAGCCTCGTCCCTCTCCCCTTCGTTCTCCTACGCCGTCATATGCAGAGGAGCAGGGCCCTCGCGCCGCGCGCCTCGTGCCCCTGCTCCTGGACATCCTCAACGGCGACCTCCACCGCGGCCCTGTTCGCGTGGAGCCCCTGCTCCACCACCATAAGTGCCTGGCAGCACCTCTTCTATCTGCGGATTGTGATGCTGCTCGCCTTGCTCCTCCTGCCCCGCTCTTGCCTCTGCTATGACAGGAGCCCAAAGCTCATTTGCTTTGCTACACGCCCATGGCATCATTGGCGCTCGATCCTTGCCATGCTCGCTGATGCCGCTATTTTTCCCCTTTCAAATGAACGAGCAACGCCTTTGGGGGTTTTCGCCAAGTTCTTTTTCCGTAGACCTCTTCCAGACCAGGATACGCCAAGACCTGTTTGTGGATTTCGTCAAGTTCGAGCTTCGTTGAACGAGGGCTTCTGCCTTGCTCATTTTGGGACGCGACAAGTTCCTCTTCGAAAGAACGTCTGCATGATGATCTGACAAGTACCGTGGCACCGAAGACCTTTCATGCGTCAAGTCCATCTCCGAGGATTTCACCAAGTACCACGACGGCCGTTATTCGTCAAGTACCCCTGTGGATCACCAAGTTTCGGCTACCATCATCGTGAACTGCTTTCGAAACGTGTATCACTAACGCCAAGTACTAGTTCTACGAGGACCGCCAAGTTCATCTTCCATCGTCTCCAAAATCGCCAAGTACCACGTCGATACGAGAACAACTACCCTCGACATGCATTTTGCCAAGTACCACTTCTCCTTAGGGAGATCAACATAAGTAGCAAAAGATTCACAGAAAGAAGCTACTATCTCAGAGTCAAGTCCATATTTAGTGCTAAACTTATGGAAAATATCGGTGTCCATAAAAGATTTAACACAATCAAACTTAGGTGTCATACCTTACTCCTTACCTTCATCGAGGTCCCAATCTTTAGAGCTGCGTTTAATTCTATCCAATAAATTCCATCTGAATTCGATAGTCTTCATCATAAAAGAGCCAACACAAGAAGTATTGAGCATGGTGCGATTGTTATTAGAAAGCCGAGCATAAAAACTTTGCATAATTATTTCTCTCGGGAGCTCATGATTAGGGCATGAATATAACATAGATTTAAGCCTCCCCCAAGCTTGAGTGATTATTTCTCCTTCACGAGGCCAGAAATTATATATATAATTGCGATCACAATGAACAAGATGTATACGGTAATACTTTTGATGAAATTCCAGCTTCAATCTTTTATAGTCCCATGATCTCATATCATCACATAGCCTATACCATATCAATGCGTCTTCCTTCAAAGATAAAGGGAAGACCTTATTCTTAGCAACATCATCGGGTATACCTGCAAGCTTAAATAATCCACAAACTTCATCCACATATATTAAGTGCTCATCAGGATGCTTTGTTCCATCTCCTGTAAAAGGATTAGCTAGCAGTTTTTCTATCATACCCGAAGGATACTCATAAGGAATTTCATTTTCAATAGGTTCAGTAGGTTGAGGAGCAACTCTTTGCTCTACTGGTCGGGGTGAAGATACCCGAACAAGCCCCTTAGAGAATTACTTTCCATAGTAACAAGTTACAGTAAATTTCAACACACTATATAAATTTTTCCTTACCAAATTCCACCTACCAAAGGCGCTACACTCCCCGGTAACGGCGCCAGAAAAGAGTCTTGATGACCCACAAGTATAGGGGATCTATCATAGTCCTTTCGATAAGTAAGAGTGTCGAACCCAACGAGGAGCAGAAGGAAATGATAAGCGGTTTTCAGCAAGGTATTCTCTGCAAGTACTGAAATAAGTGGTAACAGATAGTTTTGTGACGGGATAAATTGTAACGAGCAACAAGTAACAAAAGTAAATAAAGTGCAGCAAGGTGGCCCAATCCTTTTGTAGCAAAGGACAAGCCGGAACAAACTCTTATAATAGGAAAAGCGCTCCCGAGGACACATGGGAATATCGTCAAGCTAGTTTTCATCACGTTCATATGATTCGCGTTCGATACTTTGATAATTTGATATGTGGGTGGAATGGTGCTTGGGTGCTGTTCTTACTTGAACAAGCATCCCACTTATGATTAACCTCTATTGCAAGCATCCGCAACTACAACAAAAGTATTAAGGTAAACCTAACCATAGCATGAAACATATGGATTCAAATCAGCCCCTTACAAAGCAACACATAAACTAGGGTTTAAGCTTCTATCACTCTAGCAACCCATCATCTACTTATTACTTCCCAATGCCTTCCTCTAGGCCCAAATAATGGTGAAGTGTTATGCAGTCGACGTTCACATAACACCACTAGAGGCTAGACAACATACATCTTATCAAAATATCAAACGAATACCAAATTCACATGACTACTCATAGCAAGACTTCTCCCTTGTCCTCAGGAACAAATGTAATTACTCACAAAGCATATTCATGTTCATAATCAGAGTAATAATATGCATATAGGATCTGAACATATGATCTTCCACCAATTAAACCAACTAGCATCAACTACAATGAGTAATCAACACTACTAGCAACCTACTAGCACCAATCCCGGACTTTGAGACAAGAATTGGATACAAGAGATGAACTAGGGTTTGGAGATGAGATGGTGCTGGTGAAGATGTTGATGGAGATTTCCCTCTCCTGATGAGAGGATCGTTAGTGATGACGATGGTGATGATTTTCCCCTCTCGTAGGGAAGTTTCCCCGGCAGAACAGCTCTGCCGGAGCTCTAGATTGGATCCGCCAAGGTTCCGCCTCATGGCGGCGGAGTCTCGTCCCGAAAAGTTCCTTCCTTTTTTTTCTCATCGAAAGACCTCATATAGGAGAAGATGGGCGTCGGAGGGCCACCAGGGGGCCCACGAGGTAGGGGGGCGCGCCCCCCCACCCTCGTGAGTAGGGTGTGGGCCCCCTGGCCTTCATCTTTGGCGAGGATTTTCTTTATTTCTTTTAAGATGTTCCATGGAGTTTCAGGACTTTTGGAGTTGCGCAGAATAGGTCTCTAATATTTGCTCTTTTCTAGCCCAGAATTCCAGCTGCCGGCATTCTCCCTCTTTATGTAAACCTTGTAAAATAAGAGAGAATAGCCATAAGTATTGTGACATAAAATGAAATAACAGTCCATAATGCAATAAATATTGGTATAAAAGCATGATGCAAAATGGATGTATCAACTCCCCCAAGCTTAGACCTCGCTTGTCCTCAAGCGAAAAGCCGATAACAATAAATATGTCCTCATGTTTAGAGGTAGAGGCGTCGATAAAAATAAAATACGGACATGAAGGCATCATGATTATTCTCATAACGGCAACATATATAGATTTTGTCATATGATTACTTATGTTCAAGTGATGATCTATTCACAATGCAAAAGTATAAATCATAAACCTTATTGGGCTCCGACAAACTATAATCTCAGTCATTGAAGAAATTGCAATTTATCATAACATCGGAAAGAGTCTATGTCAGAGCTAAAAAGCAAATCCACATACTCAACTATCATTTACTCCTCCATAATTGCTAACACTCACGTGATACTTGTGGTTACAGAGTTTTAATCGGACACACAGAAAGATAGGGGCTTATAGTTTTGCCCCACAACCTTTTACCTCAAGGGTAATGTCAACAATAATGGTTCATGCTCCCCTACATCCAATTAGATATATATATATATATATATCATGTTCTTTCCAACATGTTGAGCTTGCCAAAGGATAAAATGAAAAAGAAAAGGTGAAGATCACCATGACTCTTGCATAAGGTAGAAGATAATAATAAAGGATAGGCCCATCGCAGAGGGAAGCAGAGGTTGCCATGCGCTTTTATGGTTGGATGCATAAAATCTCAATGCGAAAGAACGTCACTTTATATTGCCCCTTGTGATATGAACCTTTATTATGCAGTCCGTCGCTTTTATTACTTCCACATCACAAGATCATATAAAGCTTATTTCTCCCACACCAATCAATCATACATATTTAGAGCAATTTTTATTGCTTTGCACCAATGACAACTTACTTGAAGGATCTTACTCAATCCATAGGTAGATATGGTGGACTCTCATGGCAAAACTGGTTTAAGGGTATTTGGAAGCACAAGTAGTATTTCTACTTGGTGCTGAGAATTTGGCTAGCATGAGGGGGAAAGGCAAGCTCAACAAGTTAGAGGATCCATGACAACATACTTTATCTCAGATATAAGAAAGACATGACTCATTACGTTGTCTTCCTTGTCCAACATCAACTCTTTAGCATGTCATATTTTAATGAGTGCTCCCAATCATAAAAGATGTCAATGATAATATATCTATATGTGAAAACCTCTCTTCCTTATTACTTCCTATTAATTGCAACAATGACCAAAGCTATGTCTGCCAACTCCCAACAACTTTTAATCATCGTACTCTTCCTATGTGAAGTCATTACTCTCAATAAGATCAATATGAACTTTTTGTTTCTTTTTGTTCTTTTCTCTTTTCTTTTATTCACCCAATATCATGGAAAAATAATCAAGCCCTTGACTCAACACTAATCTTTATTATATATAACTCACGGACTCGATTACATAGAGAGATCATAAAGCAAAACTCAAAACTAGATCATGCCATAAACTTTATTCTACTAGATCAAGATACTACTAATAGGATCGAACTAAGAAAAAACGGTAAAGATAGGAGTTGTGATTGTGATACGATACCGGGGCACCTCCCCAAAGCTTGGCAGTTGCCAAGGGGAGTGCCCATACCCATGTGATTATACCTCCTTTGTCGGTGAATAAGGTGGTGGTGATGTTGGCTTAGTTGATGGCTTAGGCTTCTCCCTTAATATGCGCTTGAGGAAGGCATTTTGATCCCTCAGATCATCAATCTCCCACTCCAGGGTTAATATCTTTTTGCATAGGTCCTGCTTATTTTCTTGCAAGAGACGAAAAGGGATAAACTCAAACTTGGGTTTCTTTACCCTATCAGGGAGACTTGACTTTTCGAACTCCATGTGCATGTCCCCAAGCTGAGATAATGGTGCTTCATCTTCATCTGAGCTCGTCTCCTCCTTCCCCTTGGGTTCATAGTCCTCTTCTTCCTCCGTGGTCCATCCATCGTGTTCCACATCTCCATAGACCTTTGGATTTGCTAAGTAATCATTCACATAGCTTTCTCCTTCCTAATCCTGGGAAGACATGTTGATTTAATCTGCAACGGGCAGCTCGAAACGAAAGCAGAGGATATTTGCGTGATACGGGAGTCAAAACCTCCGGGAGAATATATAATGAATTTTTACCGACCAAAATACGTAACGTGCAAGAAAGCGGAGTCCGGAAGGCACACGAGGTGCTCATGAGGTAGGGGGGCGTGCCCAGGGGGGTAGGGCGCGCCCACCACCCTCGTGGGGCCCTCGTGTCCTTCCCAGACTGCTACTTATTTTTCTATTTTTCTAAATATTCCAAAACGGAGAAATATTGCCTTAAAATTGTTTTGGAGTCAGTTTACTTACCGTACCACATACCTATTCCTTTTCGGAGTCTGAAACGTTCCGGAAAGTGTCTCTTATGTATTCCTCCGGGGTTATGGTTTCAATAATATTGGTTTCAACATTTATGAGATTACCTGAGATATAATGTTTAATTCTTTGACCGTTTACCACCTTCAGATTTGTGCCTTCGAACTTGTTGATCTTTATGGCACCGGAATGATAGACCTCTTCGATAACATAGGGGCCTTCCCATTTAGAGAGAAGTTTTCCTGCAAAAAATCTTAAACGAGAGTTGTATAACAATACATAATCACCTACATTGAACTCACGCTTTTGTATCCTTTTGTCATGCCATCTTTTAACTTTAAACAACTTGGCATTTTTCATAAGCTTGGGTTCTCCATTCATCAAGTGAGCTAATATCAAATAACCTCTTCTCACCGGCAAGTTTAAAATCATAGTTAAGCTCTTTAATAGCCCAGTATGCCTTATGTTCTAGTTCGAGAGGTAAGTGACATGCTTTTCCATAAACCATTTTATACGGAGACATACCCATAGGATTTTTTGTATGTAGTTCTATAAGCCCATAATGCATCATCAAGTTTCTTGGACGAATTCTTTCTAGACCTATTAACAGTCTTTTGCAAAATTAATTTGAGCTCTCTATTGCTCAACTCTACTTGACCACTAGACTGTGGGTGATAAGGAGATGCAATTCTATGATTAACATCATATTTAGCAAGCATTTTACGGAAAGCACCATGAATAAAGTGTGAACCACCATCAGTCATTAAATATATAGGGACTCCAAACCTCGGGAAAATAACTTCTTTAAGCATTTTAATAGAAGTGTTATGATCAGCACTACTAGTTGGAATAGCTTCTACCCACTTAGTAACGTAATCAACAGCAACTAAAATATGTGTGTATCCATTAGAGGCAGGAAAAGGTCCCATATAATCAAAGCCCCAAACATCAAACGGTTCAATAACAAGTGAATAATTCATAGGCATTTCTTGACGTCTACTAATATTACCAATTCTTTGACATTCATCACAAAACAAGACAAACTTACAGGCATCCTTGAAGAGAGTAGGCCAATAAAAACCAGATTGCAATACCTTATGTGCAGTTCTATCTCCAGCGTGGTGTCCTCCATAAGACTCGGAATGACACTTGCATAGGATCTGTTTCTGTTCATGCTCAGGTACACAACGTCTAATAACACCATCTACCCCTTCTTTATAAAGATGTGGGTCATCCCAAAAGTAATGTCTCAAATCATAGAAGAATTTTTTTCTTTTGTTGGTATGTGAAGCTAGGTGGTATAAACTTGGCAACAATATAATTAGCATAATCAGCATACCATGGAGTACTACGAGAAGTACTTATAACATTTAATTGTTCATCAGGAAAGCTATCATTAATAGGTAGTGGGTCACCAAGAATATTTTCTAAGCTAGACAAGTTGTCTGCAACGGGGTTCTCAGCTCCCTTTCTATCAACAATATGCAAATCAAATTCTTGTAGCAAGAGAACCCATCTAATAAGTCTAGGTTTAGCATCTTTCTTTTCCATAAGATATTTAATAGCAGCATGATCAATTTGAATAGTTACTTTAGAATCAACAAGATAAGATCTGAACTTATCACACGCAAATACAACTGCTAAAAGCTCTTTTTCAGTAGTAGCATAATTTCTTTGAGCATTGTCTAGAGTCTTACTAGCATAATGAATAACATTTAATTTCTTATCAACTCTTTGCCCTAGAACAGCACCTACAACATAATCACTAGCATCACACATAATTTCAAAGGGTAGGTTCCAATCAGGTGGCTGAACAACAGGTGCAGAGACTAATGCTTTCTTAAGTATTTCAAATGCTTCTACACAATCATCATCAAAGACAAATGGTATATCTTTTTGCAATAAATTAGTCAGGGGACGAGAAATTTTTGAGAAGTCCTTAATGAACCTCCTGTAAAATCCGGCGTGACCAAGGAAACTTCTTATACCTTTGATGTCCTTGGTACATGGCATCTTTTCAGTAGCATCAACCTTGGCATTATCAACTTCAATACATCTTTTAGAAACTTTGTGCCCCAAGACAATACCTTCATTAACCATAAAGTGGCACTTTTCCCAATTCAAGACAAGATTAGTTTCTTCACATCTCTACAGAACTCGATCAAGATTGCTCAAACAATCATCAAAGGAGGAACCATAGACGGAAAAGTCGTCCATGAAAACCTCACAAATCTTTTCACAAAAGTCAGAGAATATAGCCATCATGCATCTTTGAAAGGTAGCAGGTGCATTACATAAACCAAAAGGCATACGTCTATAAGCAAAAGTACCAAAAGGGCATGTAAAAGTAGTCTTTGATTGATCTCTAGCCGACACAGGTATTTGAGAGAAACCAGAATAACCATATAGAAAGCAATAGTGCGTATGTTTGCATAATATTTCTAGCATTTGATCAATAAAAGGTAAGGGGTAATGATCTTTCTTAGTAGCTTTATTTAATTTGCAGAAATCAATTACCATCCTATAGCCTGTGATAATTCTTTGTGGAATCAATTCATCTTTATCATTAGGAACAACAGTAATACCTCCCTTCTTAGGGACACAATGGACAGGACTTACCCACTCACTATCAGCAACGGGATAGATTATACCTGCCTCCAAAAGCTTTAGTATTTCTTTTCTTACCACTTCTTTCATTTTAGGATTCAGACGTCGTTGAGGATCACGAACTGGTTTGGCATCTGCTTCCAAATTTATTTTATGTTGACATAGAGTGGGACTAATCCCCTTAAGATCATCAAGAGTATATCCAATAGCAGCACGATGCTTCTTCAGAGTTTTCAATAATCTTTCTTCTTCATGCTATGAAAGGTTAGTACTAATAATAATAGGATATATCTTCTTTTCATCAAGATAAGCATATTTAAGATTATCAGGCAAAGGTTTAAGATCAAACACGGGATCACCCTTGGGTGGAGGAGGATCCCCTAAGATTTCAACAGGCAAGTTGTGATGCAGAATAGGTTCCTGTTTAAAGAATACTTCATCTATTTCCCTTCTTTCATTCATGAACATATCATTTTCATGGTCTAGCAAATAGTGTTCTAAAGGATCACTAGGAGGTACGGCAATAGAAGCAAGACCAATAATTTCATCCTTACTAGGTAATTCTTCCTCACGATGTTGTTTACTAAATTTAGAGAAATTAAACTCATGAACCATATCATCCAAGCCAATAGTAACAACATTCTTTGTGCAATCTATGGTAGCATTAAGAGTATTTAAGAAGGGTCTACCAAATATAATGGGACAAAAGCTATCTTGTGGAGAAGTAAGAACAAGAAAATCAGCAGGATATTTAGTTTTCCCACACAAGACTTCAACATCTCTGACAATTCCAATTGGTGAAATAGTATCTCTATTGGCAAGTTTAATTGTGACATCAATATCTTCTAACTCAACAGGTGCAATTTCATTCTTAATTTCTTCGTATAATTCAATAGGTATTACACTAGCACTAGCACCCATATCACATAAGCCATGATAACAATGATCTCCTATTTTAACAGAAATAACAGGCACGCCTACCACAGGTCTATGTTTATCTTTATCACAAGGTTTAGCAATTCTAGCAGTTTCACCTTCGAACTGAATAACATGCCCATCAATATTATCAGACAAGAGATCTTTAACAATAGCAATATTAGGTTCTACTTTAACTTTCTCAGGAGGTGTATAAGTTCTAATATTGCTTTTACAAACAACAGTTGAAGCTTTAGCATGATCCTTTATTCTAACAGGGAAAGGTGGTTTCTCAATATAAGAAGTAGGAACAATAGGATCATTATAAGTGACAGTCTTTTCTTCAATTTTAATAGGTGCTTTTACTTCTATGGGAGGATGATATTTAAAACACTTCTCCTTAGGGAGATCAACATAAGTAGCAAAAGATTCATAGAAAGAAGCTACTATCTCAGAGTCAAGTCCATATTTAGTGCTAAACTTACGGAAAATATCGGTGTCCATAAAAGATTTAACACAATCAAACTTAGGTGTCATACTTGACTCCTTACCTTCGTCGAGGTCCCAATCTTCAGAGTTGCGTTTAATTCTATCCAATAAATTCCATCTGAATTCGATAGTCTTCATCATAAAAGAGCCAGCACAAGAAGTATCGAGCATGGTGCGATTGTTATCAGAAAGCCGAGCATAAAAACTTTTTATAATTATTTCTCTCGGGAGCTCATGATTGGGGCATGAATATAACATTGATTTAAGCCTACCCCAAGCATGAGCGATGCTTTCTCCTTCGCGAGGCCAGAAATTATATATATATAATTGCGATCACGATGAACAAGATGCATAGGGTAATACTTTTGATGAAATTCCAGCTTCAATCTTTTATAGTCCCATGATCTCATATCATCACATAGCCTATACCATATCAATGCGTCTCCCTTCAAAGATAAAGGGAAGACCTTCTTCTTAGCAACATCATCGGGTATACCTGCAAGCTTAAATAATCCACAAACTTCATCCACATATATTAAGTGCTCATTAGGATGCTTTGTTCCATCTCCTGTAAAAGGATTAGCTAGCAGTTTTTCTATCATACCCGAAGGATACTCATAAGGAATTTCATTTTCAATAGGTTCAGTAGGTTGAGGAGCAATTCTTTGCTCTACTGGTCGGGGTGAATATACCCCGAACAAGCCCCTTAGAGAATTACTTTCCATAGTAACAAGTGACAGTAAATTTCAGCACACTATATAAATTTTTTCCTTACCAAATTCCACCTACCAAAGGCGCTACACTCCCTAGAAAAGGCGCCATAAAAGAGTCTTGATGACCCACAAGTATAGGGGATCTATTGTAGTCCTTTTGATAAGTAAGAGTGTTGAACCCAACGAGGAGCAGAAGGAAATGATAAGCAGTTTTCAGCAAGGTATTCTCTGCAAGTACTGAAATAAGTGGTAACAGATAGTTTTGTGACGGGATAAATTGTAGCGAGCAACAAGTAACAAAAGTAAATAAAGTGCAGCAAGGTGGCCCAATCCTTTTGTAGCAAAGGACAAGCCGGAACAAACTCTTATAATAGGAAAAGCGCTCCCGAGGACACATGGGAATATCGTCAAGCTAGTTTTCATCACGTTCATATGATTCGCGTTCAATACTTTGATAATTTGATATGTGGGTGGACCGGTGCTTGGGTGTTGTTCTTACTTGAACAAGAATCCCACTTATGATTAACCTCTATTGCAAGCATCCGCAACTACAACAAAAGTATTAAGGTAAACCTAACCATAGCATGAAACATATGGATCCAAATCAGCCCCTTACGAAGCAACGCATAAACTAGGGTTTAAGCTTCTATCACTCTAGCAACCCATCATCTACTTATTACTTCCCAATGCCTTCCTCTAGGCCCAAATAATGGTGAAGTGTTATGTAGTCGACGTTCACATAACACCACTAGAGGCTAGACAACATACATCTTATCAAAATATCAAACAAATACCAAATTCACATGACTACTCATAGCAAGACTTCTCCTTTGTCCTCGGGAACAAACGTAATTACTCACAAAGCATATTCATGTTCATAATCAGAGGAGTAATAATATGCATATAGGATCTGAACATATGATCTTCCACCAATTAAACCAACTAGCATCAACTACAAAGAGTAATCAACACTACTAGCAACCTACTAGCACCAATCCCGGACTTTGAGACAAGAATTGGATACAAGAGATGAACTAGGGTTTGGAGATGAGATGGTGCTGGTGAAGATGTTGATGGATATTGCCCTCTCCCGATGAGAGGAGCGTTGGTGATGACGATGGTGATGATTTCCCCCTCCCTGAGGGAAGTTTCCCCGGCAGAACAGCTCTGCCGAAGCTCCAGATTGGATCCGCCAAGGTTCCGCCTCGTGGCGGCGGAGTCTCGTCCCGAAAAGTTCCTTCCTATTTTTTTCTCATCGAAAGACCTCATATAGGAGAAGATGGGTGTCGGAGGGCCACCAGGGGGCCCACGAGGTAGGGAGCACGCCCTAGGGGGTGGGGGCGTGCCCCCCACCCTCGTGAGCAGGGTGTGGGCCCCTGGCCTTCATCTTTGGCGAGGATTTTTCTTTATTTCTTTTAAGATGTTCCATGGAGTTTCAGGACTTTTGGAGTTGCGCATAATAGGTCTCTAATATTTGCTCCTTTTCCAGCCCAGAATTCCAGCTGCCGGCATTCTCCCTCTTTATGTAAACCTTGTAAAATAAGAGAGAATATCCATAAGTATTGTGACATAAAGTGAAATAACAGTCCATAATGCAATAAATATCGGTATAAAAGCATGATGCAAAATGGACGTATCAGGGTTATAATGGGAACCCCTTGACAGTTCGCCTTGAATAAAACTCCTCCAGCAAGGCCCAACCTTGGTTTTACCATTTCCCACCTAGCCTTTTCCCTTGGGAGTTGCGCATCCCGAGGGTCATCTTTATTTTAACCCCCCGGGCCAGTGCTTGTCTAAGTGTTGGTCCGAAACAGAGCCACTTGCGGCGCCACCTCGGGGAAACTTGAGGGCTGGTTTTAGCTGTACGTAGTGTTCATCCGATGTTGCCCTGAGAACGAGATATGTGCAGCTCCTATCGGGATGTCGGCGCATCGGGCGGTCTTGCTGGACTTGTTTTACCATTGTCGAAATGTCTTGTAACCGGGATTCTGAGCCTGATCGGGTCTTCCTGGGAGAAGGAATATCCTTCGTTGACCGTGAGAGCTTGTGATGGGCTAAGTTGGGACACCCCTGCAGGGATTTGAACTTTCCAAAGCCGTGCCCGCGGTTATGGGAAGATGAGAATTTGTTAATGTCCGGTTGTAGAAAACTTGACACTTAACTTAATTAAATGCATCAACCGCGTGTGTAACCGTGATGGTCTCTTCTCGGCGGAGTTCGGGAAGTGAACACGGTGTTGGAGTTATGCTTGACGTAGGTTGTTCTAGGATCACTTCTTGATCATAGTTTCTCGAATGTGCTTTGCCTTCTCTTCTCGCTCTCATTTGTGTATGTTAGCCACCAAATATGCTAGTCGCTTGCTGCAGCTCCACCTCATACCTTTTACCCTACCTATAAGCTTAAATAGTCTTGATCGCGAGGGTGTGAGATTGCTGAGTCCCCATGACTCACAGATTACTTCCAAACACCAGTTGCAGGTGCCGATGATACCGTGCAGGTGATGCAACCGAGCTCAAGGAGGAGCTAGTTAAAGACCGTGTTCGTTATGTTGTTCCTTTTTCAGTTGATCAGTAGTGGAGCCCAGTCGGGACGATCGGGGATCTGTAGCATTTGGGGTAGTCTTCTTTTATTTTGGTTCCGTAGTCGGAGCTTGTGTGTATCTGGATGATGTAATGCTTTATTCATGTATTATGTGAAGTGGCGATTGTAAGCCAACTATGTATCTTTTTCCCTTATGTATTACATGGGTTGTGTTAAGATTACCTCACTTGCGACATTGCTTTCAATGCAGTTATGCCTCTAATTCGTGCTTCGACACGTGGGAGATATAGCCGCATCGAGGGCGTTACAATACCTGACTTAATCGCCTGCTCGATTGACACCTACCCATGGAGCCGCTCGCTCTAGCACGACGTCTGCGTACGGGTCCGTCCCTGCAACGCAGATAAATCTGAGTGGTCGAGCTCTGGCCGCGGCAGCCCCGCAAGGCGCCTCCTCACCAGGCCCTCAGTGCCCCAATCACTCCCTTGGAGCGACCAATGGTTGGCTGGCAACCGTAGCGACAGGTCTTGTCTCTCCTTGTGATTGGTATGTAGGACCCACTCCAGGAGCTACATTGGGGACATCACGGGCTATCTCTCCCTCTCTCCGACACGGACCGCTTGCACGTTAAAAGGGGGGCGCCTGAGCATCGCGACTCACGGGCTCCTACTGGCTCTCCAGCCGTCACCCCCTGGCCTTGACCCACGGCATCGCGACCTGTCATACCAGCAGCGGCTGAGCTCGCTCGAGGGCCGGGACCTGAGGACGTAGAGCATTAAGGAAAGTGTGGGGAAGTGGGAAGAAGCTCACGAGGACCTAACCCAGCCGCACCTCAGCTACCGCCACTCGGGCCGGGCTCCCCGTCGAAGAACTACCCCAAACTCAAAAGATAAGTCACACCCTTACAAGAGTTGGACCAACGCAGCACCAAACCCTGGCCTAGTGCGGCTCTGTCACGACGATGTTGCCTTCCTTTCTCGCCCAGCGAGGGCTGCACGAGCGCTGAAGGGGACCTCCCGAGCATCGCGACTCGGGGGCTCTTACCGGACCTCGGGCCGCTCACCTCCTGGCCTTGACCACGAAATCGCGACCTGGCATACCAGCGACGGCTGAAGCCTGCCTGGGGACTCGGACCTATCAGCGTAGAGCGCCAAGTCCTCGTGAGGATAGAAAGGGGGAGCCGAGCTAGGACAAGACAAGCATCTCACATCGATTTCATATTAGGGATATAATGTTCGCAAAAGACATGGCAGGCGCCTTACATACCCCCGCGGGGTGTTGCTTCAATTCCTCGCAGGGAACAAAAGGTGCTAATCCTAAGGAACGCTAATTGCCCGCGCCTCCTCAAGCGACGCCATCATCAACAGTGGACTGCCCGGCGCCGACGCGAACCCACCCAGATCAGTGGTGTCGGCGGCCCGATGTAGTTGCCCTACTCCGAGCACGGCGCGAGCTCGGAGGCTCGTAGCTGTCGTCGCTCGTCTTCAGAGTCACGAGAAGCTCAGGGGAGCCGCTAGATTCCCCAGCTCCTCCACTGCCACCTGAAGAGTTGCTGGAGGGCCAATGGGCAGGCCAGGTCCTCGCCAGTCCGATGCCCCTGCCGCTTTCCTTGGGGCAGCACTCCAACCGGCGTCCTTCAGCATCGAAGACCTTGAAGAACATCAGGGAGGCACTGTCGTATTCAAGATGAATTACGAGGGCACCCTCCATGCAGCAGACCCGGGCGATCTCACCCCAGCCCCGGGTCATGTAGACCTTGCCCGGAGCGACGACCGCGACCTCTGCTCCTGTCGCGAGGGTGCTGCAGTCGGCGTGCTACAGCCAGAGCTCCAGAGACCCGCTCGGCGGCATCTCGAAGGCGAAGGAGGGAGGAAGGCGGATCCAAGAGCATGGGGGCATGGCGGCGTGAAGCACGAGCTCACAGGAGGAGCCCTCAGCGTGGACTCCAGGAGGAACGACGCGCACCACCGTGACTCGTCGGCGTCGGCGGCGGCACCGTCGGTGTCGCTCGACGCCCTCTTCCCCAGGGCCCTCGATTCGGGAGTACAAGGGCAGTGGAAACCCAGGCGGCGGTCGCTCGTACCAGGGCCTCGGCGCCTCCTGCCAAGCACCCTCATCTCGGCGGCAGGGGACTAGCCGTTTCTTCGGCGGAAGAGGGTCAGGACCTTCTCGGGGGGCCTTTCCTTTCTCTTCTATAGAAAACCGGCGGATTGGTGCCATTGGCGTAAAGAGAAGCAAGGACGAGGAAGAGGAAGGAAAGGAGTAGTAGGAAGGGATAAGCTAATGAGGCTCACGCGGCCCCGTACTTATAGCCGGAGAAGGCCAACCGTCGGCCACCACGATCGCAGGTAATCATGACCCATTTCTCTACATGCAGGGACTTGACAAGTCGAGCGGTTACCGAGGCGTCATGGGGAAGCGCAGACGCCCGCGTCCAACCAATCGCCACGCGGCGCCCGAGGCCGCAGGCTATTGGGGCCCGCGGCGCTTCGCGCTTGCCCCTTCGCTTCTCTGCTAAGCCAAGCTCGGGCGCGCCTTGGGCTCGGGGGCTACTGTCGGCATTATGGGAACGGGGGTCCCTAGACTTGGCTGCCTGCGGCCTGCGGCGTGGCTCGAGTGGGGGCCCAGTGCAGCCCAGCTTCATCAGCTCAAGCTCAAGACCCTCGCAAGGGGCCAAGCCTTGCGGGGCGGACGACAGGAGGCTACCTCAGGAGCAGCCTCATCAGGTAGGCTCGCGAGGAGATGGAGAGATCAAGACAGGGGTGCCTCACGAGGAGCCCGTGACGCAGGCCATGACGATCGATATTAGGTGGGTGCCAGCCTGCGCAGTGTCCTTGTTTCCCCTACAGTGCAAAGGGAGCAAGGACATGCCAAGGCATTGGGCAAAGGTTACCATTCCGGTGCAACGAGACCAAGACCAGCAGAGCGGCAGGATGGAGGTCACCGTGGAGCCCAAGACGGCGTCATCACCAGTGCTTTCAGCAGCCGAAGACCACCTTTGGTTAGGATAACTTGTACTAGATGTTCCCCTTTAAAATGGCCAATTGTTGGCGCCCTTCCCGCTCATTTTTCGGGAAGAGGACCAGGGCCTCTATAAATAGGACTAACCACCATAGAGAAAAAAGGAGGGGAGGAAAAGGAAGAGGGGAGAAGGATGGATGAAAAAGAAAGAGAAAGGAATAGAGAAGAGAAAGAGAGAGAGGGATCCAGACCAAGTAGAACATACCACACCAGCTCAAGAACACCTCTCGCGAGGCCGTTCTTCCCCCTGTATTGTTCATCATCAGCCCCTGAGGCAATACACCACACCACACACTAGAGTAGGGTATTACACCACATCGGTGGCCTGAACCAGTATAAACCTCGTGTCCTCTGTGTGTTCTTCTTTCTAGCCTAGATTTCTCGCGAGCCATAGAAGAGGAGTCGGTAGGGGAAAGATCTCCGTCCGCACCCCAGAGTTCGAACCTTAAGGGTCTGCCGGAACCCGAAATCCGACAAAACCTATGCCCCCAGGTCTATTCTCCTTTATATTAAGGGACAATTCCATTTCTCCCCCTAACTTGAGCCATCATCTGGCATTTGCCCCTAATTTCCAGGTATGCTCAAAAATACCCCTCTTTTGTCAAGTCACCTTATAGAAATGCCCTTGTCGTCCGGTCAAAGGGCTTTCACCGTTTGGTGAATAGTAACATGGTGAACAGTAAATTAAAAAAATAGCAAAAAAATTTAAAAAATCTGAAATTTTGTGGGATCGAAGATACTCAAGGACGCAAGGTGCATGCTAATTTTCGCGCTGTTTGGACATTCCAGGAACTCGTGGGAAAGGAAAAAAAATTTAAATCTATGCGCGGTGAACAGTATATTCAAAAAAATAGCAAGAATTTTTTAAAAATATATTTTTTGGCATCAAAGAGACTTGGGTGCGCAAGGCGCTTGCAAATTTTTGTGATCAAATGACATGTGAGGTGCTCTAGGCAAAAAAAAAACAAAATAGAGCATTTTTTCAACGTTTTTTCTGTGCCTGTTATTTTATCCACGAGATTGTACAGTGTCGAACCACAACAAAAATTTGCACGCACCTTCTGCACCCGAGCCTCTTCAATGCCAACAAATTTCATATTTTTTGAATTTTCTTGCTATTTGTTTTTGAATTCACTATTCATGGCGTACATTTTAAAGTTTTTCCTTTGACACGAGCTGCTGGAATGTCCAAACCGTGCCAAAATTTGCACGCACTTTGCTCCCTTGAGTATCTTCGTTCTCACAAAATTTTAGATTTTTTTGATTTTTTTACAAATTTACTATTCACCATGTTACTATTCACCATACGGTCAAAGCCCTTTGACCGGACGGTAACGGCACATAAGGGCATTTCTATAAGGTGACTTGACGGAAGAGGGGTATTTTTGAGCATACCTGAAAATTAGGGGCAAATGCCAGGTGGTGGCTCAAGTTAGGGGGAGAAATGGAATTGTCCCTTATATTAATCTCTCGTCAACAAGCTATTTCTATTACCATTTATTTTGCAATCTTTACTTTCAATCTATATCATAAAAATAACAAAAATATTTATCTTATTATTGTTATCTCTATCAGATCTCACTCTCGTAAGTGGCCGTGAAGGGATTGATAACCCGTTTATCGCGTTGGTTGCGAAGTTCTTATTTGTTTGTGTAGGGAAGAGGGACTTGCGTGTAGTCTCCTACTAGATTGATACCTTGGTTCTCAAAAACTGAGGGAAATACTTACGCTACTTTGATGCATCACCCTTTCCTCTTCAAGGGAAAACCAACGCAGTGCTCAAGAGGTAGCAAGAAGGATTTCTGGCGCCGTTTCCGGGGAGGTCTACGCACAAGTCAAGACATACCAAGTACCCATCACAAACTCTTATCCATCACATTACATTATTTGCCATTTGCCTCTCGTTTTCCTCTCCCCCACTTCACCCTTGCCGTTTTATTCGCCCTCTTATCCGTTCGCCTCTTTTTGTTTTCCTTTTGCTTGCTTGTGTGTTGGATTGTTTGCCGCGATGACCTTACCAAAAAGTTTTGATCCTCACCTTAGAAGGTTGGAAGAAATTGAAAACAACGTTAGAAGTTTTATGTCCTTGCATTTTGAGCATAATAATTTCTTCAGCAACGAGCTTAAATAACAAAAAAAATTTATAGGGTACATGAATAAAGAGCTCGATGATATGTCTAAAGAATTTTATGGTCTGAAATCTCAGTTCGCTCATCTTGAAAACTTAATAGCCCAAATTTCGGGTAAGTAGGCCACCTTAGTTAATAAGATGTCCGCCAAACCGGAAGAACTTGATGATAATAAGGATGAAGATCTAAAAGTGATTGATGTGTCACCTATTAAATCTTTGTTTTGCAATATGAATCTAGATAATGATGGGACTGGAGATGAGTCAACTTTAATTAAAAGGCGTCCCAATGATTCGGAGTTTTTAGATCTTGATGCAAAAATTGGTAAAAGTGGGATTGGAGAGGTCAAAACTTTACATAGCAATGAACCCACTATTTTGGATTTCAATAAATTTAATTATGATAACTGTTCTTTAATAGATTGTATTTCCTTGTTGCAATCCATGCTAAATTCTCCGCATGCTTATAATCAAAATAAAGCTTTTACTAAACACATCGTTGATGCTTTAATGCAATCTTATGAAGAAAAAATTGAATTGGAAGTTTCTATCCCTAGAAAACTTTATGATGAGTGGGAACCTACTATTAAAATTAAAATTAAAGATCATGAATGTTATGCTTTATGTGATTTGGGTGCTAGCGTTTCCACGATTCCAAAAACTTTGTGTGATATGTTAGGTTTCTGTGAATTTGATGATTGCTCTTTAAATTTACACCTTGCGGATTCCACTATTAAGAAACCTATGGGAAGAATTAATGATGTTCTTATTGTTGCAAATTGGAATTATGTGCCCGTAGATTTCATTGTTCTTGATATAGATTGCAAAGCTACATGAACGATTGGTGCAATTATTGATATGAAGGAAGGGAATATTAGATTGGTGCAATTATTGATATGAAGGAAGGGAATATTAGATTCCAATTTCCTTATTAATCTATTATGAGAGCCACTTATGGATTGCATACCAAAGATGATAACACCTAGATCAATTCTTGCTTTTATGCCTAGCTAGGGGCGTTAAACGATAACGCTTGTTGGGAGGCAACCCAATTTTATTTTTTTCTTGATTTTTTTTTCTGATTAGTAATAAATAATTCATATAGCCTCTGTTTAGATATGGTTTTATTCTTTTAATTAGTGTTTGTGCCAAGTAGAACCTTTGGGAAGACTTGGGGAAAGTCTTTGCGACCTTGCTGCAAAAAACAGAAACTTTAGCGTTCACGAGATTTGCTGCCATTTTTTACTGGATAGTGTGATTAAGTTGATTATTTTTGCAGATGATTAATAGATAAATTCCTCACGTCCAGCAATTTATTTTAGAATTTTTGAGGTTATAGAAGTATTCGAAACCTACAGATTACCACAGACTGTTCTGTTTTTGACAGATTCTACTTTTCGCGTGTTGTTTGCTTATTTTGATGAATCCATGGCAAGTATCAGAGGTTATAAACCATAGAGAAGTTGGAATACAGTAGGTTTAACACCAAAATAAATAAGGAATGAGTTCATTACAGTACCTTAAGTGGTGGTTTGTTTTCTTATACTAACGAAGCTCATGCGATTTTCTGTTTAAGTTTTGTGTTGTGAAGTTTCCAAGTTTTGGATAAAGATTTGATGGATTATGGAATAAAGTGTGGCAAGAGCCTAATCTTGGGGATGCCCATGGAACCCCAAGGTAAAATTCAAGGACAGCCAAAAGCCTAAGCTTCGGATGCCCCGGAAGGCATCCCCTCTTTCGTCTTCTTCTATCGGTAACTTTACTTGAAGCTATATTTTTATTCACCACATGATATGTGTTTTGCTTGGAGCGTCTTGTATGATTTGAGTCTTTGCTTTTTTAGTTTACCACAATCATCCTTGCTGTACACACCTTTTTGGAGAGACACACATGAATTGAAATTTATTAGAATACTCTATGTGCTTCACTTATATCTTTTGAGCTAGATAATTTTGCTCTAGTGCTTCATTTATATCTTTTAGATCACGGTGGTGGTTTTATTTTATAGAAATTATTGATCTCTCATGATTCACTTATATCATTTTGAGAGTCCTTTAGAACAGCATGGTAATTTTCTTTGGTAATGAAACTAGTTCTAATATGATAGGCATCCAAGATGGGTGTAATAAAAACTATTATAGAAAGTGCATTGAATACTATGAGAAGTTTGATACTTGATAATTGTTTTGAGATATAAAGGTGGTGATATTAGAGTGTGCTAGTTCAGTAGTTGTGAATTTGAGAAACACTTGTGTTGAAGATTGCAAGTCCCGTAGCATGCACGTATGGTAACCGTTGTGTGACAAATTTGAAACATGAGGTGTTCTTTGATTGTCTTCCTTATGAGTGGCGATCGGGGACGAGCGATGGTCTTTTCCTACCAATCTACCCCCCTAGGAGCATGTGCGTAGTGCTTGGTTTTTGATGACTTGTAGATTTTTGCAATAAGTATGTGAGTTCTTTATGACTAATGTTGAGTCCATGGATTAACGCACTCTAACCCTTCCATCATTGATAGCCTCTTTGGTACCGTGCATTGCCCTTTCTCACCTTGAGAGTTGGTGCAAACTTCACCGGTGCATCCAAACCCCGTGATATGATACGCTCTATCACACATAAACCTCCTTATATCTTCCTCAAAACAGCCACCATACCTACCTATTATGGCATTTCATAGCCATTCCGAGATATATTGCCATGCAACTTTCCACCGTTTCATTTATGACACGCTTCATCATTGTCATATTTCTTTGCATGATCATGTAGTTGACATTATATTTGTGGCAAAGCCACCATGCATAATTTATCATACATGTCACTCTTGATTCATTGCCCTTCCCGGTACACCGCCGGAGTCATTCATATAGAGTCATTATTTGTTCTAGTATCGAGTTGTAATCATTGAGTTGTAAATAAATAGAAGTGTGATGATCATCATTAATAGAGCATTGTCCCGAATAAAAAAAAGAAAGGACAAATAAAAAAAGAAAGGCCCAAAAAAAGGGGAAAAAGGAAAAGAAATAAAAAGGGGCAATGCTACTATCCTTTTTTCCACACTTGTGCTTCAAAGTAGCACCATGATCTTTATGATAGAGAGTCTCTTGTTTTGTCAATTTCATATACTAGTGGGAATTTTTCATTATAGAACTTGGCTTCTATATTCCAACAATGGGCTTTCTCAAATGCCCTAGGTCTTCGTGAGCAAGCAAGTTGAATGCACACCCACTTAGTTTCTTTTGTTGAGCTTTCATACATTTATAGCTCTAGTGCATCTGTTGCATGGCAATCCCTACTCCTTACATTGACATCAATTGATGGGCATCTCCCTAGCCCGTTGATTAGCCTCGTCAATGTGAGACTATCTTCTTTTTTATCTTCTCCACATAACCCCCTATCATTATTCTATTCCAACCAAAGTGTTATATCCATGGCTCACGCTCATGTATTGTGTGAAAGTTGAAAAAAGTTTGAGATTACTAAAGTATGAAACAATTTCTTGGCTTGTCATCGGGGTTGTGCAAGATGAGAGCATTCTTGTGTGACGAAAATGGAGCATGACCAAACTATATGATTTTGTAGGGATGAACTTTCTTTGCCATGTTATTTTGAGAAGACATGATTGCTTAGTTAGTATGCTTGAAGTATTATTATTTTTATGTCACTATTAAAATTTTGTCTTGAATCTCTCAGATCTGAACATTCATGCCACAATAAAGAAAATTACATTGAGAATTATGCTAGGTAGCATTCCACATCAAAAATTCTGTTTTTATAATTTACCTACTCGAGGACGAGCAAGAATTAAGCTTGGGGATGCTTGATACGTCTCCAACGTATCTATTATTTTTGATTGTTCCATGCTATTATATTATCTGTTTTGGATGTTAATGGGCTTATTTATACACTTTTATATTATTTTTGGGACTAACCTACTAACCCAAGGCCCAGTGCAAATTGCTGTTTTTTGCCTATTTCAGTGTTTTGCAGAAAAGGAATATCAAATGGAATCCAAACAAAATAAAACCTTCGGAAGAGTTATTTTTGGAACAAACGTGATCCAGGGGACTTGGAGTGGACGTCAAGAAACCAACGAGGAGGCCATGAGGCAGGGGGCGTGCCTACCCCCTGGGCGCGCCCTCCACCCTCGTGGGCCCCTCGTGGCTCCACCGACCTACTTCTTCGTCCTATATATATTCATATACCCCGAAAACATCCAGGAGCACCACGAAACCCTATTTCCACCGCCGCAACCTTCTGTACCCAAGAGATCCCATCTTGGGGCCTTTTCCGGAGCTCCGCCGGAGGGGGAATCGATCACGGAGGGCTTCTACATCAACACCATAGCCTCTCCGATGATGTGTGAGTAGTTTACCTCAGACCTTTGGGTCCATAGTTATTAGCTAGATGGCTTCTTCTCTCTCTTTGGATCTCAATACAATGTTCCCTTGATCTTCTTGGAGATCTATTTGATGTAACTCTTTTTGCGGCATGTTTCTCATTATCCGATGAATTGTGGGTTTATATCAAGTTTATCTATGAACACTATTTGATTCTTCTTTGAAATCTTTTATGTATGATTGGTTATCTTTGCAAGTCTCTTCGAAATATCAGTTTGGTTCACCCATCAACCTCTATTACTCCACACATCGACCACTACCAAATAAGATAAATATTAATACTCTATATGCATGCTGGATAGCGGTCGATGTGTGGAGCAAAGTAGCGGACGTGATGCCTATATACATAATCATGCCTAGATATTCTCATAATTATGCACTTTTCTATCAATTGCTTGACAGTAATTTGTTCACCCACTGTAATAATTATGCTATCTTGAGAGAAGCCACTAGTGAAACCTATGGCCCCCGGGTCTATTCTCCTTTATATTATTCTCCCGTCAACAAGCTATTTCTATTACCATTTATTTTGCAATCTTTACTTTCAATCTATATCATAAAAATACCAAAAATATTTATCCTATTATTATTATCTCTATGAGATCTCACTCTCGTAAGTGACCGTGAAGGGATTGACAACCCCTTTATCGCGTTGGTTGCGAGGTTCTTATTTGTTTGTGTAGGTACGAGGGACTTGCGTGTAGTCCCCTACTGGATTTATGCCTTGGTTCTAAAAAACGGAGGGAAATACTTACGCTACTTTGCTGCATCACCCTTTCTTCTTCAAGGAAAAACCAATGCAGTGCTTAAGAGGTAGCAGGACCGCGTAGTGCCTGGCCTCTTGACCTGTCAGGATGCTCCGCAGATTGTGCTGGAAGTCGGCATCCATGCTCGGCAGGCTGAACGGCATGTGAACGTAGCTGTGAGGTGGGCCCTCACACCGGCCAGCACGCGAAGGCCAGAAGCGCTCCTGAGATGTGGCCCTGTTGAGCCCTGGGATGTCGATGCAGACACACAGCTCACCACCCTCGCCTGGGTGGGGAGCAACGCCAGGTTAGCGGCGGTCGCCGCGTATTGCTCTTGCTTCCTGAAGCTCCTGAGATGCCTTGGTGATGAACTCCTGAGCGTCGGGCGCTCCTCGCCCGGTGTCCCCCTGAGGGAAACGTGCCGCGAAGCATGCCTCCATGTGGTGCCTGAGCGCCTCCCTCGTGATGTCGGCCAGGTACGAGGCCCTCCAAAAGAGAGCCCCCGAGCCCTGCCCGAGGAGGGCGCCGGGCGCGGCTCCCTATGTGAGGGAGGGAGGCGCCCCAGGCGCTGGCGCAGACCCTGAAGTGGCGCCGCTGGAGGTGCCGCTCCCTTGAGGCCCAGTGCAGAGCAGCTGCTTCTTCTTCTTGGGCTTGGCCTCAGGAGGGTACTGCGCACCCGCACTGTCAGGGTCTTCGATTGATGCAGCTTGGAAGGCGCGCTCGAGGGAGCACACAGCGTCTCTTTCTTCGCAAGGGACAGTGATGATTCCGCCGCTTCCCGGCATCTTGAGGACGTTGTAGCCATGGTGGGTGAGGGAGTCCTGGATTAGGGGTGTTCGGATAGCCGAACTATACCTTCAGCCGAACTCCTGGACTATGAAGATACAAGATTGAAGACTCCGTCCCGTGTCTGGAAGGGACTTTCCTTGGCGTGGAAGGCAAGCTTGGCCATACGGATGTTCAGATCTCCTACCATTGTAACCGACTCTATGTAACCCTAACCCTCTTCGGTGTCTATATAAACTGGGGGGTTTTAGTCCGTAGGACGACATACACATCAACAATCATACCATAGGCTAGCTTCTAGGGTTTAGCCTCTCTGATCTCGTGGTAGATCTACTCTTGTACTACCCATATCATTAATATTAATCAAGCAGGACGTAGGGTTTTACCTCCATAGAGAGGGCCCGAACCTGGCTAAAACTTCGTGTCCCTTGCCTCCTGTTACCATCCGGCCTAGACGCATAGTTCGGGATCCCCTACCCGAGATCCGCCGGTTTTGACACCGTACATAATTACACTCTAGAAATACCATGGGCATAGGGGGAGGGGCACCATCATGGCACGCCCAAAACACGGCTTAAACCGCACCAGGGGCCACCGATTTTTTTACTTTTCTCTTACTTCCAGGACTCTACTCTTCGGAAGGCCTGTTCGGCAGTTCAATTGCCGCACAAATGATGCAAGAACCAGGGAAGCAGACAAGCCATGCCGCATTACGCAAATCCCAGGTGGTCTCTATCACGAGCAGTATACCTGTTTCGCATACTATTCCGCAGCTTGCCCCTGGAGCAGACATGTTAAATAGTCAAACTTTTCGTTTATCGCATTACTTGTATCGTTCTGCTTTGATCGCAGCTATTTTTAATAAACAATGCATAGCTTTTGTCTATTTTTGCACTATCTTTTTATAAATAAATGTTCCTTAACGACATGTTGCATCCGTACAACTTGGTACGGCCAAAATACGCCAGGGGCTTTTAGCACCCCTCAATACGGTGTGAGAAGTCCGAACACTTTCACAAGTGCGGCACCCCGAACTTATAGCATTATATGCATCAGCTCCGAATCATGTCTTGGGTCAATAGTTGGGTTTTCCCGGCTCCTATGTTTTGGTGCCTTACGTTCCGCTATATCGGCTAAGGTAGCACTAGGAGAACCACTGCCATTGTGCCCCAGTTGAGCTGGGCCGAGCACCTCAGTGGAGAAAGCTAAAACTGACTGTCATGATGAAGCGAGAGCTGGTCGCTGTTCGAGAGGTTTTTTTCGAGTCCCTAAAGACTTATGCCTCTTAGGGCGACGAGTCGGCTCTGTCCGGCCAAGGCGTGGATAGTACTTGGAGGAGGAACCCGCCTTGCAATGCCGAAGACAATCTGCGCGCCGGACTCGTCGTCATTGAAGCCTGGTTCAGGGGCTACTGAGGGAGTCCTGGATTAGGGGGTGTTCGGATAGCCGAACTATACCTTCAGCCGGACTCCTGGACTATGAAGATACAAGATTGAAGACTCCGTCCCGTGTCCGGAAGGGACTTTCCTTGGCATGGAAGGCAAGCTTGGTGATACGGATGTTCAGGTCTCCTACCATTGTAACCGACTCTATGTAACCCTAACCCTCTCCGGTGTCTATATAAACCGGGGGGTTTTAGTCCGTAGGACGACATACACATCAACAATCATACCATAGGCTAGCTTCTAGGGTTTAGCCTCTCTGATCTCGTGGTAGATCTACTCTTGTACTACCCATATCATCAATATTAATCAAGCAGGACGTAGGGTTTTACCTCCATCGAGAGGGCCCGAACCTGGGTAAAACTTCGTGTCCCTTGCCTCCTATTACCATCCGGCCTAGAAGCACAGTTCGGGACCCCCTACCCGAGATCCGCCGGTTTTGACACCGACAGTGGGTGACTGCCATGAATTTGGGCAGTGTTGGGTATTCGAGAATGGCATTGTACGGCAGGCGGATGTGGGCGACATCGAAGTCGATGAGCTCGGTGTGGTAGTTGTCGCGCTGACCGAAGGTGACAGGGAGGCGAACTTTCCCTATCGGGGTGGTGGAGCCGTCTTTCACTCCCAAGAAAGGCTTGGTAGGCTGGAGCTGATCGTATGGCACTTGAAGGATGTCGAACGTCTTGACGAACAGGACACTGAGTCCTGCGCCGCTGTCGATGAGGGTCTTGGTGACTCGGACATTGCTCATGACGGGTGAAAAGAGCATTGGGAGGACTCCAGCGGTTGCCGCGCATTTGAGCTGGTCTGCCGAGCTAAAGGTGATGGCGTACTTGGACCACCTGAGCGGGCGCGTAGCCTCGAGCTTGGGGAGGGCTGCATTCACTTCGCGGGAGAACTGCTTGAAGATGCGCTGGGAGGCTGGAGCCTGAGCGCCCCCCAAGATGCAGGTGATGGCGCGCGGTTCCTGGAAGCCCCCAACCCCTTCATCCTGTTGATGGTCATCGTTCCTTCTTGGTGGCGGCAGTGGAGGGAGACCAGGGTTGCCCTGAGGACGATCCTCACGAGGCTGGTCCCTCCAAGTGCCCTCACGAGGCTGGTCCTGCCAACGATCCTCGTGAGGCTGGTCGCGCCACTCTTGGCGGGGCCCATGGTCGTCCCAACATCCTCCACCTCGTCTACCTCCTCGGTCGTAGCCCCGTTCGTTGCGCTCGGGTCGTCGACCGAAGCGTCCATCTCGAATGGCCCTGAGCTCTTGACAATCGTTGGTGTTGTGCGTGCGCATGTTGTGGAAGGCGCAGAACGTACGACCGCCCTTGGACGACTCGGGAAGATCTCGGCCACGCTTGGTGTCCGATTCTTCTGCGAGTACGACCACTCCTTTGCGCTTCACGTCCTTGACCTTGGCCTTCTTCTCCTCTGGATCCGCAGCAGGTAGCTCGAGGAGGGAGAGATGCCCCACCTCATCCCTTGCACACTTGGTTGCTATGTTGAACAGCTCCAAGGTCGTGCACAACTCCTCATGGATGGCGAGCTCCTCCTTCATCTTGACGTCGCGGACGCCATCGGAAAACGCTAAGATGATGGCCTCATCCATCACCTTGGGGATCTTGATACGTGCGCTGTTGAAGTGTTCTATGTACTTCTACAGGGTTTCTCTCGGTTGTTGCTTGATGCGGCGCGGGTCACCCACGACCGGGGGGAGGTCGCGAGTGCCCTGGAAGTTGGCGATGAAGTGGTTGTGCATCTCATCCCAGGAGGAAATCGAGTCTGGGGGCAGGTTCAGGAGCCATGAGCGGGCGCCGTCCTTGAGAACCATGGGAACCAGTTCGCCATGACCTTTTCATCGCCGTTGGCTGCTTCAATGCTTAGCTCGTAGAGCTGCAGAAACTCCGCAAGGGTCGGGGGTGCCGTCATAGCAAGGAGGCATATCCGTCTTGAACTTGCCCGGCCAGACGATGCTACGCAGCTCGGGAGTGAAGGCGTGACAGCCCGTCGTGGCCACTAGGGCCCGTCGTGGAGGCGGAGCTTGACCTTGGCGTCCCTGTGCTGCCATGGCAAGTGGCACTTGGCCCTGCTGCAGTAAGCGATCCTGATGTGGTGGTGCTGGAAGCGGTGGAGCGTCCCTCCTGGCAACTTCTTTCTTCGTACGCGGGCAGACGGCACGGTGGGTCACGCCGCTGGGCCACGCATCTTGGAGCGAGGGCACCGTCTTGATGCAGGGGAGGCTGAGGCGCTCCATGAGCCGCGCGCCTCGGCGCGAGGGCGCCATCTTGGTGCTGAGGAGGCGGAGGCGCTCCATGAGCCACATCGCCCGCAACCGGGGGCGGGCGAGGCAGCGAGAGGGATGGTGAAGGAGAGCCCCCCGCGACGCTGACGAGCTCGGCGATGCGGTGCAACCAGTCCTCGTAGAGGTCGTTGACCGGGCGGTAGTGCAGGAGCTCGCGTGCCATGAGCAGCGCGGCCTGTGCGTCAGTGGGGGTGCGGCGAGCGTGAGACGATGAGGCGGCCAGAGTCAGCTACGGGGTGGCGGTGCGACCGTCTCGCCGCACAGAGGGGTGCAATGAAGAGGTTTGCTGTTCGTTTGCCACCGGGCCGGTGGCGGCGTTGGCGGTGGGTGACGGAGAACGACGGGGAGGTCCGCCGACAGGGGCTGTCTGAGCGACACGGGTGGCGAGAGCGGCCCGGCGCTCAGCGCGGGCCCGACGAGCGTCGGCCATGAACTTAGCGGAGTGGTCAAGCGCGGATCGACGAAAAGGAAAGCTTCGGCGCGCCCCTACCTGGCACGCCAAATGTCGGATTTCGGGTTCCGGCAAAACCCTTGAGGTTCGAACAGTGGGGTGCGCACAAAGATCTCACCACCCTCTCTAGCTCGCACACTCTACGATCTCACAGACTAACTCGACAAACCCAAAGAACACGAGACACAAGATTTATACTGGTTCGGGCCACCATTGTGGTGTAATACCCTACTCCAGTGTGATGTGGTGGATTGTCTCGTGAGCTAAGGATGAACAGCTACAAGGGAAAACAGCCCCGCGAGGAGAGGTGCTCTTGTGCTTGGTGAACTTGAGTGGTTGGGGTGATATGGATCCGGTCTAGGTCCGAATCCCCACTTTCACTACTAGGGAAAAGGCTAGCAGCAGCGCGGGTTTTAGGTGTATCAGTAGCGTGGGTACCGGCGCTACTAATAAGGCGCTACAGCTAACACGTAGCAGTAGCGCGTGCTCACAAGCGCTACTGCTACACAAGTGTAGCAGCAGCGCTCCTAGTGGAAGCTCGCTACTACTAATAGCTATAGCGTGCTTCTCCTGTACGCGCTACTGCTACTACCGCGCTGCTGCTAACTTTTCTCCACTCGCTACTGCTAATTTTAGTAAAAAAATTGGCGTATTTGTTTTGTATTTGAACAGGATTTATAGAAGAATCTTTAGCATATACAAATGTCATCATGATACACATACAAATGCCTGCGAGACCACAAATGTAATCATAGCATATACATACAAATAGTCTCATCATAATCATCATCCAACACAAAGTGGTATCTTGTCATCATCTCGAAAATAGCGATACATGCAAGTCTCGAATACTTGCAACTACAACGTCATCCATCTGAACAAAGGTATACGTGAGAAGAGCTATCACTATGAGTGAGAGCGGAACTATGCAGTACATGAGGTGGCGGTTACGAGTCCTCTCTTGCGCTAGCGTGAACCTCAAGTAACTAGCTTCTCCTTCTTGTCTATTTTTGAAGCCTTTATGGCTGGCGCCTGAGAACCCATTCACTTGCGCCTGACACTGATGCCACTTGTTGTACACCCCCGGAACCTTCCCTTTGTACACGACATAGCACTTCCATCTTGCCATCAAGAAACTAGGTACCTGTTAGAGATGCATGTTCATGAAGAGGATGTACAACCATATATATGCAACAAAATATACTAGAGCAACACCGAAAAAGAAAGGGTTGGCAACTAGATGCATCATACAGTACACAAATTAATTAACTAGAGGTACGCAGGTCATCGTACGCAAACTAACAAAGTAGCATTACGCAAGTTCGGTAGGGACCGTGGACATCACAAAGTTTCATCGCTACAAAAAGTATACAAGTTCAACCAACACATATCATCATCATCGGCATCATAAATCACTAGAAGTTCCATCCTTCCATATCATCGAGGATGGACCCTCGCTTCTTGAACGGCGCGAGGTCTAGACGTTGCATGCCTACGCGAGTTCGGACGTCAGCTCGCGATATAGGGCCGTCGTGGAACATCCCCTTCTCATCGACGACTTCTTTCATGATGATCGTCGCAATGTCGCTTTGGATGCAAAAGAAGTCATCTCTAAGTTTATAATCCGCTTCTCCATGAGATTCTAGCCACTTGTGGATATGATCATCATTTCTGCTTCTCATGTGAAGCTTTTGGTGATCCGTGTTGAACTGAATCATGAGATGGACAATGTAGAATCCATCCTTCTTTCTTGGTTTTGGGACATGGATGTAGGAGAAGTTAGTTTTATACGCGAAACCCATCTTCTTGTTCCTTTGTTTCCTGATCTGCATGTGGCCACCTCTAATGCTGAAGCCTTGGACAGCATCATCTAGAATATTCATTATGTGGGTGTAGTCTTTTTTCTCGTAGTCTTTGGAAGGGTCAAAATACACGGCGTGGGAGACTTGCAGGTAAAGAACGATAAGGACGGCGCGCCCGTTGCTGCGGGGAAAAGACACCTCAAATTATTCCCCATAGAGAGAGAAGGAATGATTGAAATGTATGAAAGGGTTGTCCGGAACTGACTTACTTTGGATGATAAGGCACGAGGACAATTTCCCGGTCCTTATTCTGTACCATGAAGTTTTGGAGGTACTCCCTAGCAGTTTCACGCTCAAAGTCGCCAAGACTCAAGAAAGACTCATGCATGTAGTACGGATCCGCCAAACAGATTTGCGAGACTTCTTCACTCTTCATGACAGAGCTCATATGTAGCGCAAAAAGGCGGACGATTGTAAAATCGAGCCGCCTTGTTAGAAACATCTCAAAGATATGGTCAAACCGCAGGAAGAACACCTCCGCGGGCCGTGTCTCGACGTAGCACTTCCCCTCAGGCACACGAGCCGCGTATGTCGGATATCCTGGATCCTTTGAGGCTAGTAAGCTTTTCTCAGTTGACAACACATGGTCGTTCAGTCTCCTGAGATCCCCTGATAGTGCCTCCAGCGGTTTCGGCGGTAGCATCGGCTCGCCCGTGAGATGGAACATGGCTGCACCTTTCACGGGTACACGCTCTTCAGAATGCATCGTTTGGCTGCTATGTGCTCTGGCTTGTTTGGAGGCAGCTATCTTCCCCGATCTCTTTCTCTCCTTTTTCTTGGGCACACCTTCTAGACCCTTCCTTAACCCCTGCCCCAGTGTTCCCGAGCTAAGTACTGTACGACCCTCGCTCCCGGCTAGTTGATCCTGTGTTGAGGCGGCATCTTCAGGCGTGTCCTGTGAGGATTTCATGAAGAGAGACTTTTTGCAATCCCTGCTACGACCTTCCTGCCCGGGCATATCATCCACATCCTCATTAGCAAGCTGATAGCCCGATTCGTCATATGGTTGACTCATCAATTCTATGTCACAGTCATACGCGTTTGTATTGAGGAAATCCATAGGGTCGACCTCCATCTCATCATCCATTCTCTGTTCTACAGGACAAATTACATCAGCCAGTACTATTGCACCCCCTTCATCATGTCATCCGCCGCTCTCACCCGGCACTACAGGAGCTGGTAATTGCGTGGGCGGGGTGGTGGTCTCCGCACATGCTTGTTGATGTGTGGTTATTGGTGTGTTCTCGGCCGGCTCCAGACGAATAAGATTCTTCGGCCATAGCAGCACCCAACCCTTGCTGCTTCCAATCTGCGGTGGGGTCTCATCGTCTGCTCCCACATGCTGTACTGGAGGAGGCAAATCCTTGTGCCCCGATTTCACACTAGACAAGCTAACCCTGAAGTGCCCAACGGGGATCGGCTGGTTGTGGAACGTGGGTTGCAAGGGGTCCATTATCATCCCCTTTCCCACGTCCACCTTCTGGCCTTTGATCAAGTAGAGTATGGTGCACAGGGTTTCTTTTGCCTGCAAACACATATGTCTGTGGCGTAAAACATCCGAAAGGCAACAAAAATGGAATATTATATATATATATATATATGTTGGTGCGACATGTAATTATCGTGATGGCATCGAGCTCAGCCAAAGACGAAGGCCCACCAAGCGCGCCAGAGACTGAGGACGGGCTGCTATGAGCGGGAGCGGCTGCGAGAGGAGGCCCGGTTGCGTGGGCAAGTGATGGTGCGATGGGGTTGTTGTTCATGGAGTTGCTCCCGACGAAACTGGGCAACGGGAAATCATGTACCGTCTTGTCTGGATTTTCCTTCGTCCAGTTGATGATAACTAGAACCAAGTTAGTAGCGAAATCATTTATGCAGGCAGTTACAGCTGCATTGACTGCCTGCTGTAGCAACTCATATTTGTCCTCGGCTGCTTTTTTCGCGTCCTCGGCTGCTTTTTTCTTGACCGCAAGCTTCACCTTCGCGTCGATGTCCGCCTGACTAAACTTCCTTTTCTGCTTCTTGGCCTCCGGGCCCTCGTTGTAAAACACCTTCCACGTGGCGCCATCTCCAGCGCCGTGCACACAACCATATTGCGGCCGCTGGCCCAAAAGGAGTCCCTTAAATTCGTTCAAGGCCCGGTTGAGAGGGGTGTCCCACTTGGGCCTCATCGGAGAAGTAGGGCTTTCGGCTGCAAGCTGGTGTTGCTTCTCCAGTAGTCTAATCAATTTCCTTGTGATCTGGTCCGTGTAAAAAACCTTTTTCTCCTTGTCCCACTTGTAGCGGGCCCTGATGAAGTCATGCTCCAAGGGATTGGTGAACTTCGTGAAGGGGTCTGGGAGACCTGCGGCTTCACGTTCCACGTCCTCCTTATCCCATATGGGCCTTTTACCGAGGTAGCCACGGCTTCCGAGGCGATGCTTCCCCGTGTTCCTTTGCTGAAGGCCCTTGAATTTCGCAGTCTTAGCCTTGGCGTCCTCGATAGAGCAAGTGTCCTTGAACTTTTCGAACTCCTCTTTCGTAAGTGTCGGATTTTCCTCCAAAATCTTGGACAGGGGTTCCTCAGCCTCAATAGCTCGTTTCACCCTCCCTTTCCAGGAGGCCAAATCATTGCTGAACATGCCCATGGCGTGATTGTTAATCTTTTTCATCTTCGGATCATCCCACGGTTGTTCTATGTTATCATCCCGGTCGAGGAACTTGAATCTCTTGTGCAACTTCGTTAGGAGCAACTGCGTCAAATGTTCTTTACTCCTTAAGTCATCGTCGTTAATGCTCGCGCATTCCCGTAGGATGCATCCTACTTGGTTCCCATAGCACTTGCGAGGTTCTTCCGGCTCTAACGGCTCAAACTTGCCAGGTGCCATCTTTGTGATCACAAGTCATCCAATCCCTAGTTTGTTAGGTTTTTGTATCCTCTGCTTCTTATGATTCCTCTTTTCGGTAGCGGCATCGGCGCCGGTACCATCCCCGCCGGTATCTTCCCCGCCAGTACCTTCCCCACCGGTCTCGGCACCGCCATCGGTGTCGGCGCCGTCGGTGTCGATGTCGGCGTCAGTACCATCATCGAGGCGAACCTCCAAACCTTGCTTAGCAGTCAAAAAGTCGAGGTAGTCTTGTTCACCTTGATAATCCATCTTGTATGCATCTTGGTCAGAAGGCCCAGTTTCTTCGTTGTTCGACATGTTTCCTATGATTAAGTGTCCTCATTTATTTCTAAAAGTATGAATAAATGAGAAATGACATAAAAAAGAAATCTATGTGCCAGCACTCGATATGCCAACTATGTAGCACAAATCATGCCTTTATTCACGAGAAATTTCGGCATGACCTTTGCTAAAAAAATGGACATATCAAGCGCCTGAAATTCACCGGAACGGAAATGAATCAACATTCTGGCGTAACATAGGCCACTCGGATCATTTACCAAAACATGACATGTCCAAAACATGACATATCCACATATCACATGTCCAGTTCAAATTTGCATATAAATTCAGCTAATTTTGAATCCTATCGAAATTCATAACTAAATAGATAACCTAATTAACATAACTAAAACCTAAGTAAATTAACCAAAGAACCCTAGCTAGCAGAGAGAGAGGGGGTGGTTTACAGAGGGTGCAGGGGCGAGGAGGCAGGCCCGACGACGGCCGAGGTTGGGAGGGGAGGAAGCAGAGGAGGGAGGCGAGGGCCGACGGGTTGGGGGCGAGCGCGCCGGGGTCAGGGGCGAGCGCCTGGGTCGGGGGCGAGCGCCTGGGTCGGGGGCGAGCGCCGGGGCCGGGTCGGGCGCAGCGGTGCGACGGGGGGAAGAGAGTGGGGATTTGGGGGAAAAGAGGCGGGATGAAGCAGGGAGAGTGAGAATTTTGGATTAAGTGGACATAGCAGTAGCGCGTTTAGACAAAACGCGCTACTACTATTAAAGGCAGCTATAGCGGTTTTATACATAAACCGCTACTACTACCTTGACTAGCTGTAGCTCTTTTTCAGTAAAGTGCTACTGGTATAACCAGTTTCCCTTTTTCTTTTCCTTTATTTTCTCACTTTTTTCCGAGAGCAGTGAACGATGGGAAGGCGATATATATTGCATCATTTGTCGGTTAAATATGTATGCAAAATAGGAACATATATATTACATCATTGGACCCACGCATAATAATGGCTAAGTGTGTATACAAAATAGGAACATATATATATATATATATATATATATATATATTACATCATTTGACCGATTCCTCAGCGCTGATGTTTTCGTTTTTGAGTCAGCTTCTTTCCCTTCTTGTTCGTCGAAGAATAATTGAGCCCCTCATTGTGACTTTGCCTTTTCCATGGAGTACGATTTTTCTTAGGTAATGTAGTATTGATTCTTCTTTTGACGTATACTTCATCATCATCGTCATCTTCCCTCATTGGGTTGCCGTACTGATCATAGTCTTCCTCGTTGGCGACTCCATCCATTTCAATGATGTTCCTTTTGCCTCTCCTCACGACAACACGACTGGGATTGCATGGGTCGGTTATGAAGAAGCATTGTGTCACGTGCTTAGCGTGTACCCATGGCTCGTTTTTTGCGATGGCGTTCACGGTAGCGCTCTTGGCGTCGGGTATAGTCATGGTAGTGAAAATCCAGTTTTCTCTTTCGACATTCTTAGCCCATCTGACATGGAACATCGTCGTGTTGTGCAGTCCAGAGTAGTCAAGCTCCCAGATCTCCTCGACCCTTCCATAAAATCGTTCAGTTGCGCCGTTGTCGCTGCCGGTCATGCATTCCATCATCACCCCTGAGTTCTGATCATCACTGTCCATATCTTTGGCCTCCGTGTAGAATGTGTATCCGTTGATATCATATGCCTGATAGGTTACGAGGTTGGGCGAGGGGCCATGTGCTAAGGCGTATATGAGCAATCCATCCTTAGAGCCCTCCTCTGGGGGATTAGCAATAATATGCTCTTTGAACCAATGCAGGAAAGTGAGTTGTGCTCTCTAGTAACTTCGACGTCTGTCTTGCATACCCCCCTGTCACGATACTTCTTTGCGATAATTTCTTTGTGCAGTGCCACGAAAGGATCTGCCTCATCTAGATGTTGTAGCACTACCAAGTTTGCTCTGTCAAAGTCGCTGCGTCGATCTGAGTATGCCACATGCAATTCCCTGCGACTGTTGCATTGACCTTCTCCTTTGAGCCTCCCATCGTGCTTGTTAACGGGCAAACCAACACTAACACCAGGCGGCTGGTCTGCGCCATATAGAAAATCCTCACAGAAAGAGATGCACTCTTGTGTCAAATAGCCCTGGACGATGCTTCCATCCGGACGGGACATGTTACGAATGAATCCTTTGATGATCCCATTCATCCTCTCAAACGGCATCATGTTGTGCAGGAATGACAGCCCCGGGTCTATTATGTCATCCACAATATGGACACACAGATGCACCATGACGTCAAAGAACGCGGGCGGGAAGTACATCTCAAGCTCATTCAGTATCACAACGATCTCTTCCTGTAGCCTTAAGAGCTGCTTCACATTGATCGACTTTCGAGAGATGACGTCGAAAAAGTTGCAGAGACCAATAGGCGTGTCACGGACGTTCTTGTCCATTATCCCTCTAAGGGCAACAGGTAGTATCTGTGTCATCATCACATGACAGTCATGGGACTTCATCCCGCTGAACCTTTTCTTGTTCGTGTCTAGATATCTTCTTATCTTGCCACAGTAACCAGAACTAACTTTGGCTCCGGTAAGGCACTTAAAGAATTGATGGATCTCAGCCTGACTTAAGGTGAAGCAAGAAGGGGGGCAATAATCATCTTTCTTTATTTTCTTGCCCTTCTTCTCCCGTGCCTCTGTCTCCGTCTCTGTCTTGTCTGACATTTTACGGGGCGGCATGTGCAGATCTTCCCTGATTTTCAAATCTTGCAAGTCTTTTCTTGCCTCCGTCCCATCCTTGGTCTTATCCGGCATGTTCATCAGTGTTGTGAGCAAGCTCTCTAGGACATTCTTACAGATATGCATTTGATCAAGGCAATGAGGTGTATCGAGTTTGTGCCAGTACTCCAAGTCCCAGAACACAGACCTCGTCTTTCATACCTTCAGCAGCGGCTCCGGCGCCTTTCTCATCGTATTTCCCGACGCGGGGCACTCCTTCCAGTTTTTCAATAGCTCATCGATTTCGGCACCGCTCCGCTTACGTGGAGGTCCTCGATGCTCAGCGTGACCATTGAATAGATCTCCACGGGTCGTCCTGTTCGAGCCATCTTCGATGCCCCATGTACACGATTTTCCCAAACCCGCCATCTTTCCTTGACCTTAGCTGCTGAGACGTCGTATCATCCATGCACCGCGTGCATCCGCAATATCCATGGCACACCTGGTCTGCCACATATCCGTAACCGAGAGAGTCCTACACTGTCGTGATCAGCGCGGCTCTCATGTTGAAATACTCGCCTTTGCTGGCGTCCCATGTCTTGGCCAGTGTTTTCCATAACGTGTCTAACTCCTCTTGAAGTAGCCCCAGATACAAATTAATATTATTTCCTGGTTTTTTCGGCCCTTAAATAAGCATGCTCATGTGAATGTACTTCGATTTCATGCACAACCAGGGGGAGGTTGTACATCCATACAAACACGGGCCATGTGCTATGGTTGGTGTTCTGATTGCCAAATGGATTCATGTCATCGGTACACGCGCCAAGCACGATGTTCCTTGCATCACATCCAAAATACCGATAGAAGATGTTCAACGCTCTCCACTGGCTTCCATCCTTGACGTGTCTCAGCTTCGGATCATCTCCATCGTTGGGCTTCTTCCTCTCCGCGTGCCAGCACATTAGCTTTGCTTCCTTGGGATCTACAAAATACCTCTGGAGACAGGGAGTGATCGGTAAGTACCATACCACTTTCTGGGGACATTTCTTCCCAGCCTTCTTGTATCGAGAAGCATTGCACACCGGACAGCTTGTTTTTTCGCGTGCTCCTTCCGATAAATTATGCAATCGTTGATGCATGCATGGTATCTAACGTGTGGCATATCAAGAGGGCACACGATCTTCTTGGCCTCATCAACACTACTAGGACATAGATTACCCGCGGGAAGAACATCCTTTAGGTACTTGAGATGCTCATCGAGGCTAGTGTCGGTCCATTTGTTTTTAGCCTTCGTCTTCAGGAGTTGGAGCGTGAAACTCAAGCGGGTCACCTCAGGATTGCAACCATCATACAATGGAGTGTTCGAGTCTACCACCAGTTGCTCCAGCTTAGCCTCCTCTCTAGAAGCAGCTCTCTCGGTACTCGTCTCCTTGCGAAGCAATGCTTGAACATGAGGGTCCCACACGATTGAACTTAGTACCGATGAACTCTGCTGCGTGGAGTCCATGTCGTTCTCTCCGCCGCCATGTCAGGCCCCTTCTCCGCCGCCATGTCCAGCCTCTTCCCTGCCGCCATTATCGATCATCTCTTCGTCTTGGCCCGTGTCATCATTGCCTGCCCCGTCGGCATCCTCAACATCGTCATCCTCATCTTCAATTATCCACCGAGTATAGCCATCCATGAAACCAGTCATGAGCAGGTGCGCTTCGACACGACCATCGTCATGGGGGTCGAGCCAAACTATTCCTTTGCATTTTCGACACGGACATAAAACCTCTGTCAGGTTATTTTCCTTCATGTCCTGCACCGCCGACCGCAACCACCTGTCCACCATCGTTCCACTGACCATCGTCAACTCTACACGGTAATAATAAACAAATTGATTATAAAGATGTGTGCATTCATCAAAGTCATACAAAAATTCGGCATGACCTTCCTTAAAAATAGGACATATATAGATCTAGAGTTTGCGCGGAATTCGCCGAAACGGAAATAAATCGACATTTCGGCAAAACATAGGCAACTCAAAAGCACAATTTGGCGTCAACTCATACCACACACAAAATTTCCATAAACATATCACACACACATAAACATATTTTCATTTTGCAAAAGCATGAAATTTTAATCACCTCTATCTTGAGATCGAGCACACGGTGGAGATGATGTTGTAGGGAGATCAAAAGTGCACAAAGCTCTTCTTGACAAAGATAGATCTAGTTAGGGGCAAATAGGTCACTTAACAAAATGCTACATCTACCTAGCTACCTAATTTGGGAGGAGACAACTTCAAATAGTGGAGGGGGAAGGAAAAAGAGAAAGGAGATGCATTAATGGAGGTGGTGTAGTTATAGCTAGAAGTAATGAAGAGAGAGAAAGGTAGGTAGAAGAGGGAGAGTAATGGGGGAAGAAGTATTGAGGAAGAAGAAGAGTGAGAGAGGGAGGATGTGGGAGGTAGGGGAAAGGAAGAGAGGAGATGGGGAGGGGGAGGTGGAAAAAGGTGGTGGGTGCTGCGTCTTAGCAGTAGCGCGAGAGCAAAAGTGCGCTGCTGCTAAGAGCGTAGCAGCAGCGCGCTTTCCTATCACGCGCTACTGCTAAACGGGCCAACCGTGTGAACAATTTCAAAATTAGCAGCAGCGACGTGACTAAAAAGAGCGCTACTACTATGGGATTAGCAGCAGCGCGCTTCCTGATGTCGCGTTACTGGTAAACTTAGGTCGTTGTGTACTGTCGGTGGATTTTTGTAGCAGCGCGGTTTAAACATCATGCGCTACTGCTAAATTTGCACCAGTAGCGCGCTTTCCGTAACTGCGCTGCTACTAATTAGCAGCAGCGCCTCTTTTTATGCCGCGCTCTGTTAAGATTCTGTATATAAGGTTTTCCCTAGTAGTGTTTAGCTATGGTGGTGGCTAGTCCTATTTATAGAGGTCCTGATCCTCTTCCCAAATATTAAGCGAGAAGGGATCCCACAACGGTCAAATTCGAAGAGAGACAACTAGTACATGCTATCTAAAAAAAGAAGTCTTCGCCTGCCAAAGGCTCTGGTGGTGACATCGTCTTGGGCTCCACGGTGACCTCCATCATGCCGTCCTGCTGGTCTTGGTCTTGTTGCATAGATATGGAAAACATTTGTCTGATGCCTCGGGCTTCCTCGTCTGCGCTTGCCCCTTTAGCACCAAAGAGGAAACGAGGACACTGCGCGCACTGGCGTCCGCCTGGCTCCAGTCATCACGGCTTGCGTCACAGAAATCTCTTGAGGTGCCCTTTGCCTTGATCTCTCCGCCCCTCACAAGCCAGCCTGGTGAGGCCGTCTCTGAGGTCTTGCGTCGTCCGCCTCGTGACGCTTGGCTCCTCGCGAGGGTCTTGAATATTAGCTGGTGAAGAGGGGCCGTACGGGGTCGCTGGTGGAGCCACGCTGCGGGCCGCAGGCAGGCAAGTCTGTGGACCCCTGTTTTCAGAACACCGACAGGGGTCTTGGTTGCAAGATGCAAGGACTGCTTTGTAATTTTTTTCTTTAGGGGTCCTTGTGTAAGCTGTGCTTGTACTGTTGGCAGATATTTCTAATGCACTCGAGTTCCTTCGAGACCCCTCTTCTGTTCGAAGAAAAAAGAGACAGACAAGTCACCCTCGCACTTTGACATACGCGAGCGATCGAGAGTGCGTTTAGTTGTCGGAGAAAAGGAAGACGCGATCTCGTGAACGCATTTAATCTTGGGTTAATCAAGAGCCTAGCTCATCGATCTTCAGTTGTCGACGTCCATCTGGTCACGGCTATCTCACGGACGGAAAAGGACGACACACAACTGAAAGAGATATCGATATTTGCGTGTGGATGTTAACGTCCAAACAAACATATTGGCGAAGTGGCCGTCACCGAGATGACCAAGCAGAACATCAACAATACACATGAGCCTGCCATCAAAACTATCTTTTTTATTAGAAAAGTAGGATAACTTCGGCCTCTGCATTTGAAAGACCCATGCAGCTATTTATTAATTATTCACTAAGACTTTACATTATATTATATCAATATGTCTGATCTGCCATCTTGACAATATCTATCGCTACTTCTATCCACTTGATGAAGGGGTGTAAAAGTACCGGGCTAAATACCCACATCTCTCACCTAACCTAACATTTAAAATTGGAGGCCCTAGCCCAGCCACATTCCAGGTATGGGACACAAACCGGTTCGACCCATCCTCATAGGTCGTCGCCGCCGTTTTCCACTGAACCAACTTCAGAGTACGTACTGATGCATCAACCTTGCCTGGACTGCCATCGACGCCGCCACGGCGCCAAACAGCCCCACCGTCCTGCGCTCGTCCATCCAACCACATCTATTATCGAGATCCAACTGCACCATGCCGCCAATACTCGTTGCCATCGACGTGGTAGATACAACGCCGCTCCTCCTGCCAACCTCCACACTGTCGCCACTGCTGGAGCTACGTGGAGCCCACCACCCATAGCATCTCTCGCCCGAACATCTGAGCCTCCCCTCCATGGAGGTTACATCGCACAGGCCGCCATCGCCGCCGCCCAATCCAGTCTGAATTTTGGACTTTCTTCCGGGAGGGGTTCGAAGGTGGATAGGAGAGACCTCGTCTTTGCCTCTAGGGAGGGTAACGGCGTCGAGGGACGCTGCCGATGCCGGGCTGGACCAGCCGACCAAAGATTCCTCCGGTACCCATCCTATACCACCAAACCTTTGTCTGCTCTGGATCCAGCAGCGAGCCATGAACCAAAACCTACAGAGATGAGAGTGCCATGGGGCTCAACATAGCAGGAAGGAGGATCGAGAAGAACAGTTGTCGTAGATATCCAAGCGCCAAATCAACCGATCCGACGTGGCCAGCAGCGAAGACCACCACCCCGCGCCGGCCAATAGCGTCCAGGCATTGGATCCAGAGGGATCCGGTCTAAACCCGGCAGCGCCCGTGACCACCGGTCCTGCCCATCACGCAGCCACCACCTCACCGCGAGCTCGCAACCAAGCCGACGCCGCCGCTGCGCCGCACACGCCGCCGCCAAGAGTTACCCGCTCGCTGCGCAACCGAACCCCGCGTTAGCTCGGCGCTTCCTCGAGATATGGTCGTCCCGCGCCGGTCGTGATGCTCGAAGGGAGGAGAAGCCCCGCCGTCGCCCTGCCGGCCAGGCTTTGCCTGGTGGCACTGCAGACGGCGGCGAGGAGGGAGGATAGGCGGCTAGGGTTTCCCCTCGGGTCGCCCACGAGGGGGAGGGGGAGTGGCCAATATACAATGGCCAGCTGAGAGAAGTAATGGCCATCAAAACTATTTGATCGACCGGTGTTGAATATCTACTCTTTAGAGTTACGTTTAAAAAAATACAAATAGTCTCTTCTAAATTTTTTTCTAAAGTTTTAAAAGACTATAATCTGGTTCCTTCACATAGCTTCAATCTGGAGGTGAGGTTAGTTCCTTTCCTCTCTGGCAAGGCGACTAGGGAAAGCCTACCTCCCCTCGATCTCCGCCAACGAGCCCGTGGATTCATCTCCACTCTGCCTACCATTCCGGCCGCCGGTGGCGGGGAGGGGATTTCTAGTGCCTTATCTCTGGCTAGTAGATACGTAGAGTTTTAGTTCTCATAGGGGCGGCGTTTGGACAGATAGCGGCACTTCTTTTTCGAGTCATCGAGCTCTGATCCTCCTCAAGTTCATTTGCTGGTATGGACTAGACAGAGCTCCGGCGTAGATTACTGCCAACTTCTCGGGGCGGCGAGGTTAGGGTTTCTCGCCGTGCGTACACAACGGCGATATTTCATGTCAAATTATTTAGATCGATTCAAGGATTCAACCGTGACGACTACGGCTCTAGGACGATAGTCCTTAGGGGCACGTGCACGAAGACTCTCCGACTGTCATTGACAAGGTCAGGTCGGCTCCCGTATGAAAGCACTGATAGCGGCACGTCAGCGGCAATGGCCGTTCGGTGGTCCATGAACCTTGATGTAATTTTTATTGTATTTGAGGTGTTTTGTACTTCTGGTGAATCTTTATAATAGATCTGATCTTTTCGCAAAAAAAAATCTAAAGAAAAAATTAGGCGTGATAATAATTTGTTATATTCTTTGAAATGTTATTAATACCACTTGTTCTGTTTTTTTTCCAATAAAGGGTGTCTTTTATTGATTCATAATGAAGCAACAAGGGGATACAAACATAACGAGCATACCCGGCCTCTGCATAACTAGGATGCACACAACCAACAACAACGCACACACACAAAAAACCCCGCGGGCAAAAAGCAAAGTCATAGAAGACCAAAGCTATGCCATGCGGAGGGAGAAAAAGAAAAAAAACCTGAAGCGATCAAAACAACGATCAACGATATATAGCGATGACCATCATCACAAACAATCCCTTGACTACATAAAGACTATCAGAAAAGTTCTTTAAAAGCAATGCCTCCAGGAAGGGAACGGCGTGCAAATGCCGTCATCGCCGGATCCAACCACCGCCGGATCATGGGTTTTCACCCTCAAGATCTAGTCCGAACAATGCCTCAACAAGTAATGGTGCAAAAAACACCATCATTATCAGGTACAACCAACTAGGGTCATACTTAGGGTTTTCACCCCAGAGCTCGAGACTAGGTGCTCAAGCAGCACCACTCTATCGAAGTCATCTTATGTCATCTCCTCCGCTTGCCACGGTCTCAGTGGCACAGTGGCAGCTTACATGCACGGTCCTGGACGGCACAAAAAGGCACTAAACAGCGAAAGCTCGTCGTCGCACGCACGATAAATTCTTTGACGACAGAGGAGGATCACGAGAACCGCCCAAATCCTGAGTTTGGGACACTTCGACAGTCTCGAACCATCCTCACAAGTGGCATCTGATGACCGATCTACACGAGACGACGCCATCACGTGCCACCACTAGCTCCGCCGTCTTTGCCTTTGGCAGCAGATCATCCTGAGGGGAGGACACGATCGCCACCGTGCATCGCCTCTAGCCCTCCGACGAATGCGTCCAGCCAATGTCGCATCAACGAGCCACAGCCACCCGCTGGCTGCGAGGGTGGCGGTCCCAACATCTACCGCAAGGTCACCACCACATCCCTTCACACCCTGATGCTGAAGATGTGCCACAAGAGCAACGCCGGCCCTGGAAGGTGGCTCCTCATATTGGGGACCTGGATCATGGTGGTCGCCCGTCCTGCTGCTTGTACTCCTCTGCATCTGGTTGGCGCAGCCGTTGCTTCCACTGCTTGGTGAAGCCGCATCATGCCAACGCTACCAGGGAGAGTAGAAGCCTGCTGCATTGAGGCCGCCGCATCAACTGCCTTGAGTCACCGTCAGAACATCGCCATCCGCGTCCAATCGGCCATAGGGACGGAGCCCCGCCGCCGCCGGCAGCCGCGCGAGTAAGCCCGGCGGCGGCGAGAGGAGGGCGCGTGGGGAAGGGGCCGAGAAAAGTGGATCGTGCTGCCAGTCGAGTCGTCCGAGACGCGGACGACGCGGGGGCCGTTTCCAGCCTGATAAATGGTCCTTTCTTGGAATGTGGACCAAATTTTCACGGCCCGTGGATGCAACCGATGAACGTTGGCCAATTGGGGTTTATTAAATCGGCATGAATGGTAGACCAAGGTTATCTCCAGTGCAAACTCACAAAGCGGACACCCGCAAATATACATGGACTCGTTCGGGACGTGTCCGCAGACAGGATATATAGGAGAAGGAACCATCCAACATCATCCTAAAATTTTCCCCATTTGCGTGTGTCGTGTGTGGCTGGGAGGAGAGGAGAGAGGGAAGTTTGTGGCCAGTATACCAAAATTCGGACACGCGAACTGATTCGCGGACATTTAGAGAACCCGTTAGATGATAAAAATGATTCAGATACTGCGGTCCATACATATACGGATACTTTGAAGATCCGTTTGGGAGATGCCCTGTGATAGAATATGTGATGCACGAGGCTTCATATTTCTTGTCAGCACTCGATTGTAAAATAAATTCTTGCTTCACTCTTCTGGCTTTTCGATTGTAAACTATGGAATAAGTTACTGAGGGCTGTGCGCATCGATCTCACATTCTTTTCGAAAAACAATTAACACGTGAGTGTATAGAACTTTCACTTGAATTCGAAATGAAATAGTTCAGGTATCCCTTTCTGCGAGTGCTCTTGATATAGTAGTATGTAAAGTACTATTTGATCCTACTGCGGCGGACGAATCTGGAGCAGCTCATGACTGACGTTTCCTCGCACGGCCGATCGAGAGTGAGAACGCACATAGCCGAAATTAAGCTCTACCTTTCTTGGCCGGTCATCGTGTTGCTACTTTGCCGGCATTCTAGACCTTCACTGTCAGAACAAAATATCGGCTAAGAATCCACGATCAAGACGAAAACCATAAACTAAAACATGATTAAACATATATAAGCACGCAGCAAGGGTGGGGTCCTACCATGCACGACACAATGCCTCCTTAACCTTTTCGTCAATCACTGGTGCTTTAGATCTACTGCTCTATCTGGAATTATTCTTTCCTTTAACCAGCAAAGCTTGCATGTACTTTCCATAAAGTCCGGCACACAGCATGATTGAAATATATTTGGATTAGACAGTTTTAGGATACTAAGCCCTCGCTTCCTTCCAAAACATAGGCACACTTTCCCGGCAAAAAAGGGAAAGGAAAAAAGTAGGTAAACATTGATACTAGATTTTTTCTTACATACACTTATCCCTGTAATTGCATGCATGCACACCATACTTCGATGAGTATATCTGACATACTGAGCCGGCATAACATTAATAGAAGCACCGCAACAAACCTTCTAAGACGTGAACACTGGTGGGTTGGTTCCATCATAAGAAACCTAACCGTTTGAGCTACTCTCAGTTCGGAACATTGATTCTAGCTTTCTTTCTGCGGGCGATTCTACCTAGTACTCCTTGCGAGTAGTAATTTTAGCTAGTATTCAAAAAGATTAAATAGTATAGCAAAATTGAAGAAAGAGCCAACTCCACGTCTTTATTTAACACGTGTCATGCCCAATGTATATAAAATACAGTACTCCTTGGTTAAGAAATATAAGGTGTATTTAGATGTATAAATTCAACTTTTAACGAGAGTCTAAGTTGCCCATAACCATCACCTTGTTATATTTGTGACTAAAAGGTTTGTCGGCTCGGATGTAAATTTTAGTAGTCCACCAAGGAGACCATGTACATCGATTTCTGAAAGGATTGGATCTCCAACCAAAAGTAACACATGCACGTTAGAATCACTAATCCACCTTTTAAGCATCCATCTTAGTAATGTGCACAAACCTTCCCGAATGATGATGGTTCTCAGTAAAATGTTACAAAGTGGTGGTTATGAGCAACCCTATCCCCATTTTGTGGTGATTTTTATGCAATTTACTCTAATTAGAATTTGGCACCACTCGATTTGAATCCATTTTTTTTCATATGGTTGTGAGTTTATAAGTTACAATTAAATTTTGTGGAATTTAATATATGCTATAGTATGGGAGTGATGTGACACAAATTTTTTATACCACTTGATTCGTATTCGAAAGCTCTTTCTTTCGGTTCTAAGCATTTGTAACTATTACCATAGTATTGCGATTTTTTATAGTGAAGCTTTGAACTTAAAAAGTTAAAATAAATTTGGATGGAGAGAGTGCAATGCATCAAAAAAATTGACACTGGCAAAAAGAGAAATTGAATTTACCTTATATTTCATACTAGATCTGAGGAGAAGTAGGAACCACAGAAATGCTACGAGAGAATAAAGGTTTTATAATCAATGTATATATGGTGGCATTTTCATATGTCTTTTTTTAGAGAAAAGGCCAAAGCCCGACTTTATAAATAAAGCCACCAGGCAGAGTAAACAACGTAGCCATAACAAAAGACACATCGCCCATAGAGTATCAATGCCCAATCACAGCAAATAAAAAGTTAACGTACATGGCTCCCAGGACAGTACACGGCGCGCAGGCCGGAGACTAAGGAACGACGATAGTAGGGCCATCAACTCCTAACCGCCGGCCTGTAATGGAAGAAGGGAGGTAGCTGTAGCCCGGATCCTGGTAGAGATATCATCAAAAGCATCCTGGTCCTCCTCCTTAGTCAATAATCTCCACTGCTGCAGAAATATGCAAGTTTTAAATAAGCAATCAAAGGGTTTAGGAGGGAAAATGTGCTTAATGGTAAACTTGTTCCTAGTCATCCAGACGGTCCAGCACATAGCTGCGAATCCCACCCAGAACATTCTTCTCTCGGCCCCAACTAGGTTAGATGCCAAAAGACGAAGTTCTGAGAAGGAAGCAGACCTCCAAGGGACATGAAGCCAGGATCTGATACAACGCCAAAAGAGTTTAGCCAAGACAGTTGAAAAAAATGTGATTTGTGTCTTCTCTCTGGCCACATAAAGCACAACAATCAGAGCCCGCGCCGTTACGTTTGCGAATCTGGTCAGCCGCCGGAAGGCGTCCACAAAAAGCTTGCCACATGAAGACCTTAACCTTAGAGGGGATGCGGGGCCTCCAGATCCACTTATATTTGGTAGTGGTCAAGACAGAGATGAGTTTGCCATATAACGATTTCACAGAAAAACACCCAGACGCAGAGTGGGGCCAAGACACTGAATCCTCCTCCTCCGAGAGCACAGGGAAGAGGGCAACAACACGCTGCCAGTCAACCAACTCATCAGGAGACAGAGATCGACGCAGCTCTAGGTCCCAATTATTGTCAGGGAAGCTCAGAGATTGAGGTCTCGGGATTTGGGCAGCAAGAAAAAAGAACTGGGAAAGAAACAACTAATGTGGCCGGACCACACCATCAATCTAGCCAGAACCTCGTGGATCTACCATTGTGGACCACAAAATTGACAAGGGATTGAAACACCGGCCGGAGTTTAACAAGGTCTTCCCAGAATTGAGACGAGCCCACGGCCGGGGCAAACATAGGACTGGAAGTAGGAAAATATTTGGCCTTGAGAACATTATACCAGAGGGGGTTATCCGAGATGGTCATGATCTTCCACCAGCACTTAATGATCAAGCACTTGTTCATAACCAAGGTGTTAATTATACCCAGCCCCTCAAGGCTCTTGGGTCGGCAAATGTGATCCCATTTAACCAATCTATACTTGCGTTTATTATCAGCAACATTCCAGTAGAAAGCACCCTTGTGCTTGTCAAACCCAGCATGAGTGCCGTTAGTGAGAAGATAAAACCCCATCAGAAACATAGGTAGGGTGGGAAAACAAGCATTGATGAGAGCAACCTTGCCAGCCTGAGTATTATATCTGCCCCTCCACGACATGACAGGGTTGCCTACTTTAGCCACTATAGGTGCAAAGTCCTTAGCCAAGAGTTTGTCAGAAGAGATAGGAAGCCCGAGATATTCAAGAGGGAAGGAACCCAACGAGCAATTGAGTAATTGAGAGACTCACAATGCCTCAGCCTCCGTCACCACAGTGACGATCACCTCGCTTTTTGCAAAATTAATCTTAAGCTCAGACAAGGCATCAAAGTAAAGTAGAAGAAACTGAATGATTATTATGTCATGCTCCTAAACTTAACAAGTTCATTTACATGATTATTTATGGAAGGAACATACTATAAGTTGTGTGCGGCATGGGTGGTGGAAAAGGAGATAATTAAGAAGAAGTTAATTGACCTACCAACTTTATGCAATTCAAAACATCCCTAGTTATACCTTTTGGTATTTAAGATAATCAAGGTACCTCTATTTTGGCTAAATATACCACACTTATGTTATGGTAAGTACTAATTTGTTCCACACATGTAAAATTCTGGATCTACCAATACTTTCAAACAGAAAGATGTAACAGCTCACGGGTGCCCCTACACCCTCATGAATAGTGAATCTGAAACAAATTGCAAAAAAAAGTAAAATAATCTGAAAGTTTGAGGGGTCAAAGATGATCAAACATTTGATGTTCTTGCAAAGTTAAATAACATTTGAGGAGCCCTCGCCAGAAAAAACAAAATCAATGCTCAAAAGTGCACATAAACTTTGAATAGTGATTTTGTTTTTTTAGGCGAGGGCTCCTAGAATGTTATTTGTGGCTGAAACTTTGCAAGATCATCTAAAGCTTGACGTACCAAACTATCAGATATTTTGATTTTGTTTTCATTTTTTTGAATTTACTGTTGATAGAGGATGTAGGAGCACCCGGGTGTTGAAAGTCCTGTATACTTCCAAATTGAAAAATTGAGATGTCATGCTATGTTCAAATAGAGAATGCATGCGCAAACTTCCTGGCCAACCGCTGATCGAGCATGGGTAAAGTATCAACATCATCAACAAAAGAATAACAAGGGACCGTTTTCACATGCAAAAAGGCCTACATTCTTGTGAAATCAAATAGTTGGCAGGGTTGGAGAAAAGTCTCTTGTAGAGAATGGTGGTGTGCAAAAGGAAGTGACAACGATGGGTTGCACACAATGGCACCAATATTGCACTGCAGTACATTAAATGCAAACTATATGATTACAGAATTGACCGCTTATATCGATTGAGCGTTGTTAAAAGGAATGAAATGTCCATATTCCAAAGTTTTTTTCATGGCAACGTTTTAATATGCCCATGACACAATAAAGATCTCATCGCGGAACAGCGCACACATGTGAATTTTCAAACTTACATTATTGTATAGTACCACATGACATGAGATCTAGATCCGCGATAAAGAAGATTTGCAGGCCACCTAATAGCGTTCATTATTTTGGTCTATGATCATACCACATGCATACACTCACACTCAATTAAAGGTACAAGTGTGATGTCCAAGTCAAACAAACTTTGGCCACCAATTTCATTTTGCACGTGGATATATATGTCCGTCGATCTAGTGAAGTACACCGTCCTGTCTCGCTTAATAAGAAAGTTGCTTTAGTGGAATTCTGCAGAATCCACCAAGAGAGAGAGAGAGAGAGAGAGAGAGAGAGCTTCACAAAGGGGAACATATGGATATAGGTCATGTGGTGAGAAAGTCAAGCAGGATGGGATACTGATGGATATGTTCTTCCTTTGCTTCTATGGAGAAAACAGGCGTGCATGCATGAGTGTATGTGCGTCAAAGGAAGAAGGCGGTTATAATGTGTCATGCATTGCCTTTGAAGTTTTGAATTGGCTAGACTTGTCAACCGCGCGTGCAAGCATATGCACGAGTGGGCTAATTAATTAACTTGGCTGTGGCACTTTGGACGGTCCAAGGGCCCACGCATGCATGCATGCATCCCATACGTGTTGTTTGTCACTTTGTGCAATTGGCTAGCATTTACGCACCTCGTTCGCTCTCCCTCCTATCTTTTTATGCCGTACAAATTTGTGTAAAGTCAAACTTCGTAAAGTTTAATTAATTTTATAAAAATATATCAACATTCACAATACAAAGTTAATTTTATTAGATAAATCATGAATTTTATTTTCATATTGTATAATTTTGGTATTGTAGATTTTAATAATTTTTAATATAAATATGATCAAATTTTATGCAATTTGATTTCAGACAAATTTTATATACAAAGTAAAAATAATCGAAGAGAATACATCCGAGCATAAAAAGCACGAGAGGCTATACCTGCGTGATAAAAACTGGCAGTCATCACACTAACGTCTTGCTAGATGTACCACCGAAACTGCTTCATAGACGACACTTTGGTGGACGATGCCAAGACAATGGTTAATCCAATGGGCAGGGGCTGTTTAGGCTTGGGCATGAATGGTTGGATATGACATGTCGTTTGTGTTTCATGTAGTAACCGTCGTGTGTGAAGCAGTGCTCATGTACCACTATCGGTGGACAAATCTCAGTATTCGAGATGACACACAAAAGCCAAATCTATGACTATCTATTTTTTTAGAAAAGAAGAAAGACTGACCTTTGCATCTGGTCGATCCATGCAACCACTTTATTAATTATTCCCAAAAACTTTATAAAGTAATATATCAGTACGTCGCACGCCACCATTTTGGCAACATCTGTCGCTACTCCTATCCACTTGATAAAGGGGTGCCGATAGTACGAGCCCAACACCAAACAGACCTTGCACCATAGCCTAACATTTAAAATCGGAGGCCACAACCAAGCCACATTGCCAGGTCTGGGGCACACACCGGTCGAGCGCACTCTCAGAGGCCGCCACCTTCTTCCACCGATCTATCTTCAGAGTTGTACTGACGCATGGACCTTGCAAGGCTTAGCAGTCGTCGACGCCCCCATGACGCCAGACAACGCCACCATCTTGCGCTCGTCCATCATCACACGCTCACCGTCGATACCCCGGTGCTCCATGCCGCCGAGACCCGCCATTGTCGATGTGCCGGATGCCACGCCGCTCCTCCTTCGCGAACACCACCTGCTACCACTGGTCCCATCCCCTCCGCCTGCAGTTCCTCTAACCGGGCACCCAAACACCCCAGGCGGCGCCTCCAAGAAGGCCACGACACACGCAGTGCCGCCGCCACCCAATCTAAGGAGATTTTGGGTCTTCACCCGGGCATGGGGTCCGGGTGGAGGGCAGGGACCTCAACGGCAACCTTGGTCATCACCACCGTCGGGATGAGCGAGTCATCCAGAGTTTCCTCCGGTCCGATGTCACCTCTACCAACCCCCGCGAACGCACCGAGGCCGATGACCGGGATCGCAAGCCACCAAGTGTAGCGGGAGTGAGCCTGCAGCAGGGAGGAGATCCACCGGCAACTCACCGCCCACGCGGTCAAGGCACGGTCCATACACCACCTACGAGCGCCGCTAGTCAAAGGCGCCGTCACCATGCCTGTCGTGGCCGCTGCCCCAGGTCCAGATACATCTGCGATGACTGGAGCAACGAGATCCGCCACTGTGCAGCCCATGTCATTGCCCAAGCATGCCACCGCCAGGAGCCGCATGCTGCCGAAGACCCACACCCCATGGATGTAGGCACCCGTGCACCGGCCCGCCGCCATCGGAAATTGCCGCGCTTTCGGGAGGGCTGCACCCTGCGGATCTGGGCGCCCGAGCCGTCCGCGGATCTGGGGGAGGGAGGAGAGGCCCTTTGCCGCCACCATCGCACGCACGGGCTTTTCCTGGCGTCGACCACCGGCAGCAGCGGATGGGAAGGTTAGCGCTGGGGGAGGACTAGGTGGCTACTGCTGAGACCTCCCGTGTCGCCTGCGAGGGGGGCAACGCGAGAGATAATCGACTTATATTTCGAGTAGTGACTTAGTAAAATAAAACACAAACACCCATAACATTATTACATCAATTAGAGTAAGTCCAATAGTTCCCCTTAAGAATATCCCCTATATCTCTATATATAATGGCGGCTATTGAATTTATGCTCTAGCCAACTTGTTCATGAGTCTAAATTGATGCAGAGAGACGAGCAATATATTTCAACACTCCCCTCACGCACAGTCTATTTTAGTCTTTAGATGTGGGATCGATGCAGGTTCCAGAATCTTGTTTTAATACTGCATTGCCAGGGTCTTGAATTTGTGACCTTTTGGTTCTGATACCATATTGAATTCATGTTCTAGCCAACTCATCCAAAATTCTGAACTAATGGAGAGGGACGGGCAATGTATTTCAACAACAGCGCGAGAATTGGGTTAGGTCGCAAGCCACCCCGGGCCATCTTCGAGCATTGTAGCTACAATGGCTTCTATAGTTGACAAAGGAGTCGGGCCTTATGGCCCACGCGTGGGGCCCTGTCTCCCTCGTTGTCTATATGGACACTAACAGAATCCTAGTTTTTGAGTCAGATCAATTTTCAACGGAATAGTATCAGAAGGACACCACTAGTTGCCACCTTGATGGATTCCAGTGAAACCGACTCAAAGAATTCTCTTATTATAGGATGTTTCTATGTATAGACCACACCTCAGAAGTTCCTCACTTGTTTATTAAGTCAAGGCAAGTATTAGGTGATATGGAGGCTCACTTGCTCCCATGCTCTAGAGTTCTCGACCGTTGCATCGCTAATCCAATTGTTAGCATCGATTAGTGGAGAAGATTGCGTGCTTTTACAGAATACTCATAAATATTCATGAAATTATGCTTTGGTGCAAACTCAACATGGTAATTGTTGGATTATAGATCCAGTGGCCGTGGTGTCCTAGAGCATGGGAGCATGTGACTCCCCGTATCACAGGATATTTTCCCTATTTAGTCAACTCTCGTTGAGAGGAGGGGGCACTCGTTAATGGAAAACAAATACGAGATGTTACTTCCCAGGTTTTCCCCTCCAGAGGACCCAAATCCCACGTCAGATTCAAATGCTGTTGGGGGGCTTATCGATGTGCACATATACTTACTCAGAGGAGGCTACTTTGTCGGAAACCCCGAAACATATCACCAACCTTAGTGTCTAGGGACCTAAGGGATTCCTGGGTCCTACGCCCAGGTAGACACTAGTGAAGGATATGGATGGGCGTGTTGATGTCCTGCAAGTGCACAGGGCTATGTAGCACAATTCGTGGTAAGTAAGCCTCGAACCCACAGAGAGCGAAATAGAAGATATTTTTTTGACATTGGAATAGTGGGAGAGGCTTCCACTACAGAAATTATATTTAAGTTCAACTATGTACAAACTACAAAGCACACTCACTTTGTGGGTGGCATAGAGGGGGTATAAAGGGAGTTACAAACTAGGGGTGTACAATATTAACAGTTGTATCAAGCAAAAGCTAGGCTGGAAGTGACTCTAAAAACCTAAGAATGAAAGCCTTTTCATTTTCCTTGACCCTATGCCGTAAAAGGGAAAAATCCTCCTTGAATCTTTGGAGCTGGGATAATTAGATCCGACATTTCGACTCAGCGGCTTCGGAGAAGAGGATGTACATGTTGGGGAACGTTGCATGGAAAGCAAAAAGAATTCTACGCACACGCAAGATCTATCCATGGAGATGGATAGCTACGAGAGGGGGAGAGCATCTACATACCCTTGTAGATCGCTAATCGGAAGCGTTTATCAACGCGGTTGATGTAGTCGTACACATTCACGATCTGTCCCGATCAAGTACCG